>NC_138881.1:23471963-24062284 GCF_965194805.1 Balaenoptera borealis | reverse complement strand
CCCTCCCCCTTCCCTCCCTCTCTTCCTCCTTCATCTTTTTGATCAGTTTTGCCAGGGTTCATCAATTGTTTTCACCATTAAAAAAAAAAACTCTTTAGTATTATTGACCATTGTTTTCAGTTTGATTATTGATCATAACTTTAATTTTGTAACGTTTCTGGTTTTGATTTATATTCTTACTTTATTTTCCAATTTTTTGAAGTATATTATCAAATCTTAAATTTTCAGGATCTCCTCTTTTGCATTAATGGTAGAAATTTTCCTTTAGGCACGTGTTTTGATGCATCCACACAATTTTTAATGGCTTCATTGAGGTATAATAGATTTAAAATAAAATGCACAACTTTAAAATAAACAATGTAAGTTTTGAAATATCTATCTGAAACCATCACCACAGTGAAGATAATGTAAATATCCATCCCCTCTCACCAAACTTCCTTGTTCACCATTTAATTTCCCCTTCCTGTTCCTACTCAAGCTGTTCCCCCATTAATTTGTTATGAACATTCTTGCACAAGTCTTTGTGTGAACATATACTTTTCTTTTTGTTTCTTTGTTAGTTGGTTGGAAAAAAACATCAAAGAAAAGGATGGCTGGAACACATGAGAGGTGTATATTTAATTTTTTCTAGAACACGTCAGAGTGTCTTGCAGTGTGATTGTACTATTTTACGTCCTACTAGCAGTATGAGTTGCAGTTGTTCTACATCTTTGACAGAACTTGTTATGATTAGTATATTTAATTGTAGTCTTTCTAATCAGCATGCAGTAGTATCTGACTATCACTCTAAATTGCATGTTACCAAATCTTAGCTTTCTGTCCCAGGCATCCCCAGTAAATGGAGAAAATGGATCATAGGCCTATACCTAACCCTTTCCCCCCATTTTATTTTGCATGTAGTTTTTGTTTTTGTTTTTGTGGGGTTTTTTTTGCCTGCCGGATTTTCTGTGATATACTATAGAGATAATTGGAGACTCTACATAATATTATTTTGTCTTGGGAGCATTTTCTTTTTATTTTGAAAGGCAGAGTGGGATAGTTCTCATCTCAATCAGTAATTCACTCCTTTTGAAGCTGTATGTCATGTTTTCTGAGGAATTTCTATTTCTGGTTCATATTGACACTAAAATATAGCCCATCAGGGATGCTAAGTCAATCCTTGGGTTATCTTCCAGATCATCTCTGCCAGGGTGGGCCATGAACCCAATGTGTTCGCTGGGCTGGTGAGGCTGCTGGAAGCCCTGCTCAGCTGCTTAACTTCTCAGCTAAAGCTTCCTTCTTAGCACCTTAGTTACCTCCTGTGAATTAGTAAAAAAGCCTGGAGGAAAAAGGGGTACCAAATATGGCTCTCACTCTCTGGGCTTCTCTTCTGAGATCCAGTTTCTTCAAATGCTTGTTTCCTTGGTTTGTGGTGCCTTTGAACAAGATGTTTAATATCTTCCAGCTTACTTGGTATTATGAATCTGTCTGCTTCCATTAACGCAAACAGGCCACTGCCGCCCAACCATCTTCGCTGAGAAAAAATATTTTTTGAAATATGTTCTTGTTTTCAGTTATTTTTGCTCCTCTAGCCAATTAATGCAATCTTTATATCAATAAGATAAAGTAAATTTTATGTCAGCAATCTACCCAAGCAGTGTAGCTTTTCTAT
This sequence comes from Balaenoptera borealis, assembly GCF_965194805.1. NCBI lineage: Eukaryota > Metazoa > Chordata > Mammalia > Artiodactyla > Balaenopteridae > Balaenoptera > Balaenoptera borealis. Next base: position 24,060,633 of record NC_138881.1, on the reverse strand, counting down.
CATTGTTTGTTTAATGGACTCCAATTAAATTTTTTCGTTGATTGCCTAAATGTTTCCCAAGTTCCCAACATATGCCAGGTATGGATTATGTGGTGGAGGTACATTCTTGAGCTATAGACTAGTAAACAACAAACAAGTAAATATCAGTATATTATAGGTGATATGTTATTGGTAATTTGTTATTCAGCAGTACTTACCAGAATGTTACTTATGCTACTTTATATTATGTTCAGTCATTGCTTTAGGGACTGGCATGTGAATCCTTCCTTACCTTCGTCTCCTTCTACTGAGGATTTTACCACTCTGTGCAAATGTAACTTCACAATACTACAATCCATTTATTCCCCCTTTCCTTTGTTCTCTTTTTGTCATATATTTGAAGTATTTTATTAAAATGTTATTTGTTAATTATAGTATATACTTGCCTTATAATTTTGGTTAAGGGGTTAACACATTAAATTAAATGAACAAATCTTAAACAGTTTGATAAATCTTGAACATGATCTTTGCCATTTATAATTCTACTTACCATTTTGTTTCAAGAGTCATTTATCTTTTAATGAAATAATAGAAAAAAGTAGCCTTTAATATTTCTGCAAATAGTTTCCCCAAGACCTCTTCATTCCTTTCTGTAGTTCTCAGTTTCTATCGTGTCATTTGCCCTCCACCTGAAGAACTTCCTGTAGCTTTATTTATATTACAGGTTGCACAGTAACAAATTGTCTCAAGTTTGTTTATGTGGCTGTGTCTCAGTTTGAAAGGAGAATTTTGTTGGATGTCGAATTCTGGCTTGAAAGTTTCTTCTTGCAACATTGGAAAGATTCTGGTGCATTTTCTCTGGTTCTCCATGGGTTCTGTTGAAAAAGTGACTATCATTTAAGTAATTGTGCCTACATATGTATTAATGTCTTTATTTTTTGGAAGTTTTTGTTTGATATACATTTGTTCACTGATATTCCTTATACTTAATATAAATATCAAATATATAGTTTACTAATATTATTTAAAATTTCAATAACTATTTTGTCAATCCAAATTTTTCCATATAAGTAAATAAAAAGATAACTCATTAGGTGGATAAGAGCAACAAAACGAAGCAAAAACAAAAAATAACTAACATTAAAAAGAAAAAAGCCAAAAAGCCTAATTATTTCAATTAAGATATATAAACATGTTGGTGCAGATTTTATACAAATTAAAATGATTAAGGCACATTCACAAGCAAAATATCAAAATGGTTGTAATAATTACTGATGTGTCAGTAATGTTGACATGCACAAGATAACGTACAAGAACAAATTAAAACTCTTAATAGAAAATAATGAAGCAACATTTGTATTACCTATAACAAAATATTTTATATATACTATAATTGTATAATATATAATTCTTTGAAAAAACATTTTATAGGTGAAGTGATTTATATGTAGTACATATCAGAATCAATTCACTAACAGGAAATGTATAGAACATAAATGAAAGTAACAATTTATGAGTATATTTAGGCCTATTATATAATGATTTTGGTATTCAAGCAATTATGAAATGACAGTCTCTTTACAATTACAAATGTAGTTAGTAAAATGCATCAAGGATATACACAAAAATAAGTTTAAACTGGCAATTAATATATTAGATATGTTCAATACTTAGTGGAAGTTAAATAAATAACAAGATATCCTTTTTTATATTGGTACCTGATAATGGAAGGAGTATAAAATGGTCATGAGTTTTTGAAATTAATTTGGTATTTTTTAGCAAAGTTTTAAATTTGTCTACCCTTTCATATAGTAATTGACTTTCTACAACTGTATCTGACAGAGCTTGTTACACTTGTGCATTAAAGTATGGATTCAAAAAGGCAGAACAAAACTATTTTTAAAGTAACATACTGTGTTAAAATGGTGAATACTATGTAATTTTTTTACCCAATCAAGTACATCTTATAAAATTATAAAATTGCAGGAGATACATCGAAGATATTACTAATAAAAAAGAAAGCAAATTGTACTTTATTTCATTTGTGTGCACAAGTATATAAATGTATTGCTTATCTAAATATTAATGTATGTATATGTTCATATATTATACACAGGACTGCTAATCATGCTTACTTCTGTGAATGGACACGCATTTCTATTTTGGATGAAATTTTATACTGAGCATGTGCCAAACTGTTATTTAGTAAAATAAAATCAAAGAAATAGTCACATGAAGTCATATCAATAATGATTTTTTGAAAGATCCACCTTTTTCTTTTGTAAGGTAATACAGAACATGTAAGAGGTTATGTTTAAAGCCAGAAATAGGACAGAGTTAGAAAAGAAATAAGAAAATATATAAAGAATTTATGTAAAGAAAATAATATAATTTAGTAGTAAAATGTTTAGAAATAACTCTAATCAGTTGGTGAGGTCATTAACCTTGGGGTCGTAAGTAAAATTGGCACAATGAATACTCTTTAAATTGCTTCACAAGGATTGACTATAGGTATTTTGTGAGGTTTATCCTATAATTGGGGACCTCTGTTACCATGATATCAGAAAAAATGACAAAAATATTCAGAGCTATAATGATTCTTGAATTTTATCTGATAAGTATATAGAAAAAACCCTCAAAAATATGACCTTGTCTTGTAGGGTTTTGGGGCCATTTCTTATGAGGAGTATAACAAAGTTTAGTAAGAACTGCTATTCTCAGAAAAATGCGTTTAGATATAACTCTATGGGATATGGCAGTCTTGCTAAATTCACTTATCAGTTCTAACATATTACCTATAGATTGCTTTTCCATAGCCTGGAAACATGATTGTGCAATCTGTGAATAAAAGTGGTTTCTTTTCTTTCTTTCCAATCTTTTTGCATTTTCTCTTTTTCTTGCATTTTTTCCTGGCTTTGATCTCCCTAAAATGTTGAATACGACTGGTGATACTAGGCATTCTTATTTCTTTTATGATCTTGGGGGAAGGTTGTCAATATTTCACCACTAATTATGATATTTGCTACAGTTTTCAGAGTTTTTTTAAAACATAATTGGATGATAAATTTTGTTATATGGTTTCTCTATATCTATGGTGACAGTGACATAATTCTGTCCTTTGATTTGTTAACGTTGTTTCTTTCCAAAATGTTAACTCAACAATAATTCATGCTTGAATTCTACCCAATTTGTTCATGGGCTTATATAGTTAAAGTATTTCGGGGTTCTGTTTGTCAAATGAATGTTTTTGTTGTTGTTGTTGTTTGATTTTCCTGACGGTGGGCGGTATGGTTTCCTGAGGAATGTAAGTCTTTGGTTTTACTTTCTTACAGTGTCCTTATCATCATGGTGTGAAGTTTATAAGGTTCACATGAAACATTGTGGGAAGTGTTTGTACTGTTTCTATTATGTGAAGGAGCTTGTGCAAGATTGGTGTTATTTCTTTCTTATTATATATGAGGTGCGTGACTTCAGGCACCAGGGCTTGGAATTCATTTGTAAGAATTATTTTTCAGTACAGGCGTAGCTTATTTATGAGGTACAGGATAATTGAGATTTCTTAAGTTTTCTTGATTTGTTAGACGGTGTTTTCTTGGAACATTCTCATTTTGTGTAATATCACTTATTAGCATAAATTTTCTTACACAATTATGTATGTGTCTCCAGGATATGGTGTGAGGATTTCCTTTATAATGCTGATATTCATTATATCTTTATTTTTTAATTTTATCAATCTGGCTGGGGGTTTATTAATTATTTTTTAATTTTTATGAAAATAAACATTTTTAGATTGGTTGATTTTCTCCCTGCTATTTTAAAAATAATCTCTCACTGATCTTCATTTTATTGTTCCATTTCCTTTTGATTCTTTAGAGTTCCTCTCTCTCTGCCTACATTACTCATCTGCTCTAGTTTTTCCATTAGAGCTCTTAGTTTAATAATCATGGTTATTTTAAATTCCTGGTCTGATAATTCTAAAATCTTTGCCATACCTGAATCTAGTTTTGATGCTTTTGATACCGTCCCTTCAAGTTTTTTTTTTTTTCCCCCTTAAGTATGCCTTGTAATTTTCTGTTGAAAGCCAGATGTGTATTGGGTAAAAAGAACTGAGGTCAGAAATCCTTTAGTGTAAGGTTTTATCTGACTAAGAGTTAGGCTGTGTTTACTGTTTGCTGTAGTTGTAGGTATCATAGGCTCAAATTTCCTCTGATGTCCTTATTTTTTTCTCCTTGTTGTCTTTGAGTTTCCCTACAGGCTTCTTAAATAAGGTCTAAGATGTGCAAATCTTTCCATTGTAATACCCTTGGTACTGGCTCCAGTGATGGGTGTCTGCTTCTGGACTTCTCCACTAAGCTGTGATTCTCTGTATTTGCCTGTCTCTACAATATTTGGGGCAGTGTTTGGCCCTGTTAATATCAGTTCTCTGATGGATTAGGAAGAGTTGTTGATTTTCAGTTTGTTCAGCTTTTTTCTTGTTTTGAGAAAATGAGAGTGATGACTTTCAAGTTCCTTACATGTCAGCTAGAAACCAATGGTCTTCATTGTTTCATTTCTGTACTTTTTTGGTATTAAATTATTGCTTTTTAAACAAAATCTTGAGATATTAAATCATAAATTCTCAGACTACATTTTGCATTTATTGCTATAAGTGCTCCTTTAAGACATATATTGTTTTATCTTACACTTTATAACAGATTCACTGGAATATAATTGAATTTAAATCAACTTTATAATTTTAAACAAACATATGTATATTAAATGTATTTATATACATACATTTGTGAAACCATCACCCAAAGCAAGGTAATGTTCATATCCATCCTTCCACTCAAGTTTTGTTGTGCAATTTTGTATTTCCCTTTCCTGATTCTGCCCCAACCCCCTTTTTTCCCATGATGTTTATGTTATTGTACAGATCTTTGTATGGATGTATATTTTTATTTTCTTGTGTAAACATTAAGGAATGGTATGTCTGGATCATCTGATATGTGTATATTTCAGTTATTTTAGAAAATGTCAAAATGTTTTACATCTTGATTGTACTGTTTTATGCCCTACTAGCAGTATATGAGAGTCACATTTGCTCTATAATCTTTGCTAGGGATTGTTATGATCATTGTTTTTTATTGTAGCCCTTCTAATAGTTGTGCAGTGGTATTTCAGTGTCACTCCAAATTGCATGGGTGTAACAAAGTCATAGTTCTTTCTATCCCAGGAAGACACCCGTAAGGGGAGAAAACAGATCACAGGCCTGAAGTGAATTCTTTCCTTTCCAGTAATATTTTGCACATAAAATTGTTTTTGATTGCGTCCAGGAATTTGTGTAAGAAATACCATAGAGGTGATTGGAGGCTCTGGATGATTTATTTTTCCTCCTTGAAGCATATTCTTTTGCTTCTAAAAGGTGGTGGTGAGAGTGGAGTCGGGAGGTTAGGATATAGTTCATCTCATCAAGAGAGTGAGTCCTTTTGAAGCTGAGTCTCATATTTTGGGAGGATTGTTCTGTTTCTGGTTCGTATTGTCACTTAAGGCATAGCCCCTTGGTGACATCAGATGAACCCTTGGCATGTTTCCCAAAGTTTATTTTCCGTAGTGGGCCCTGAGCTCCAAACTGAGTTGCCTTTACTGGTAACACTGCTTGCTGGAAAGTGATCAGTTGCTTAGCTTCTCAGCCACAAAATTTTGCTTAGTGTCTTGGGTTCTCAATCTCCTCCTTTGAGGTGGGATACCATGTGGGAAGAAGGGATATCAAATTTGGTTCTTATCACCAGGACTCCTTTTTTCCCTGAAATCCTGTCCTTCTTTGACTTTGTCATACCTTCAAAAATATCTTTTATACTTTTCCATCTTTCCTAGATTTTTTTCAGCAGAATGTTTGGGCTGAAATGTGTAGTCTGCCATTATTAGAAGGTGACGTCTTTACAAACACTTTTTTAAAATAAGTTTTAGTTTGTAGATGATTTGCCTCATGACCACTTAACTCAATCTATATATTAAGAATCTAAACAATTTTTAATTAAGCTTTTTGTCTTGATAGTTCACTTTCACTTGCAAGTGTAAGAAATAACACAAAGACATCCAATGAACCCTTTTCCCATTTCCAGCCAGTTTTAACATATTACAAAACTATAGTACAATATCTCAACCAGGATATTAACATTGATCCAGTCAAGATAAAATACATTTCAGTCACTGCAAGGATCTTATTGTACTTTATAGGCACACCCACAACTAACTCCTGCCGCCCTCCCACCCCTTCAGTCCCTGACTTCAGGTAGCCAATAATCTGTTTTTCATTTGTGTGTGTGTGTGTATAAATAAAATATTAGCAAGAATATTGTTGTTTTTTTCAAGAATATTGTTTAATGAAATAATAGTGTGTGTTACCTTTGGGATTTTTTTTTTCACTCTGTGTAATTCTCTGGACATTTATCCAGGTTGTTGCATAGATCAGTAGTTTATTCCTTTCTCTTGCTGAGTAGTACTTCTTGGTATGGATGTATCACGTTTAATTTAACCATTTATCCTTTTAAGGACTTCTAATTGTTTCCAGGCTTTGGCTATTACTGATAAATCTGCTATAAACATTTTTGTATAGGTTTCTGTGTGAGTAAAAGTCTTCATTTCTCTGGGATGAGTGCAGTTGCTATATCATATGATATTTGTGAGTTTAATTTTTTAAGAACCTGCCTATTTTCCATAATAGTGCGACATTTTACAGTTTCAGAGTGATGGGTGATATAGTTTGCTTATATCCTTGCCAGCATTTGGTGATGTCATTTATTTTTTTTTAGCCATTATGATATCTGTATAATGATATCTCATTGTGCTTTTAATTTGTATTATCTATTGACTATGATGTTGAACATCTTTTCATGGACTTATTTTCCATCTGTATATCTTCTTTAGTGAAATTTGTTTGCCGTTTTCTCATTTTAAAATTGAATGGCTTATTTTATACTGTTGAGTTTTGAGAGTTCTTCATATATTGTAGATAGTAGGTTTTTTCAGATATATGGCTTGAAAATATTTTTTCCCAGTCTGTAGTTGAATAGCAAAAGTTAAATTTTTATGGAGTTTATTTTCTCAGTTTTTCCCTTTATGGATCATGCTTTTAGTGTCAAGTTTAAGGGCTTTTTGTCTTCTGCTTGATTACAAAGGTTTTCTCTTGTGTTTTTTAAAAATATAGTTTGCATTTAAATCTGTGATCCATTATACCTTAATTTTTGTGTAAGGTGTGAGGTTTAAATCAAAGACCATATTTTTGCCTAGGGATACCCAATTGCCCTAGCATGATATGTTGAAAAGATTATCCTTTCTTCCATTAAATTGCCTTTGCAGCTCTATCAAGAAGTCATTTGGCTCTACTGGTGTGAGACTATTTAGGGTTGCTGTTGGAGGAGTCTTCAAAAGGGCATAACCACTGGTTGACTCTTGAGCTGGACCCGGGCAATTGGAGTCTTCCCACGGCTCCATCCTTGTAGTGTACGTTCCACCTACAGTTCCCAAGGATGCAGCCTTGAGAGAGCGAGCAGTGTGTTGTTGAGACCATCTGGACTGGACACCTGACTGAACCTAGTTAAGGCCTCTATATAAACGTTTAAAATTCTGTGGTGCAGGTGTGGAGATCTACTTGTCTTGCCAAGACAAGCCTTGTGAGTAAGTTCCTTTGCTTATTAAACCTGCCACCTACCAATCTGGAGTGGTCTTCTTCTTTCTTCAGTCTCTCCTTGTCATCAGTGTATGGGGACTGGTTTGCAAACCAACAGTTCTCACACTGTTATGTTAATCTATGTGTCTATCCACCTGCCAGTACCACATTTTCTTGATTGCTACAGCTATATAATACACTTTGAAATTGGATATTGTGATTCCTCCAACTTTATTTTTAATTCTCAAAATTGTTTCATCTATTCTGGTTCCTTTGTCTTTCCATATAAATATTAGAACTATATATATATATATATATATATATATATATATACACACACACATATCCATATATATCTTTTTAGATATATGTCTATATCCCAAAAAAAACCCTTGTTTTGATTTTGTTAAGATTTGTATGAAGCCAGTATATTGATTTGGGGAGAATTGAAGTCTTACTGTGTTGAGTCGTCCCATCCACAAGCACTGCATGTCTCTGCATTTGTTTAGATCTACTTTATCACTGTCATGAAGTTTTTAGCATATAAGGCCTGTACATGTTTTGAACGATTTATACCAAAGTATTTCATTTTGTTCACCAGTTATAAATTTTATTGTATTTTTAATATAATGTATGCACATATTCATTGCTAGTATGTAGAAATATAATTGATTTTGTATGTTCATCTTACATCCTATGTTCTCGAGGAGCTCAGTCATTACTTGAAGAAGGTTTTATTTCTTCCTTTCAGATCTTTTATGTCCTTTCTTGTTTTTGTTGTTGCTTTACTGCCCTGACTTACCCTCCAGTACGTTTTAAATAACAGTAGAGAAAGCAGACATACTTGCCCTGTTCCTGAACTTAGGAGGAGACCATTTAGTTTTTCACCATTATACAGCTAAGAATAACATTAGCTGTAGGTTTTTTGTAGATGTTCTATTTAAAGTTTAAGAAGTTTTCCTCTGTTCATATTTTTCTGAGGGTTTTTAAAAATTATGAATGCGTGTTGCATTTTGTTAATTGTTTTTCTTCATAGATTTATATGATCATGTGATTTTAGCTTGTTAGTTTGGGTTAGTTTGGTTAGTTTGATTGATTTTCTAATATTTAACCAGCCTGATAATCTTGGAGTTAAAACCACTTGGTCATGATGTATAATCTTTTTATATATAACAGAATTCTATTTGCTAATATTTTAATAAGAATTTTGTGTCTGTATTCAAGGGATATTAGTCTGTAGTTTTCTTTTTGGTACTTTCTGTCTTGTATTCTTATCTGGGGGAAGAAGTGAAGTCACCCCACATGCTATACATTAACGCTCTTTTGGATGGAGTGCTCTTTACCATCCATCAAGGATGAAAGTCCCTGCTGTCTATTGAGCCATCTCTGACAACATTGGAGGGCATTTTGGGGTGACTCCTTTTCAGCCTGGAGAGGATGTAAGTCTAGGCTCCTCATTCAGCCTTTCCTGGTATGGCTGAGAATGGCATTTGGCTGTAGTTGTGTGGCTGTTGTCTAAAAGTTTTCTATATTATTAGGTTGTCCATTTTCTAGCCTTTCATCTACAAAAAGCAGGCTTTTGTTGTGCCTTTTTATGTCTGAACCTTTCAGCATTTCCAAGTTGCCAGATTTTTCAGCTCCAGATCTGGAATGTAAAGTGAAACCAAAACAAAATGAGGAAAAAAAAAAAAAAAAGGGAAAAACACCATTGTGTTGTTTATTGAATCCTGAGGTCCCTAACTAGTCTCTCATCTTTCAACCTTTCAGAGTCTTCTTATGTTCGTTTTACATGTAATTTTTAGTTGAACTTAGGAGAAACAGGGAAAGTATCTCTATCCCATCTTCTTAGAAGCAGATACCCAATGATTTTTTTTAGCCAATGATCTTCATAAACAGTAGATTTCTCTTTGCCATCATTTGCTTTATTTCTTTCCATCTAATTATTTTATTCATCCCCAAAATGTTTCTTCAGTTCCCAGCATGTGCCAGGTGTGGACCATTGCTGCAGTTACATTACTGAGAGACAGCCTAGTGGGGAAACAGACAAGGAAATACGGACTATATTATAGAAGATAAGTTTTGTGGTAATTTGTTATGTATTAATAATAACTAGAATATTACCTATATATTTTAGTGTCATTTTTAGTAGCTTCTCAAGGGATAGGCATTTGAATTCCTTATTTTGATGTTACAGTTAGAGTTATATGCTATCATTTCCTATAATATACAATAATGTTCTGCTTTGGAAAGAGGTATTTTACATGTAAAATGATTTATATAAACATATGCTTATCATGATCAATTAGGTACCATGCAGTATATAGAACATAAGTGAAAGCAATGAGTGTTTATGCATATCTATCTATGGGCTTAATATATAATAATTTTGGTAATCAGGAAATGATAGAGTACTTTAAAATGGAATTAGTAGCATTCATCAAAGGATAAACAAAAAATAAATATAAATGGGCAATTATCTATTAAGCATGCTTTATACTTGACGTAAATTATGTAAATAACAAGATACCTTTTGTGCTTTGATAACAGGTTATTGAAGGAATATAAAATGGTAATGAGTTTTTGGAAAACATGATATTTTTAGCAAAGTTACAAATATATCTAGATTTTACACTGTATTGGCTTTCTACAACTAAATCAGACACAGCTACTCACACGTGCATTCAAGTATGGATTCGTAAAAGTCAAAACAGCTATTTTTTGATAAATTATACTGTGTATGTGCTATGAATAGTATGCAGTTTATAAACCAGTTAGGTAGATGTTACATATTTACAAAAGACATCTTCATGGTGTGTTGCTAATAATAAAGAAATCAGATTGTAATTTACATATATAGATATGTATACAGGTTATGTAAATATATTCTTCATGTTAATATGTGTGTATGTTTACATCTGTTTATACACACACTTCTCAACTAATCACGATTACTTCTGGAAAGGGTTATGTATAATCATTTTTGGGAAGATTTTACATTGTTACATACACCATGTATGTATGATGCAGACTGAATGTTTGTGTCCCCCCAATAGGCATTGTTGAAACCTAACCCCCTATGTGATGATATTAGGAGGTGGGGCCTTTGAGAGATTGATTAGGTTGTGAGTGCTCAGTGTCCTTATTAACAGGGACCCCAACTAGCTGCCTCATCCTTTCCACTGTGTGAAGTTACAAGAAGAAAATGACCATCAACGAACTATGAATCTGCTGGTGCCTTGATCTTGGACTTTCCAGCCTCCAGAACTGTGAGAAATAAATTTCGGTTGTTTATGAGCTACCAGCTATATGATATTTTGCTACAGCAGCCTGAAAGGACTGAGACAATGTGTATAATTAAAGATGTAAAATTAAAAAACCCAAGGGATGATGACATATTACTAATAATTTTTGAAAGATCTACATTTTACTTTTTACATTAAGGTAGTACCGAATGAGATGAGATGTCAGGAAGAAATTAGACAGGATATTGAGAAAAGAGAAAGGAAAAATAATAAAAATATAAACAAGATATGAGGGAAAATAATTGTTAAGTTGAACTCTTAGTAACATTAAACAGGGATCATTAAGAAATTAGTCACAAAGAATGATCTTTTTATTCTACTAGAATTAAATGTCAAGTGTATAGTAAAGTTTATCTTACATTTTGGGGTTTCTGTTACCTTAATAGAAGAAAAAATGACAGCAAAAATAAGGGTTAAAACTCTATCAGTTTTTATCTGATCAATATATAGAAAAGAGTCGTAAAAATATAACCTTGTAGTATAGGGCTTTTGCACCATTTCTTATATATATATATAAAAAGGTTAGTAGTAATAGCTGTTCTCAGAAAAATGTGTAATATGTGTAATATTTAACTGTATGGAATCTAAAAATCTTGTTAAATTAACTGTTTAATTCCAATGCATGATCTCAGAGGGAGGTTTTTAGTATTTCACCACTAGATATGATATTTGCTGCAGGTTGTGAGGTGTTTTTTTTTTTAAATCATGATTGGATGGTAAATTTGGTCATATTGTTACTTTCTATTATGATAGTGACATGATTTTGTCCTTTGTTTTATAATAGTTGTTTGACAACAAAATTTTTGTCTCACTAGACTCCCTTCTTATATTTCACCCAATATGTTCATGGGGTATTGAAGTTGAGGTACCTTCTGTTTGTCAAATACATAAGTTGTGGGTTTTTTTGGGAGGAGTGGAGATTTGATGAGACCTATATACCATCGATTTTCCTAACTTTTATTTTCCTTATTGTTTTGGTGTAAAGTTTATAGGAAGTCTCACAAAGCATTTTGGGGAACATTTGACTATTTTATTTGGAAAGGCTTGCACAACACTGGTGTTATTTCTTTTTCCATCATATGGAAAAGTTCATGACTTCAGGCACCAGCGCATGGGATTCATTTGTAGGAAGATGTTTCATTACAGACACAGTTTATTTACAAGATATAGAATAATTGAGATTTCGTAAATTTTATTGCTCATTAAGCTGTCTTTTCCCTGGAATTTTCTCTTTTTGTATATCAAACTTATTAGAGTAAAGTTATTTATATAATTATGTATGTGTCACCAGGATGTGGCATGAGGATTTCCTTTACATTGCTGCTATTGGATATATGTTTTTCTTCCTCATCTTTTTTTTCCCCATTAATCAGTCTAGCCAGGGATTTATGTAACTCTTTTCGAGAAAAAAGAAAAGTTCTAGATTTTTCAATTTTTTCTTTTCATTTCTTTTAATATCACTCACAGACCTTAATTTTATTGTTTCATTTCTATTACTGGTTTGGTATTGAATTACTGATTTTTCTCCAATATTTTGAGATGGATTTTCTGATCCCAAATTTCAGGATTTCCTATTTTGCATTTTTTTTGCTATAAGTATTCCTTTAGCCACACATATTGTTGTATCACAGACTTTAGTAACAGCTTCATTGAAATATAACTGAGTTTAGATAAACTTTACAACTTTAAATTGAGCAATATAAGTTTTCACATATGTATATATATTTGAAAGTCCACCACCAGAAGTAAAATACTGTACATATCCATCCCTCCACTCAAGTTTCCTTGTAAAATTTTGTATTTCCCCTTCCTGTTTGTATCCAAATCTTTCTCCTTTCCCCTGGTGTGTATACGTTATTGTACAAGTCTTTGTATGGACATATATTTTTGTTTTTCTTGGGTGAACATGAAGGAATGGTATGGCCAGATCACATGATAAGTATACCTTTGTTATTTTAGAGTATGTCAAAGAGTTTTGCATTGTGATAATACCACCTTCCATCCTACCAGCAGTATATAAGTCTCAGTTGCCCAACATCCTTGCCAGCACTTCTTTTGGTCATTATTTATTGTAGCCCTTCTAATAGGCACGTGGTGGTATCTGTCTATCTAAATTTCATGGATGTAACCATGTCATACCTCTTTCTTTCTCAGGCATGCTGAGTAAAAGGGAAAAATAAATCACTATGGGGAGCACAGTTTGGGGTGACTCCTTGCAGCCTGGTAATGGTGAACGTCTGGGTTCACCACTGGGACTCTGCTGGTGTGATTGAGGATGGTGTTTGTCTGGTGTAGAACTTCTGTGTGCAACACTGCTGCAAGTAGTGCCTCGTCAAAGCCAGGTCATCTAGTCTTCCAGCGCTTTGCCCTCTTCTTATCTCAGTGGACTCTAAAGCAAAGCTGCTGACTACCAGCTTTCTTGGTTCCAGACTGGTATACCTCAGATGAGGAGAGCTGGAGAGAGAAGTGAGGGTGGCTGAGCCTAATATAATTTTTTATCCTGTACAACTATTGATTGATTTCAAGTCCTCTTGTCTCTTCCTTGTGGGAATGCCATGCATTAACTAAGTCCATTTAATTTTTGTTTTATTTTGCATTTTTAATGCTGTGAAGATGAGAGAGCATTACACCCTGACCCCCTTTCTTGTCACTTTTTTGGCATTATGGTATGCAGCCTGAGCAGGTCAATCTTGTTTACAAATGAGAACTATGTACATCCTTTCACTTGGCCAGCAAACAGGTCTATCTTTATAAGAAAAAAATAAAGCCTACAAATTTTCTGTGTTATTTGCCTGTGTCTTTCCTAGTCCTTTGGAGCAAGCAGGCTTTTTTTGAGGCTTTCTTTCTCTGCACCTTTTGGCATGTTCAGGTTGCCTGATTTTTCCTCTCCAGGTTTGGGATGTACGCGAGGCAAAAAGAAAACAAAACGTACCCAAGAAAACATGGAAAACACCACTGTGCTGTTCCTTGGCTTCTGAGCTTCCTAGTCAGTCTTCCTCAGTCTCTCCACCTTTCAGGATATTTTTGTGTTCATTTCTACATATACTGTCCAGGGAGTTTGGTTGCACTTAGGAAGAGAAATAGGGAAAGTCTGTCTACTCTATCTTCTGGGAAACAGACATCCAACTTCTTTTTAATTCAAATGATCTTTACAAGCAGTAGATTCTTTTTTTTAAAATTTTTGCCATCATTTGCTTAACTTCTTTTAATGTAATTATTTCATTCATCCCATAAATACTTCTTCAGTTTCAAACATGAGCAAATGCAGATGATGTTCTGGAGTTAAATTATTGAGGGAAAGCCTAGTGGGAAAACAGGCAAGTGAATATGGAATATATTAGAGAAAATAAGTTTTGTGGTAATTTTTCATCCAGTAATGGTAACTATAATATTGTCTACATTACTGTTCTGTTATGTTTAGTGGTTGCTCGATGGATTTATATTAAATTCTTTACTTTTCATTGTCTCCATAGAATTAGATAATATCACTTCCTGTAAATGTAACCTCACTACACGATAATGCTATGTATGTGACCTTTCCTTTGTGTTCTTGTTCTATAGTTTACATCAATAATATCATTTATCATGTTTGATTTAAAGAGTCAGATGTCTCTCAAATAAGTAATAGAAAACATAGTCTTTTATGTTTATCTACCTATTTTCCCTATCCTGTGTTCTTCATGCCTTCTTGTAGCCTGTAGTTCTTAGTTTCCATAAGGTGTCATTTCCCTTCAACCTGAAGACCCTCCTTGTTATATGTTGAATTGTGTCACCCAAACAAGTCCTTAGTTCCAGTACCTCAGAATGTGACCTTATTTGGAAATAGGGTCTTCGCAGGTGCAGTCAAGTTAAGATGAGGTCATTAGGGTGGGCCCTAATCCAATATGACTGGTGATAAAAAGGGGAGATGTAGAACTAGATACAGATATACATAGAGGGAAGACTCTGTGAAGATACACCCAGGGAGAATGCCATATGAAGATGCAGGATTTGGAGTAATGCACGTACAAGCAAAGGAATGCCAAAGATTGCCGGCAAACCACCGCAAGCTGGGAAGAGGCCAGGAAGGATTGCCCTACAGGCTTTTAGAGGATGCATGGCCCTGCCTACAGCTTGATTTCAGACTTCTGGCCTCCAGAACTGTGAAACAATAAATTTCTGTTTTTTAAGCAATCCAGTTTATGGTATTTTGTTATGGCAACCCTAGGAAACTAATATATTCCTTAAGCATTACTTGTATTGTTTGGCCAGTGACAAATTGTCTCAAATTTGCTTATCTGGATGTGTCTTATTTCACTCTCAGTTTAGAAGGGTAATTTTGTTGAATATAAAATTCTAGTTTGGAAGGTCTATCTTTTCGTTCATCATTGGAAAAATGGTGTTTCACTTTCTCTCATTCTCCATGGATTCTGTGGAGAAGGCAGTCAACATTTAAATCATCATTCCCAGATAGGTACTATATCTTTATGTCTTTGAAGCTTTTGGCGGATGTACATTTGTTCAATTCATTAAAATCCTTTATATTTTATATAGTTGTCAAATATATAGTTTACTAATGAAATATTTCAAAAGTTTCAATAGCTATGCTGTAAATGAAAATGATTCTATTATATAAAAAGGTTAAACTCTGATCAACAATAGAAAAAAATTGAAAGCCAAAAAAAAAAAGCTGCATGAAAAGTACCACTAATAAAAAAGAACCAATTCCTTCTTATTATAATATATAAATATATCTGCACTGTTTATATATAAATAAAAATAATTTTAGCACATTTATAAATACAGCATCAAAAACATTTTAATTATTATTTCTGATCTGATGCTAATGTTGATCTGGATGTGATAGTGTATGAGAACAGGCAAAATCTTTTGATAAAGAATAATGAAATAACACTTATATTAACTATAGAAAAATATTTTATATCTACCATACTTATAATATATGCGATATATTTTACAGGTTAAAATTATTTATGTAATAAACACACATCAAAATCAGTTTGGTACCAGTCAATGTATAGAACATAATTGAAGATAACAAGAATTTATGTGTAATTATATGTGTATGTATGTATATATAATGTATAATAATTTGGATATATAATTTTGTTAATGATTATGAAATGATAGATTGTAACAAATGGGATTAATAATATGTATCAAAGATACGTGAATAGTAAAGAATATGGGTAATAATATCTTAAGTATGCTTAATAGTATAAATTATTTAAGTAACAAGATGTCTTTTTTTTTTTTTTTGGAATTCGAGGATTTCTCTTTTTTTCATAAAGCTTTTTTTTTTTTTAATTTATTTTTATTTATTTATTTTTGGCTGTGTTGGGTCTTCGTTTCTGTGCGAGTGCTTTCTCCAGTTGCGGCAAGCGGGGGCCACTCTTCATCGCGGTGCGCGGGCCTCTCACTATCGTGGCCTCTCTCGTTGCGGGGCACAGGCTCCAGACGCGCAGGCTCAGCAATTGTGGCTCACGGGCCTAGTCGCTCCGCGGCATGTGGGATCCTCCCAGACCAGGGCTCGAACCCGTGTCCCCTGCATTAGCAGGCAGATTCTCAACCACTGTGCCACCAGGGAAGCCCAAGATGTCTTTTTAAAATCTTGATGTCACATTATTGAGGGAGTACAAAATGGTAATGAATTTTTGGAAGGTAATTTAGTATTTTTTGACAAAGTTGTGAATTTCTCTGCCATTTGCAACAACATGGATTGATCTAGAGGTTATTATGCTAAGTGAAATAAATTGGGCAGAGAAAGACAAATTCCACTTATACGTGGAATCTACAAAAATAAAGCAAAGAACCTAAAAAACCCAAAACAGAAACAGACTCACAGATACAGAGAACAAACTGGTAGTTGCCAGAGGGTTAGGGTGGGGGTGGTAGGTGAATGGACGAAATAGGTAAAGGTGATTAAGAGGTACAAACTTCCAGTCGTAAAATAAATAAGTCATGAGGATGTAATGTCCAGTGTAGGGAATATAGTCAACAGTATTATAATAACTTTGTATGGTGACAGATGGTTACTAGACTTATCATGGTGGTCATTTCATGTTGTATATAAATGTCAAACCACCGTGTTGTACACCTGAAACCAATAATATTGTATGTCAACTATACTTCAAAAAAATTGTGTATTTCCCTACAGTTTTATGCTGTAATTTGCCTTTTAGGACTGTATCTGACATGGCTATT
This sequence comes from Balaenoptera borealis, assembly GCF_965194805.1. Taxonomy (NCBI): domain Eukaryota; kingdom Metazoa; phylum Chordata; class Mammalia; order Artiodactyla; family Balaenopteridae; genus Balaenoptera; species Balaenoptera borealis. The sequence continues at coordinate 24,043,497 of NC_138881.1, read as the reverse complement.
CACACATGTGCATTAAAGTATGGACACAAAATAGTCAAAACAGCTAGTTTTTGGTAAATTATGCTGTGTTCATACTATAATACTCTTTGCGGCTTTTACAACTAATCAGGTGGATGTTAAATACAGGGGACATCTCCAAGATATATTGCTAATTAAAAAGTAATTCTAATTTACTTACAGATATGTGTACAATTATGTAAATAAACATTTATGTTTATATCTATATATACAGTTCACTGCTAATCACAATTACTTCTGAAGGGGAACATATATAGGCCTTTTTGAAAATTTTACACTGTGCACTTGCAATATATCTATGTCACAAAATATATAAATAAAAATTAATCATGTGATAATAACATCTTTCTAATAATTTTTGAAAGATATACTCTTTGCTTATTAATTTTAAAGTGCAGAACAGAATAAGAGTTAATCTTACAGACAGGCGGCTTAGAAAAGGGAAAAGTAAGAATAATATAAACAAGATAAGGAAAAAAATTTAATTGTGAGCCCTTTATAAGAAGCTAACCTTTAATTAGTCATTAAGATCATTAAACTAGAGACCATAAGTAAAATTGTCACAAAGAATGCTCTTTTTATTCTACCAGAATTAAATGTCAAGTGTATAGTAAAGGGCCTCTGTTGCCATGATAGCAGAAAAATTGACAACATTAATCAGGGTTAAAACCCTCTCCAATTTCATCTGAACCATATATGGAGAAAGCCTTACAAATATAAGCTTGTCATGTAGGGTTTTTATGCCATTTCTTATGATGTGTATAAAAAATTTAGTAACAATTACTATTAAAAATGTTTACTGGGACCCCTGGTGGCGCAGTAGTTAAGAATCCACCTGCCAATGCAGGGAACACAGGTTCAAGCCCTGGTCCGGGAAGATCCCATATGCCGCGGAGCAACTAAGCCCATGCACCACAACTACTGAGCCTGCACTCTAGAGGCCATGAGCCACAACTACTGAGCCCGTGCCACAACTATTGAAGCCCACGTGCCTAGAGCCCGTGCTCCGCAACAAGAGAAGCCACCTCAATGAGAAGCCCCGCACACTGCCTCGAAGAGTAGACCCCGGTTGCCGCAACTAGAGAAAGCCTGCGCGCAGCAACAAAGACCCAACGCAGCCAAAAATAAATAAATAAATAAATAAATAAATAAATAAATAATGTTTACTATTAGAAAATGCTAATGTTTAACTCTATGGAATCCAGCAATTTTGCTAAATTTACTGTTTAGTGTCTAATGTCTTAGTGTCTAATATCTATAGAATACTTTTATATAATCTCGAAACAAACATGCAATCTGTGATTAAAGATGATTTAGTATCTTCCTTTCCAATTGTTACTCTTTTTAAAATTAAAAAAAAGTTTTTTCTTTAGTGTCCTGGCTATGATCGCTCTAAGATATTGAATAGAACTTGCTGATAGTAGGTGGTTCCTTGTCTCTTTTCTGATTGCAGGGGGTTGTTTTCAGTATTTTACTACTAGCTATGATATTGGCTACAGTTTTTTTTTTGTTTTTTTTTTTTTAAATCACGACTGGGTGGTAAATTTGGTCATATTGTTTCTCTTTGTTGTAACAGTAACATGACTTTTGCTCTTTCTTCTGTTAAAGTCATTTGGTTCCAAAACTTTTATCCCACCGTAATGCATTCTTCAGTTAAACCCTATTTGTTTATGGAGTATTATAGTTGAAATAGCTTTGAGTCCTGTTTGCCAAACGTAAGTTTTATTTTGGGAGGATATATACCTCTTTTATGAGGGATATAGTTTGATACCGTAAGATTTCAGTTTTTATAATATCCTTATCATTTTGGTGTAGAGCTATTAGGGATCTCATAACAACATTTCAGGGAGCATTTCTACTGAAATCCTATGTGTCCCGGACTGGTGAGTCCACTGGAAACATTACTCAGCTGCCTGGCTTTTCAGTGATACCTTTCTGCTTAGCATCTTGGGTTTTCAGTCTCCTCATTTGAGGAGGGATATCTTGTAAGGGAAAGGGGTACTATAATAAATTTGGTTCTCACTCCCTTTGCTAGTCTTTTCCCTGAGATCTAGTCTTTTCAGTGCTTGATTGTTTGCATTTATGATTTCTTCAAACAGATGTCGTATATTTTCCCATCTTTCAGTTTTTCTCAGCAAATGTTTGACCTGAAATGTCTAGTCTGCCATTACTAGAGGAAGGTATCTTCAAAAATACTACTTTTGAAATGTATTTTAATTTGTATATATTTTGCCTCATATCCAATCTGTATATTAAGAATATAAACAATTTTAATTAAGCTTTCTATTTTGGCGTAATTGTGCATTCACTTGCACATGTAAGAAGTCACACAGAGATACCCTGTATACCTTTTACCCATTTCTAGCCAATTTTAACATCTCGCAGAAATAGAGTAAAATATCTCAATTGGGATATTCACACTGATATGGTCAAGATATAGATACATTTCATTCACCCCAAAGATCCCTCGTGTTGCACTTATAGGCACAACCACCCCCACTATCCCCTCCCAATCATGAATTCTGGCAACTTTAATCTGTTTTTCATTTCTAAAACTTTTCATTTCAAGATTGTTATATAAACGCAGTGATACTGTATGTGACCTTTAAGACTGGCTTGCTTCATAATGAATAATTCTATAGAGTTTCATCAAAGTTATTGTATGTATTGGTAGTTCATTCCTTTTTCTTTTTGTGTAGTAGTTCATAGTATAGATGTACCACATTTTGTTCAACCATGTACTCTTTGAAGACTATCTGGTTGTTTCCAGTTTGTGGCTAATATTGAAAAATTTACCATAAATTTTTGTGTACGTGTTTCCATGTGAACATAATCTTCATTTCTCTGGAATTAATATCCAAGAGTGCAACTGCTGTATCATATATTTCCAAGTTTAGTTTTTTAATAACCTGCCTGTTTTCCAGAATGGCTGCAACATTTTATATTCCCACGAACAATGTATAAGTGGTACAGTTTGCCTCTATTTTGTGAGAATTTGTTTATTTCTCTATTTTTTATTTTAGTTATTCTGCTATGTGTAATGATGTCTCACTGTGGTTTTAATTTGCATTTATCTGATGGCTGTGATGTTAAACATCTTTTCATGTGCTTTTTTACCATCTGCACATGTGCTCTTTGGTGAACATTTTGTTCATATCTTTTGCTCATTTTCAAATTGGATTGTTTATTTTATATTGTTGAGTTTTAACAGTTCTTTACATATTCTAGATACTAGTTCTTTATTGGGTATATGGCTCAAACGTATTTTATCCAAATCTGTAGCTTGTCTGTTCATACTCTTAACTGAGGGTGAAAGTGTTTATTTATGTATTTATTTTTAATTTTTTTTAAAAGGTTGAGATTCTTTTTTTAAATTTTTTAATTTTATTATATTTTATTTTTGGCTGCGTTGGGTCTTCGTTGCTGCACGCGGGCTTTCTCTAGGTGCGGCGAGCGGGGGCTACTCTTCGTTGTGGTGCACGGGCTTCTCATTGCGGTGGCTTCTCTTGTTGCGGAGCACGGGCCCTAGGTGCACAGACTTCAGTAGTTGCAGCATGCGGGCTCAGTAATTGTGGCTTGCGGGCTCTAGAGCGCAGGCTCAGTAGTTGTGGCGCATGGGCTTAGTTGCTCCATGGCATGTGGGATCTTCCTGGACCAGGGATCGAACCTGTGTCTCCTGCATTGGCAGGAGGATTCTGAACCACTGAGCCACCAGGGAAGTCCCAAAAGTTTCTAAATAGCAAAATCTTTAAATATTATGGAGTCCAAAAGATCACACTTTCCTTTTATGGGTCATGTTTTTGGTGTCAAGTCTAAGGACTTGTTCCCTAGCCCTAGACCCAAAGATTTATTCTGGCTATTTTGAAAAAAATTTTTTACATTTAAATCTATGATCCATATGAGTTCATTTTTGTGTGGGCTATGAGGTTTAGATAGAGGCTCATATTTTTGCCTGTGGATATCCAGTTGCTCCAGCACCATTTGTTGAAAAGTTTATCCTTTCCTCCATTAAATTGCTTTTCCAGCTTTATCAAAAATCACTTGGCCATACTGGTGTGGGGCTATTTTGGGTTCTTTTTCTGTCCCATTGCGCTATGTGTCTATCTCCCGATCAGTATCATACTGTAGTGATTACTGTGGCTAGATAACATGCCTTGAAATTGGGTACAGTAGTTCCTCCAAGTTTATTCTTTTTGTTAAAAATAGTTTTTATCCTACTTCCTTTGTCTTAACATATAAATATTAAAACAGTCTTGTATGTATCTTTTTTAAAAACTGTTATAATTTTGTTAGGATTAGGATTAAGCCAGTGTATCAATTTGGGGAGAATTGAAATGTTTATTTTAATATGTTGTCTTGCAATCCACGAACGATTGTGGTATGGTACATTCTCTCCATTTTTTTACACCTTAGATTTCTTTAATCAGTCTTTTGTAGTTTTAGCATACAAGGTCTGTATATCTTTTGTTTGATTTGTGCCTAAGCATTTTATTTTTTCAGCAATTAAAAATTTTATTGTGTTTTTAATTTTAGTCTCTATATGTTCATTTCTAGTATAGGGAGATAAAATTGAATTTTGTGAGTTTATTTTGTATCCTGAAACTTACTGAACTCACTTATTATTTCTTGGAGGCAGATTTTTTTGGATTTTCTCTATCGATGTCACGTCATCTGTAAATAGGGACAATTTTATATCTTTCTTTCACGTGTATGCTTTTTATCTCCTTTTCTTCCCTTATTGTCCTGGCTAGAACTTCCAGCACCATGTTAAGTAAAAGTGGTGAGATACTTGCCTTGTTCTTTTTTTCTTTTCTTTTTCAGTTTATTTTTTATATTGGAGTATATTTGATTTACAATGTTGTGTTAGTTTCAGGTGTACAGGAAAGTGATTTAGTTATACATATACATATGTCTATTATTTTTCAGATTCTTTTCCCATATAGGTTATTACAGCATATTGAGTATAATTCCCTGTGCTATACAGTAGGTTCTTGTTGATTATCTATTTTATATATAGTAGTGTGTATATGTTAATCCCAACCTCCTAATTTATCCCTCCCCACAACCTTACCCCTTTGGTAACCATAAGTTTGTTTTCTAAGTCTGAGTCAGTTTCTGTTCTGTAAATAAGTTCATTTGTATCATTTTCTTAGATTCCACATATAAGTCATATCATATGATATTTGTCTTTCTCTGTCTGATTTACTTAGTATGATAATCTCTAGGTTCTTGACCTTAGAGGAAAAGCATTCAGTTTTTCAGTGTTAAGTGTAACGTTAGCTGTTAGGTGTTTTGTGGATACTGTTTATCAAGTTTATGAAGTTTACCTATATTGCTATTTTTCTGAGAGTTTTTATCATGAAGGAATGTTGAATTTTTGTTAAAGGATGTTATGTCTATATTCAAGAGATATTAGTTTGTAGTTCTCTTTTTTTGTACTTCTTAGTCTGGTTTTGTTGTTAGGGTAATAATGGTTCCATGAAGTGAATTCAGAAGTGTTTCCTCCTCTTCTATTTGCTGTTGTTTTTCTCTTTCTGTTTTCTATTATACATTTTGAAATGCTGTACATTTATTTTCAGTTGTTTCAATGAAATTAAAAATTTTTCTCTTTGGTGGATTATTTACAAGTGTGTAGTTTTTTGTTTGTTTTTGTTTTTCCAACTGTTTGGAGATTTTCCTGTTGTGTTTTAGTTACTGATTTCCAGTTTAATTCCATTTTGGTCAAAGAACATTTGTTTTATGCCCCAGATTATGGTCATTTGATGTATGTTTCGTGGACACTTGAATTAAATTTGTACTCTGCTGTTGTTGGATGCAGTGTTCTATAAATGCCAATAAGATCCTTTTGGTTAATGGTACTGTTGTTTTTTTTTTTTTTTAATATTTATTTTATTTATTTGGCTGCGTCGGGTCTTAGTTGTGGCATGAGGGATCTTTATTGCGGCATGAGGGATCTTTAAGTTGCAGCACACGGGATCATTATGGCATGCAGGCCCTTAGTTGCGGGATGTGGGATCTAGTTCCCTGACCAAGGATCGAACCTGGGCCCCCTGCATTGGGAGCGAGGAGTCTTAGCCACTGGCACCAGGGAAGTCCCTGGTTAATGGTACCATTGATTTCTTCTGTGTTTTTGCTGAATCTGTGTAGTTGTTCTATTAATTGTTGAGAGTGTGATGTTAGAGTATTCAGCTATGACTGTAGATTCATCTGTTTTTTTTCTTTCAGTTGTATCAGTTTAGCTTCACATATTTTGCAGCTCTGATATTGGGTCCATACACATTTAGGATTGCTGTATATTCTTGTTTAGTTGACGATTTGTTATTATAGAATGTGCCTCTCTGTCTCTGGCAAATTTCTTTGTTCTGAAGCCTACTTTATATGATATTCACATAACCATTCTTGCTTTCTTTTGGTTATTGTTGGCATGATATATCTTTTCCAATCACTGTATTTTCAATCTGCCTGTATTATTATATTTGAAGTGAGTTTGTTGTAGACAGAAAACTTGAGTCATGCTTTTAAATTTACTTTTCCAGTGTCTGTCTTCTAATTGGCATGTATATACCATTTTCATTTAATGTTAATAACAGTGTTAGGATTTCAATGTACTTTCTTTTCTTATTATCTCTACTTTTGTTTGTTTCCCTTTTTCTGCCTTCCTGTGGGTATTTGAATAATTTTTAGAATTTAGTTTTTATTCATCTATAGTGGGTTTTTTTTTAACATCTTTATTGGAGTATAATTGCTTTACAATGGTGTGTTAGTTTCTGCTTTATAACAAAGTGAATCAGCTATACATATACATATATCCCTATATCTCCTCCCTCTTGCCTCTCCCTCCCACTCTCCCTATCCCACCCCTCTAGGTGGTCACAAAGCACTGAGCTGATCTCCCTGTGCTCTGTGGCTGCTTCCCACTAGCTATCTATTTTACATTTGGTAGTATATATAAGTGTATTTAAGTGCATCTCTTTGCATCATTCTTTTTAGTGATTGCTCTGAACATTTTATATATATATATGTAAATATAAAGAGACACTGTACACACACATATCTTATCACAGTCTACTGGTGTCATCATTTTACCACTTTGAGTAAAGTGTGAAAACTTATGTCTTCTACATCCTTTACCCTCCCTCATTTATAATATAGTTGTATTAAATTTTTTTTCTACATACTTTGAAAATCAGGTCAGAGAGTATTATAATTTTTGCTTCAATAATCCAGCCTAATTTAGAAAACTCAAAAAGGTAAGGAAAGCCTTTTGTATTCACCCATGTATTTTTTTTCTTACCTTGTTCTTTCTTCGTTTATGATGTCCAAAGATTACTTCTTTTATTATTCCTTTTTATTTAAAGAGCTTTCTTTAACCATTGTTTTAGGGTATTTTGCTGGTAACCAATTCTTTTAGTGTTCCTTCATCTGAGAATGTCTTGGTTTTTACTTTATTCCTGAAGAATTTTTTTGCTGGTTATATAGTATTCTGGGCTGCCAGTTATTTTCTTTTAGCACTTGAAAATTTTTATGTCAGTTCCATCTGGCCTCTATTGTTTGTGATGAGGAACTCAATCTCATTTGAATGTTTTTTGCCCTATAGGTAATGTGTCATTTCTCTCTTGCTGCTTTCACGTTTCTTTTCATCTTTAGTTTTCAGAAGTTTGACTCTGATGTGTCTTGGTGTGGATTGTTTCAGGTTTATGCTTTTAGGAACTGGCTTCTTGAATCTGTAGGTTCATGTCATTTGACAGATTGTGAAGTTTTCAAGTATTATTGTTCCAAGTCCCTTTTCAGCACAACCTCTATCCTCTCATCATGGGAGTCCAATGACATGAGTCTTGCTATAGACTCGCAGGTCCCTATGTCTTCATTATTTTTATTTTGCAATCTATTTCCTTTCTGTTGTTCTGATTGGGTAATTTCTCTCTTTCTTTTTGTCTTTAAGATCATTGATTATTTCCTCTGACACCACACCAGCAGGGGAAATGTGGAGGTACCACCACAATTGCCAGGTGTAGAAGTTCAGATTTCTGCCATAACCCCACTGACTCGCAAGTGAGGGATGCTCTTGGTTACTGTTAATCAAGGTTGGGAGTTCTGGCTCCCCACTAGGCCTCCACTAATGCCTCCCTGACAGGAGAGATAGGGTCAGATTACAGATCCTGAAGGACATGCCACTGATACCATGCAGAATGACTTCTTTAAAATGGGCTCTGGTGAAAGTCATTAATCTCTGCTAAGCCTCCTCTGACATCACCCCAGCAAAGGAAGGAAGGGTCATCTCATTACTTTCTAGGGAGTGGAAGTCTAGTCTCTCCATATTATCTCCAATGACACTGTGGTGAGGAAGTACTTTTTATGCCCAGAACGTATGAAAGTCTCAGCTCCTACTTGGCTTTTTATGACATCATGGCATGAGCAGTTTGGGGTGATTAGTTACATCCTGGTGAGTATGGGAGCCTAGGCTCCCCACAGGGCCTTTCCTGGCGTGGGATCTTTCTGAAAATAGGACCTCCGTTTTATCTGTCATGCTGGCTGGAGTAGGGTGCTTATTGTGTTAAAATTTTCTGTCTTGTTAGGCTGTCCTTTTCCTACTTTTTTTCTAAAGCTGTTTATTTTTTGCAGGGGGGCACTTTTTTTGTTTACAGCCTTTGTTGTTTACAGGTTGCTGGATTCTTCAGCTTCACGTCTGGTGTATATGAGGCAAAACCAAAGCAAAAAAAAAAAAAAAAGAGACAAAAACAGAATTCACCATCATGTTGTTCCATGGGTCCTGATGTCCCTAACCAGTCTCCCTTCTCTGCACAGTTGAGAGTCTTGTTATGTTTGTTTTATATATAACATCTAGACCATTTAGTTGTTTCAGGGGGACATATAGGGAAAAGTATGTCTACTCCATCTTCTTGGAAACCAAGGTCAAACAATTTTTTTGCCGAAATGACCTTCACAAATAGTGAATTTATTTTCATTTTGTGTTTAATTTCTTTCAACCTAATTATTTCATTCATCCTGTAAGTGTTTCTTTAGTTCCCAACATGTGTTAAGTGTGGGTCATTTGATGGAATTACATTATTGTGGGAGAGCCTAGTGAGAAAATAGACAGGAAATGATATATTATAGCAGATAAGTTTAGTGGTAATTTGTTAGACTATAGTAGTGCTAGAATATCACCTATATATTTTTGTGTTATTTTTAGTGGTTGTTCAAGGAATTGGTATTTGACTCCTCATGTTCTACTTAGAGGTTTTTCACTTACTGTAATATACACTACTATTCTGCTTTGGTAAAATGCATTTTACATGCAAAATGATTTATATAAACATAATACATATCAGAAGCAGTTAGGTACCATGCAATATATAGAGCATAATTGCAACAAGTGTTTATGCACATAGCTATCTGCCAATATGTATGTGTATATATATTTAGGATTAATATATAGTAATTTTGTCAATCAAGTAATTATGAAGTGATACAAGAGTACTTAACAGTGGAATTAGTAACATTCATTAAAGGATATATAAGATAAATACAAATGGGCAATTCTTTTTAAAAAATTAATTTAATTTAATATGATAATATTGAGTTTTTCTTAACATATCACAAGATAATCATATGATGATAATTGTTGAAACTAGATGGTGTATCCATGGGTTCATTGTACTAATCACTATTTTTGTACATGTTAAGAAGTGTCTTTACTAAAAAGTTTTAAAAGGTGTTAAAAATCTCTTTTTTAATTATAGTTGATATAGTTGAGTATAGTTGATTTACAATGTTGTGTTAAATTCAGGTGTACAGCAAAGTGATTCAGTTATTTTTTTTTTCAGATTATATTCCATTTAAGGTTATTACAAGATATTGAATATAATGCCCTGTGCTATACTGTAAATCCTTGTTGCTTATCTGTTTTATGTATGGTTTTTTGTATCTGTTAATCCCATACTCTTAATTTGTCCCTCTCTCCTTCCCTCTCCCATTTGGTAACCATAAGTTTGTTTTCTATGTCTGTGATTCTGTTTCTGTTTCGTATATAGATTCATTTGTATTATTTTTAGATTCCTCATATAAGTGATATCATATAGTATTTTTCTTGCTTTGTCTGACTTACTTTGCTAAGTATAATATTCTCTAGGTCCATCCATATTGCTGCAAATGGCAATATTTCATTATTTTTTATGGCTAAGTATTCCATCGTATATATGTATACCACAGCTTCTCAAGCCAGTTGTCTGTTGATGGGCGCTTGTGTTGTTTCCATGTGTTGGCTGTTGTAAATAGTGCTGCTATGAACATTGGGGTGCACGTATCTTTTCGAATTAGAGTTTTCATTTTTTCTGCATATATACCCAGGAGTGGGATTGTTGGATCATATGGTAGCTCTATTTTTAGTTTTCTGAGGAACCTCCATATTGTTTTTAGAGTGGCACTAATTTACACACCAACAGTGTACAAGGGTTCCCTTTTCTCCACACCCACTCCAGTGTTTACTATTTGTAGAGTTTTTGATAATAGCCATTCTGACCCATGTGAGGTGGTACCTCATTGTGGTTTGATTTGTATTTCTCTAATAATTAGTGATGTTGAACATCTTTTCATTTGCCTGTTGGCCATCTATATGTCTTCTTTGGAAAAATGTCTATTTAGGTCTTTTGCCTATTTTTTGATTGGGTTGTTTGGTTTTTTGTTATTGAGTTATATGAGGTATTTGTATATTTTGGGTATTAACCCCTCGTTGGTTACATCATTTGCAAATATTTTCTCCAATTCCGTAAGTTGTCTTTTCGTTTTGGTAACAGTTTCCTTTGCTGTGCAAAAGATTATACGTTTAAATAGGTCCCATTTGTTTATTTTTGCCTTAATTCTTTTGCCTTGGGAGACTGATCTAAGAAAATATTGCTATGATTTATGTCCGAGAATGTTTTGCCTATGTTCTTTTCTAGGAGTTTTTATGGTGTCACATCTTATATTTAGGTCTTTAAACCATTTTGACTTTGTTTTTGTATATGGTATGAAGAAGTGTTCTAATTTTATTGATTTACATATAGCTGTCCAGCTTTCCCAACACCACTGTTGAAGAGACTGTCTATTCTCCATTGTATACTCATTGCATCCTTTGTCATAGATTAATTGACTGTAGGTATGTGGATTTATTTCTGGGCTCTCTTTTCTGTTCCATTGATCTATGTATCTCTTTTTTTTTTTTAACATCTTTGTTGGAGCATAATTGCTTTACAATGGTGTGCTAGTTTCTGCTTTATAACAAAGTGAATCAGTTATACATATACATATATCGCCATATCTCTTCCCTCTTGTGTCTGCCTCCCTCCCACCCTCCCTATCCCACCCCTCTAGGTGGTCACAAAGCACCGAGCTGATCTCCCTGTGCTATGCGGCTGTTTCCCACTAGCTATCTGTTTTACATTTGGTAGTGTATATATGTCCATGCCACTCTATTACTTTGTCCCAGCTTACCCTTCCCCCTCCCCGTATCCTCAAGTCCATTCTCTAGTAGGTTTGCATCTTTATTCCCGTCTTGCCCCTAGGTTCTTCATAACCATTTTTTTTTTAGATTCCATATATATGTGTTAGCATACAGTATTTGTTTTTCTCTTTCTGACTTACTTCACTCTGTATGACAGACTCTAGGTCCATCCACCTCACTACAGATAACTCAGTTTCGTTTCTTTTTATGGCTGAGTAATATTCCATTGTATGTATGTGCCACATCTTCTTTATCCATTACATATATACAATGGAATATGTATCTCTTTTTGTGCCACTACCATGCTGTTTTTTTTTAAATAAAGTTATTTATTTATTTTTGTCTGCATTGGATCTTTGTTGCTGCGTGTGGGCTTTCTCTAGTTGCGGTGAAAGGGGGCTACTCTTTATTGCAGTGTGTGGGCTTCTTATTGCGGTGGCTTCTCTTGTTGTGGAGCATGGGCTCTAGGCACGTGGGCTTCAGTAGTTGTGGCACGCGGGCTCAGCAGTTGTGGCTCACGGGCTTCATAGCACAGGCTCAGTATTTGTGGTACACAGGCTTAGCTGCTCCGCAGCACGTGGGATCTTCCCGGACCAGGGATCAAACCCATGTCCCCTGCGTTGGCAGGCGGATTTTAACCACTGTGCCACCAGGGAAGTCCCTACCATGCTGTTTTGATTGCTGTAGCTTTGTAGTATAGTCTGATGTCTGGAAGGGTTATGCCTTCAGCTTTGTTCATTTTCCTCAGGATTGCTTTGACAATACTGGGCCTTTTATGTTTCCATATAAATTTTAGGATTATTAGTTCTGGTTCTGTGAAAAATGTCCTGGATATTTTGATAGGGATGTTATTAAATCTGTAGATTGCTTTGGGTAGTATGGCCATTTTAACAATATTAATTCTTCCAATCGAAGAGCATGGGATATCTTTTCATTTCTTTGAATCATCTTTAGTTTTCTTTATCATTCTTTTATAGTTTTCAGCATATAGGTTTTTCACCTCCTTAGTTCAATTTATTCCTAGGTATTTTATTTTTTTTTGACATGATTTTAAACGAGATTGTTTTTTTTACTTTCTGACATTTCATTATTAGTGTAAAGAAATGCCTCAAATTTCTGAATATTAATCTTGTATCCTTCTATTTTGCTGAAATCATTTATTAGTTCTAATAGTTTTCGTGTGGAGACTTTAGGGTTCTCTATATAGAGTATCATGTCACCTGCAAATAGTGACAGTTTTACCTCTTCCCTTCCATTCTGGATACCTTTTATTTCTTTTTCTTGTCTGATTTCTGTGGCTAGGACTTCCAGTACTGTGTTGAATGGAAGTGGTGAGAGTGGCATCCTTGTCTTGTTCCTGATTTTAACAAGAAGGCTTTCAGCTTTTCACTATTGAGTATTATGTTGGCAGTGGGTTTGTTATAAATGGCTTTTATTATGTTGAGATATGTTCCCTCTATACCCACTTTGGTGAGAGTTTTTATCATGAATGGATGTTGAATTTTGGCAAATGATTTTCCTGCATCTATTGAGATGATTGTGTGTTTTCTGTCTTTTCTTTTGTTAATGTGGTATATATCCCATTGATTGATATGTGTAGGTTGAACCATCCTTGTGACCCTGGAATGAATCCAGCTTGATCGTGCTGTATGATCCATTTTATGTATTGTTGGATTTGGTTTGCTAATATTTTGTTGAGGACATTTGCATCTATATTCATCAAAGATATTGGCCTGTAATTTTCTTTTTTTGTAGTGTCTTTGTCTGGTTTTGGTATCAGGGTAATAGTGGCCTTGTAGAATGCATTTGTGAGTGTTCCTGTCCTCTTCAATTTTTTGGAATAGTTTGAGAAGGATAGGTATAAGTTCTTCCTTGTATGTTTGGTAGAATTCCCCAGTGAAGCCAACCACTCCTGGGCTTTTGTCTGCAGGAGTATTTTTTATTACAGATTGTGTTTCACTTTTAGTGATTGGTCTGTTCAAATTGTTTGTTTCTTCCTGACTCCGTTTGTCAGAAAAATAGTTTGTTGTTGTTATTGTTGTTGTTTATGAGAGATAGAAACCTAAGATTCTCCTTCCTTAAAATATCCTTAATAGTTTTATGTAAAGTTTATACAGACCCCATAAAACATTTTGGAGAGTGCTTTTACTGTTTCTATTATGTGGAAGAAGTTGTGCAAGACTGATTTTATTTCTTCCTCAGTTATATGGAAAGTTCATGGCTTAGGGCACCAGGTATGAAAATCATTTGTAAAAAGTTTTGTTAGACAAAACTTGATTGATATTTACAACAATTTTTGGATATATTTGTGTTTCTCTTTGAATTTTGTCATTTTGTGTAATTTCAAATGTATAGGAATAAATTTCCTTATAATATTATGTATATGTCTTCAGGATCTGTAGTATTATACTCTCTTTGTTCTTGGTATTGATAATATAAGCCTACTTTTTTTCTTGATCAGTCTTCTCATGAGTTTATAACTTTTTTTTTTTTACCATTTTACAAAAATGAAAACCAACTTTTGAATTTGTTGATCTTCTCTTTATAATTTTGTTCAAAATGTTTTTCCCTGACCTTAATATTATTTCAGTTGTATTATTTTTGCTACTAAATTACCATTTCTTTTTCGTTTTCTTCAGGTGGGTTATCCACTCTTAAATTTTCCAGATTTCCTCTCTTGCATTTAATGATATGTAGTTTCTTTTAGATACATATTTTAATACATCCTACACATTTTATTACAACTTCACTGAGATATAATTGATTTAAAATAATGTGTACATCAAAATTCTCATTGTAAGTTTTGAAATATGTATTCCTTTGTGAAATTATCTGCATAATCAGTAAAAGTTAAACATCCATCCCATGTGTCCACCTTTCCCTCTACATCTTTGTATTTCCTCCCTCTTAGTCTTGCCCAAGACCTCTCCCCTTTTCCATGAAATAAACACTCTTGTAAATGTCTTTGTATGTATATGTAATTTCATTTTTCTTGGATAAGCTTTAAAGAATGGAATGGCTGGATCATGTGATTGGTGTGTCTTTAAGTTATTTTAGAAAATGTCAGAGTGTTTCGCAACATGCTTGTACCATTGTACACCCAACCAGCAGTGTATGAGTCTTGCAGTTGTTCTGTATCCTTGCCAACACTCAGTATTTTTAGTTTTAGCTCTTCTAATAGGTATGCAGTGATATCTCAGTCACTCTAAATGGTGTAGGTGTAACCAGTTCATTGTTCTTTTTTTCCCAAGCATCCTAGTAAATGGAGATAATGGATCACAGGCCTGATGTTAATTATTTTATTTCTGTTTCTATTTTGTATGTATGGTTGTTTTGTATTGTAGGCTGGATTTTCTGTATGAAATACTGTGGAGATAATTGGAGTTCAGGGGGCAGTTTCTTTTGTTTCTGAGAGGACATTAGCATGGGGGCAGTTCATCTTATAGCAATCAAGGATTGAGAAGTTGGGTCTTAGGTTTTGTCAGGAATTTTATCTTCCCATTCATATAGGCATGTAGGTAATAGTCCCTCTGGGATGTCAGATGAACCCCTGGGTTGTTTCCTAGAGCCTCTCCTCCTTTGTGCACCCTCAGGTCCAATTTGTTTCTCCTGGGCTGCTGAGACTGCTGGAAGCTCTGGTCAGTTGCTTAGCTTCTCAGCTCCAACTTTCTGCTCAACATCTCGGCTTCTCAGTCATTTCCTGTGAATCAGTGAAAGCCTGGAGGGAAAAGGGGTACCAAATTTGGGTCTCATCACCTGGGCTTCTCTTGTGATTGAGATCTTGTCTCTTCAAATATTTGTGTCCTTGGGTTTGTGGTGCTTTCAAATACATGCTTTTAATATACTTCCAGCTTCCCTAATTTTTGGCAGCAACATGGTTGGGCTTTAAAGCCTGGACTGTCATTACTAAAAGCTTACATTTCTACCAACATTACTGTTTTTAAATATATTTTAATTTGTAGTTGTTTTTTTCTTATAGCCAATTAGTCTAATCAATATATCAATTTATTTAAGGCAAATGAGCTTCCCAAGAAGTGCATCATTTTTCTTTGTATTTTACTTAATTTATTTCACTTAAGTATTTCATTGATTCCAATAAATCTTTGTTCAGTTCACAGAGAGTGCCAAGTACAGGCCAAGCGATGTTGGCACTTTATTGACGGACAGCATGGTGGGAAAAATATGAGTAAATAGGAGTATATTTTTAGAGATAAAGTTAGGGGTAATTTGTTATCCAGCCACTGTGTACCAGATTATTACCTGTGCCATTTTGTATTATATTTAACTGTTGTTCTAGGGATTGGCATATGAATCTTTATCTTATCCTGGTCTACTTTGAATTATGATAGTATCACCCCATGTAAATATAATCTCACAGCACTACATTTCCATTTAATCCCCTTTACTTTGTGTCTTGTTGTCATATATTTTACATATACAATACTATTTACCACTTTTGCTTCATAGATATATTTCAAAAATAAAGATAAGCCTTTTATATTGATGCACATATATTTTCCCTCTCTAGTGGTCTTCACTTTTTCCTGGAGTTCTTAATTTCCATGCGGTGTCTTTTCCTTCAGCCTGAAAAACTTGTAGTCTTACTTGTATTACAGGTTGTCCAGCAATAAATGGCTTCAAGTTTGATTGTGTGGGTGTGTCTCATTTCATTCTCAGTTTGGAGGGATAATTTTGATGGGTATATAATTCTGGGTTGACAGATTTATTTTTTCTTTCAACATTGGAAAGCTGTTCCTTCAAAGTCTCCAGTCTCTATGGATTTTGTTGAGAAGGCAGCTATCGTTTTAATCATCATTCTCAGGTAGGAAATTTTTCTGTATTCCTCTGGAAATTTTAATTTAAAAAAATATTTTGGATTTTAGCTGTTTAAATATGATGTACCCACGTCAGTATCTGTTTTTATTTCGCCTGCTTTCACTCTATTGATGTTAGATCTGTAATTTGACATATTTCTAAAAACTTGGGAATTTTTGGCAACTTTTCTACAAAACTTTTTTTTAATGATCCTTCTGATTCCTCTTCTTAGTGGATCTGATTAAACATACTTTTGGTGATTGAATATTATCCCACAGGTCACTGTAAGTCACTCTACTCTGGCTAGGTAGAACCCCACAGCATCAGCACTGCAAGACCTCTGGTCTCTCTGGTCCTCTCTTAGCCTCACATCCACTGTGTGTTAGGCCTTGATGTATCTTGTGCACATGTGCAGCCCAACCCTTGACCAAAGACCTATTGTGAACTCCCACACAGACTTCTGCCCGGGTCTTGTGTACAACTCACTCATCTACAGTGCTATACCCGGCTGCATTAGCAGCCCCAGTTTCCAGTCTCAGCCTTATCACCTCAGGAACTCCTCCACCCTCTGCCTGGTCGCAAACTCCTTGACACAGGAGAATTTGCCCTATTCAGAGGGTCTAGGCAGACTTGAGCCTCTTACCCTGACAATGCCTTGTGTTGGGGAGGAACTCACATATATTGCTTGTGGAAGGAGAAATTGTATCAAGGACTCTGGCAAAGTTTTGGCAGGTTCTATTAAGCGGAAGAGACACATACAATATGACTTAGTAATTCTTCTCTGGCTTGTATAATTATCCTTAAAATCCACATGTGTGCCAGAAGGCATTTAGAAATTCTAATTCCTGATTGCCCTAAACTGGAAACAACCTAAAAGTCCACCATCTCTAAGAATGGATAAAAAGTGGCATATCATACAGTGTAATGTCATACATCAATGAGTATGAACAAACTCATGGATAAGTCTTATGAACATAATGTTGAGCAGAGGAATCCAGACACCCCCGCCCAAAATCATACTGTCTGAAACTATATGAGTTGCCAAAACACCTGTTTTGTCACGAGTTGAGTTGTGAAATGAAACTCATGTGAATGATAGAGCTTAAACCAAATTTTAATAATTATTCAAAGGATTGAGGCTAACATTCAGCCAAAATGCAAAGTATTTGGGGGACCAGGAAAGCATCAGACAGAGCCCCTGCTAGTGCTCTTTTCTTCCACATCAGGTTGCGTTTTGCTTTCACAGTAAAAGATGAGTTGTGATGTTGAATGTTGTTTGTGAAGATATGAGTAATGTTTGTGAAAAATTTACAAAATGGAATCGCTTAGTTTTTGGTTTGTTCTATTTTACTGTTAATTACATAGCCTCTGTCTCCCATTCTCCAGCAAGCCATTCTCCATAGATCCCTAACTTCCAGGGTAGTTTACAGTAAATAACCTAGACAGACAGAGTATACTCTGGTAAAAGTTATATCTATTAGCATGTTTACAAGAAATTATCAATGTCACTGGCACATTTACTAGGAGCTCATTTACTCTTATCAAACATTCCACGTAGGGGATAGTTACAGGCTTGCTCTTACTCCTTTCCTTTGCAACATGTAAAATGAGTCTGAGATGTTAAGAGTCAGGGAAGTGGTTTACTATGGGGAGAAGGGGAGGCATAACAATGGGAGTTGGCAAAAAGGATTTACCTCCTTTGTTCTTCTGAAATTCTGACATTGTTTTATTCTGTACCTGAGTGGTGTTTACACAGCTGTGTTCTCTGGCTAACTACATGGCCCTAGTCAGTTGGTATTATTGCACTGTTTTCCATTTGTATTATGCTTTGAAGGATAAATAAAAATGACATACAGACACACTAAATATAACCTCAAAAAGCAAACGAATGATCAGTACCAAATTTTTGATTGTGTGTGTGTGTGTGTGTTTTCCTAGAAGGATGCAAAGTGATATAATTAGGGAAGTGCATATATGGGGTCCCAAATGCATTGGTCATATTTTCTTTCTGGTGGATATAATTTGTCTCTTTCATTAATATTCTTTATATTTTATATATATCAAGTATATAGTTTTCTAATATTTAAAAAATTTCAAAAGTTATTTTTTCAATTAAAATTATTTTCTTTATGTGAAGTAAAGGACACTTAATTTGACTGACAATAGAAGGAAAACCAAATTAAAGGAAAATAAAAAGTAGAATAAAAATCACAAAAGCCGAGAGTTTTAATTACAATAAGTCATGTTCATTTGATCAAGGTTTCTATGTCCATGCAGCTATAGAGCTAAAGTACTTTCTAGAAATATTATTTCTAATCTTATTTGTGTCTATATACTCATGATAAATTGCTAATGAGATTTCTTAATATTGGAATTGTCTGTTTTGGACATTTGGGAGATTTGTCTTAGTAGTACAATAATAAAACATTGCCACTTGCAAAAAAAAAAAAAAAATCACAAAAGCCAAAACATCCAAGTTAAAAAAATCATATTAAAAATAGTCAAAAATGTCTGAATAAACTATACCAAAATTAAAATAAGTTAAGGATATTCCTAAGAAATATTTCAAATGATTTGTTTTGTTAATTGGTGTTCTGAACCTAATATTGACCTAGATGAGAAGTTATATGAGAACTGGCAAGTTCTATTGATACAGAGTAGAAAATTGACACCTGTGTTTTCTGTAGCAAAATACCTATTTCTACAGTAATTTTCTAATATACAGTAACATTCAGTTCTGAGAAAACATATTTTATGTCTACAATAAGTTATATAGCCTTATTACTTAATGAACATTCTATTTAATATATGACTTATTTTCAATCTCTGGTACTAGATTTTGTAAGGGATATGAAATGATACTGGATTTTTTGAAGCCTATTTAATATTTTTTAGCAAAATTTTGAGTTACATATCCTGTACACAGTAATTCCACTTCTAGAACTACACAGCTCCTCAGGCAGTGCACAAAAGTATGGGTATGAAAAAGGCAACAGAGTAGTTTTTAAATAAATTACGTTGTATCCATACTATGTATACTATTCAACTCTTGCAGTCACCTATGTCTATACTGTGTATGTTTACACAAAACACCTCCAAGACATATTGCTAAGGAAAAAAAAGTGCATTATACTTTAATTTCAGTTATGTGCACAAATATATAAATATGTATGTTAATGTATGTTTATGTGTGTATCCAATTCTTACACAGACCCTAATGCTAATCATGGTTATTTTTGAGAAGGAAAAATGTATCTCCAATTTTTTGAAATTTTACACTGAGCACACTCTATTTCTAACTAATAAAAGAAAAAAACCCAGAAATAGTCATATGATGGCATATCACTAATAATTATTTTGGAAGACCTACTCTCTGTTTTTTCTCTTTTTTATAAGTAGTATAGAACAGGATAAAAAGTTATATTTAATTTACAATTAGAGAAAGAAAGGAAATAATAAGAAAATATATAAACAAGCTATGTGGAGAAAATAAATTAGTGAACCAATTGAAGAAGCTGCCCTCTATTTATCAGTGAGATCGTTAAGCCAAGGGTTCTAAGTAAAATTGTCACATGGAATAATCTTTTATTGTTCCACTAGGATTAAATGTCATGTGTATTAGAAAGTTTATCGTATATTAAAGGTCCCTGTTCCCATAATATCAGGAAAAATGACAGTAATGGTCAAGGTTGTAATGACTCTCAAATAAATATATAGAAAAAAGCATTAAAAGTATAATTGTTTCACGTAGAGTTTTGTGTCATTTCTTATGATGTGTATAAAAACCTTATGAAGGATTGTTATTCTCAGAAAAATGCATTTATGTTTAACTGTATGATAGGACCATGATCAAGGTCAGAGAACCACTTAGGTGCCATCAGAATCACTAGACAGTTCAACATATTTTGAAAGGGAAGAATATAACATATAAGAAAAACCAGCTCCCAGGAATAATTTCTTGAAGCATAATGTTCAGTCTATGTGTGATTTCATATCATAGAAATTGAAAAAATAATTAGTTGTGATTTGGACCAAAATAAAGCCGAGTTATAGCATATACTCAAATTTGATGGTTTTGAATGTGCCTGCCTCCCATTTAAAAGGAGGTACAGTTGTCAATGAATGGTCATATTTATGGAAATTCACCTTGAGAGAATAGCATTATGTAACGTTCAAGACTGGGTTACAGGAGGGTGACTCCTAGATTTAGTTGTGCCATTCTCTCTCCATAAACTTGGGAAAATCGCTTCCCTTCTTTGACCTCAGTGTATTTTTCTCAAACATGTGAAGCAAAACTTCTTAAATGCTTAAATTCTGTGGGATTTGTATACCCATGTACATGACACGAACATGAACATCACTCACTATATTCTACAATGCTAGCATTTAAACGTTCAGCAAATTAAACACCCTGCCTTTTATATAAACATGCCATTTTAAAGTAATCATAAAAATGAAAAATGTCCCCATGGTTAAAAGATTGATTCTGGAATACTACGCTCTAGAAAATTCAGTAGTTAGGTTATCAGATACCCAAATACTATTAAACAATGGACCCACATGAACTCAGACACTAACATAAAAAGTGTAGCTGTCACAAGCCATCAACCTATCTTTAATTTCCCTGTAGAATATCTTCACCAAGGTACTGTACAGCTTCTATTTGAACTTTAGTGGCAGCCATAATTTTCAGAACTGTCCTTAACATTCACCAGTAGATTTTTCCTTCATTCTATTTAACTGGAACCTAACTTCCTGTTAATTCTTCCCATTAGCCCCATTTTTTACTTATGCCTTTACAGAACATGCCGAATTATGGAACATGCTGGGATTTGACTTGGATTCACATTGAATGGGATGGCATGTGCTTTACAGTGGGAAGAACTGATCACCTGAAAAAAAATGACTCTTCCGTTTAATAAACTTTGGACACCATTCCAATTGTTCATATCTTCATTAATTTCTATCAATTATTTTCCATAGTTTGCTGTGTAAAGAGCTTGCACAGATTTCATTAAAATTTTACCTAGGAGTTTGATAATCTTTGAGCTTGTAAATGGCATTAATGATTAATTTAATCTTCCAATTATTTGTTGCTGCAATTTGGAATTACAGTTACAATTTTTTTATTAATCATGTATCCAGCATTCTTGCCAAATTCACTTATTAATTCTAATATATAATATATAGATTGATGTTAGATAGTATAGAAATATACTCACCCAATATGTGAATAATAACAGTTTCATTTCTTCCTTTCCCATCTTTATGTCTTTTCTTTTTCATGTATTATTGCTCTATATAAATATTGAATCGAAATGGTGATAGAAATCCTTTTCTCATTCCTCATCTCAGGAGAAGATTTAAATATTTCAGCACTTATTATGATATTAGCTGCAGTTTTATGAATTTTTATAATCTTTAGTGGGTGATAAGTTATATCTTTTTTTGCATCTATTATAATAATCACACTATTCTGTTACTTTGTTTTATTGAAGTGATTTGATTTCAAAGTGTTAATTCAACAAGAATTCATTCTTGGATAAAACCCAATTTGTTCGTTTTATACCAGACTTGATCTAACTTTGGATTCAGTTTGTTAAATGTACTGATTTTTTTTTTTTTTTTTTCGATTTGGTCATGAGAGATATAACCCTTTGATTTTCCTTTTCAAGTGATATCCTTGTCAGTTTAATGTAAAGTTTTTATGGCACTCTTAAAACACTTGGAGGGCTTGCCTACTGTTTCAAGTCTATTATGTCTTGTGTAAGATTAGTATCATTTCTTTATCAATTGTAGGAGAAAATTCACCAAGTCAATCACCAGAGCATGGGATTCACTTATAGAAGATTTTTCATTATAGGTGCAATTTATTTAATAAACATAGGACTATGCACATTTCCTAAGTTTTATTTTTTTGTTGATTTGGTTTTACTTGGAGTTTTACATTTCACATAATTTTACATTTATTGGCATGAAATCACTTGTATTTTGTCTGTTTCTAGATTCTGTAATGGTGACATTTCTCATATAAATAATGTGTTTCTTCCATTCTTGATGAATGAATCCTTATTATGATTACATAACGAAA
This sequence comes from Balaenoptera borealis, assembly GCF_965194805.1. Taxonomy (NCBI): domain Eukaryota; kingdom Metazoa; phylum Chordata; class Mammalia; order Artiodactyla; family Balaenopteridae; genus Balaenoptera; species Balaenoptera borealis. The sequence continues at coordinate 24,021,091 of NC_138881.1, read as the reverse complement.
TGTCCCTCTTTATGTTTAGTCATCCTCCTTTCTGGAAACCTAGTTTGTTTGGCATTATTTTGCCCATCCCAGTTTTCTAATTTCTTACCAATTTTGCATGGTATATCATTTTCTACACTATTACTTTCAGCCTTGCAGTATCTTTCAGTTTAAATTGCCTTTCATATAAACAGCATATAACTGGGACTTGTTTTTTTTCTAGTCTGAATTGAAATATTTATACTTTTAAAAAATTAATGTTTTACTAATATAGATTGACTTATAGTTTCTATCTTGTCCTTCATTTTCTGTTTTACCTCTTTTTATTTTTCTGCTCTTTTTGTGCTTACATCTGTGTTTATTGGGTAATTTTTGCTATTCATTTTAAATTCCTCTCTTGGATTTTTATCTGTGGCAATTTTAAAACATGCCTATATTAAAAACAAAACAAAAACATGCCTGCATATTTTTTGACACTCCCTTGCTTCAAGAGATGGCCCCTCCCAGGATTCTGGGCCAACCTTAGTGACTCTCTTGTAACCAATAAAATGCAGCACTTCTGTTGCTGCATAAATTACGAGGCTGTAATTCCAACCAACTGCCGTTACCAACTGCCACCAGTGGAGGTCGCCGTCTTGGCTCTCCAGCCCAGCTTTTCCTGCGTACCGGTGGTTTGGTTTGCACCGCATGCTGGTGGCAACGTGAATTAAAATTTGTCAAGCAGTAAATTGTCTCAGGTTTGTTTATGTGGCTGTGTCTTACTTAACTCTCAGTTTGGAAGGATAATCTTGATAGATATAGAATTTTGGCTTGACGGTTTTATTTTTTCTTTCAGCTTTGGAAGGATTCTCCATTTTCTCCGGTTCTCCATGGATTCCACTGAGAAGGCAGCAGCCATCTTTTAAATCGTTATTCCAGGATAGGTAATGTATTTTTATTTCTCAGATGTTTTCCGTTGGTATACATTTGTTCACTTCACTGATATTCTTTATATTTCATATGGATGCCTAATATATAGTTTAATAATGAAATATTTCAAAAATGTCAGTACCTATATTGTCAATCCAAATTATTCCATTTATCTAAATAAAAGTATAACTTATTTGATTGACAATAGCAAAAAGAGGTAGCAAAAGCAAGAGAAAATCTCCCAAAGGGAAAAAAATGTTTAATTTTTATTTCTTACTGAGTATATATCTACAAATTATATACAAAATAGAATAATTAAGTATATTCCACAAAAATATCATAACTGTTTTTATAATTGTTCATCTATTGCTAATGCTGACATGCATGAGAAAATATGTGGGAAGAAATTAAAATACTTTATAAAGAATAATGAAGTGACACTTGTATTACCTACAGCAAAATATTTGCTTTGGCAAATCATATTCTATATCTGAAACTATTTATGTAAACACAACACAGAAATTGGTTCAGTAACAGGCAATAAGGGAAGGTAACAAGAATATATTCATATATATAATTTTCAAATAATTATAAAATGATAAACTAAGAATAGTAAAATACAGCAAGCATTTTACACAAAAATCAGCATAAGTTATAACTATATTGAAATGCTTACTAATTAGTGTAAATTAAATAACAAGATGTTCTTTATCTCGATACCAAATGGTTCTGGGCTTTTGGCAATTTGGCACTTTTAGAGACTTTTTTACATATTCTTTTAAAAACTAATTTGTCTTTCAATACTGTATCTAATACAGCTACTCACAATTGAAACGTATGGTTACAAAATTGGCAAAGGAGCTATTTTTAAATAAAATATATTGTGTTTATTTTATGGATATTATGTAACTACACAACCAGTCAGGTAGATCTCCTATACTTATAGGTGATATCTCCATGACATATTGCTAATAAAAAAAGAAAAAATTAGAATTTCACATGTGTGCACATATATATATATAAATATATTCTTTATGTAAATGCATATTTATGTGAATATGGTTTTATACACACTTTATTGATAATCATCGTTAATTCTGAGGGAAAATATGCATCTGCAGTTTTTGAAAATTTTACACTCAGCTTATGCTGAAATTACAAATAGTAAAAACAATTTTAGTCACATGATGGCATATCACTAGTGATTCTTTTTTGAGCATCTACTCTTTACTAGGGGCCATAAGTAAAATTGTCTCAAATAATACTCTTTTTATTGTTCTCCTTGGATTAAATGTCATGTGTATTGTAAAGTTTATCTTACATCTTGGGGTCTTTATTACCATGACATCAGAAAAAACGATGACAGTATTCAGAGTTATAATGACTCTCAAAATTTATCTGAAAAGTATATTAAAAAGGCTTAAAAATAGATCCTTGTGGAGTTTTTATGCCATTTCTTCTGATATTTATGAAAAGTTTATTAAGAATTGCTATTCTTAGAAAAATGTATTTAAGTTTATTTGTATGGTATCCATCAATCTTGATAGATTTACTTGTTTACTCTAATGTATTACCTGCAGATTGCTTTTAGGTAGTCTGGAAACATAATTATGTGATCTGTGAATAAAGGCGGGTTCATTTTGCTTTGTTTCCAACCTCTGTGCTTTTTTTCCTTCTTTTTCTGGCATTATTGCCCTAAATTTCCCCAAAAATGTTGAGTAGAAGTGTTGATAATAGACATCCTTGTCTCTGTTTTGATCTCAATAAGTTTTTCAATATGTTATTGCTAATTATATATGTTGAAGTTTTCTAAGTTGGTTTTTAAAAATCATAAGTAGATGGTTAATTATATCAAATAGTTTTTCTTTATCTACTGTCATAGTGACATGCTTTTGTTCCTTTGTTTGTCAAGATTGTTTGGATTCTTGTTGGTTTAACATTTTCAAATGATCCTTGTATTAAGCCCAATTTGTTCCTGGTGTATTATGTAGTTGAATTATCTTTAGATTCTGTTTGTCAGACGTAAGGTTTTCATTTAATTTTTTTTTTAGCGTTTGTTATAAGACAAACAACTTTGATTTTCTTTTCATATAATGATATTATCAGTTTGATGTCAAGTTTATAGGAGTCTCAAAACATTTTGTTGAGAGTTTTTACTGTTTCTCTCTTGTGGGAGAAGTTGTTTAAGACTGATGTTATTTATTTCTCAGTTATATGCGAACTGTCAGGATTTCAGTTATCAGGACGTGATATTTATATCAATATATATATCAAGAATTCATTTACAGTAAGGTTTTTCTATACAGATGCAATTTATTGACTATAGAATCCTTGAGATTTCCTAGCTTAACCATTTTGTGTTTTTAAAAATTTTGATCATTTTATGAATATCAAATTTATTGACATACCTTTCCTTATAGCATAATGTTGTGTCTCCAAGATCCTAATAATGATCCCCTCTACAATTCTGCTATTGATAATGTGTGTCTTCTTTTTTATTCCCTTGATCTTGGATTTGTCTGTCATTCATGTATATTTTCGTAACTGATGTTAATTTTTCATGTTCAAAAATTTAGTTTAAATTCCTGCTTTACTTTCTAATTTTGTGAAGTGTATTTTCAAATCTTAAATTTTTAGGATTTTGTCTTTTGCATTAATGCTCTAAATTTTCCTTTAGACACATATTTTGGTGCATCCCACACAATATGTAACAACTTAATTGAGATTCAATTGATTTAAAATAAACTCTACAATTTAAAAGTAAACAATATATATTTTGGTATCTGCGTGTATTTGTGAAACCATCACCATAATCAAGATGACGAACATTTTCATCCCTCTCCCTAGATTTCCTTATGCACATTTGTATTTCCCCTCCTAATCCTGCCCAAGCACTCCCCACTTTCGCATGCTATGGACATTCTTGTTTGAGTCTTTGTATGGATGTATAATTTCATCTTTATTGGATCAGGCAAGGAATGGAATGACTGGATCACATGAGAGGTGTATTTTAAAGTTATTTTAGGATATGTGCAAATGTTTTGCAACATAACTATACCATTTTACATCGTAACTACAGTCTGAGGGTCATAATTGCTTTACATTCTTGCCAGCCCTTGTTTTGGTCAGTGTTTTTAATTGGTGTGCAGTGGTATCTCTCTGTAGCTATAAATTGTATGGGTAGGCACAAGGTTTTATTCTTTCTTTGCTAGATATTCCCTATAAATGGAGAAAATGGATCATAGGCCTGATGCTACTCCTTTCCTTTCCCTTTGTCCTTTTGCATGTATGGTTATTTGTTATTACATGCTAGATTTTCTGTATGAAATACCATTGAAGTACTTAGAGGCTGAATGATTTTTTCTTCCTCTATTGAGCATTTGTTCTTGTTTCTGCGAGGCAGCTAGCATGAGGGCAGTTCATCTCATGGCAGTCAGGGAATTAGTTCTTTGGAAGCTGGATCTCAGGTTTTGTGAGGGGTTTTCTATTTCTAGTTCATGCAGACATTTAGGACATAGCCTCTCAGGGATGTCAAATGGACCCCTGGGTTGTCATCCAAAGCCTTTCTCCTTGGTGCACCTTCAGCTCCAGTTTGCCCCCTGAGCTGAGGAGACTGCTGGGAAGCCCTACTCAGCTGCTTGCTTTCTAAATTAAAACTACCTGCTTAGCATCTTGGCTTCTCAGTGGACCCCTTTGAATATGTATACCTTGAAAGAAGAGGTACCAAATTTGAGTCTCACCACTTGGGTTTCTCTTCTGAGATCTTGTCTTTTCAAACAAATGCTTGCCTCCTTGAATTTGTAGTGCTTTCAAATAATGATATCTTTAGTATCTTCCACTCTTTTTGGAATAAGTTTTTATAGTTATTTTTCCTCCTATACCTTACTAATCAAATCTTTATATCAATAAGAGGAAAAAAAACTTCTTTTAAGGCAAATAATCTTACAAAGAGATCTTTTCTGACCTCACTTGCTTAATGTACTCCAATTAAATTTTTTCATTGGTTGCCTAAATGTTTTTCTAGTTCCCAGCAAGTGCCAGATATGGATTATGTGGTGGAGTTACATGATTTCACTAGGTATATAGTCTAGTGGAAAACAAACAAGTAAATTTGGATTATATTATAGAAGATATGTTTTGTCGTAATTGTTTAAGCTATAGTAGTGTAAGTCAAATGTTACCTATACCACTTTGTATTATGTTTACTGGTCACTCTAGAGTTTGGCATATGAAGCCTTTACTCATCTTGGTCTACTTAGTGTTAAGAAGGTACCAACTTATGCAGATGCAATATTACAACAGGAAAATTCCACTGATTCCCCCTTTTCTTTGTGGTCTTTTTATCACATTTTATTTAAATATTTTATTAAAAACTTGATATTGTTTATTGTTCATTTTCTCCTTTAATTTTCTTAAATGAGGTAAATTTTATATTCGGTTAAATATACAAATCTTGAGCTTCCATTACAATGAATTTTGCAGTTATATATTTTATATACAAAATGCTCTTTTACATTTTTACTTAAAAACTCAGTTGTCTTTTTAATTTTCTGACTTCCCATTTGAATTCTTCTATGATATATTGTCTATGTGGTGCAGAGTGGTTTAATTTTCATTTATTTTTAAAATTTCCAAATTTCTATTGGTTGTTTTTTTCTAACAGCTTTGTTGAGGTGTAATTTATATACAAAAAAACTGCACATATTTCATGTATACAATTTGATGGGTTTGAACATATGCATATACCCATGAAACTATCACCACAATCAAGCTAATAAACATAGCCATTTAATTTCAGTCCATTGCATCAGAGAATATACTTTGTTTTATTTCAGTCCTTTTAAAACTACTGAAGTTTGTTCTATGGTCTAGTATATAGTCTACATTGGAAATGTTCCATGTGTAAATGCAAAGAATGTATATTCTGCAGTTGTTGGATGGAGTATTTTATAGGTATCTTCTAGGTCTAGCTGTTTGTGGTGTTGTCTACATCTTGTATGTACTTGTTGATTTTTTTCTTTGATTTTTTTTGCCCAGTTCTGTTCATTATTCAAAGAAAAGTATTGAAATCTCCTAATATTATGGTCGAAATGTCTATTTTTCTTCTCAATTTTGTCAGTTTTTTGCTTGAAGTATTTTGGGACTCTGTAGTTAGGGGTATATCCGTTTACAATTTTATATCTTTGTGATTGACTCTGTTATCATTATAAAATAGCTAGTAACAGTTTTGTCTTATTTTGTCTGATATTAATATAGCCACTCCAGCTCTCTTATGGTTGGTCTTTGTATGGTATGCTTTTTTATTCTTTTACTTTCAACATGTTTACAACTTTAAATCTAATGTATGTCCTATGTAGACAGTATGTAGTTGCATCTTATTTTCTTATTTAGCCTGACAATATTTTCCTTTACTTAGACCGCTTAATCCATTCACATTTAATATTATTATTGGTATGGTTTTATTTATGTCTACATTTTTTTTTCTATATGGCTCATGACTGTTTTTCCCTGTTTCTCACTTACTAATTCCCTTTTATTAATTAAAACTTTTGTGTAACATTTTAATTTCTTTAACAATTTTAACCATATTTTGTGGTTGTTATCTTAGTGCTATCTCTATATTTTATAATATAAATCTTAACTTATTAGAATCTACTTCTTATTTACACAAAATTTACACAAAGTAGAACATTTATTCTTATAACTCCCTCATTTTTGTGCTATTATTGTTATACATATTATGTTTATGTATGTTATACACCCAACAATACATTGTTATATAATGTAATAATTGTTTTATATAATCTTATTTCTGTTGAAAAAGCTAGAGGAAAGGAGAATAAATTATATTTATAGATTTCATTTTATATTAAACTTCCTATGTACTATTTCTAAATCTTTTCACTTCTTCCTGTGAATTTGTGTTACCCTGTGGTTATTTCCTTACTCCAATATAGATTCATTCACAGCTCCCTCTTTTGTGTTCTTATTGTCAAATATGTTACATATGTATATGTTACATGACTAAAATACAATTTTATAGATATTATTTTGTGAAGTTGCCTTTTAATAAGTTATGCTAAGAAAGAAACATCATTATTTAATTATACTTTATATTGTTATTACTTACATAATTACTTTCACTGGAGATCTTTGATTCTTCCATATGGATTTTGACTGCTGTCTGGTGTCACTCCTTTCATGTTGCAAAGCTTCCTTTAGAATTTCTTATATTGCAGGACGTGTAACAACAAATTTTCTTTGCATGTCTCTAGTTTTTGTTGTTGTTAAAAATTAGGCATGTTAAATAATATAATGTAGGAAATCTGGAGACTGATTCTCCCACCTGGCTTGTTGTTGCTGTTGTTTGTTTGTTTGGTGACAAGGCTGGACTAATCATATGAATTCTGTTTCCACTGCAGTGTGAATCTTCTGATATCTTTGCTCATGTTTTCCCCCATCTTTTTTATCTTTTAGCCTGGCTTCTTAGGGGTCCTCCCCTGGTTGGTATAAGACACTTATTGGTCAAATGTTGTATACTTAAGCCCCTGAACCAAAAAGATGTGGCTTAGAAACTGCTTTCATGGTTCTGAGTTTAAAATTGTATCTTTTCTTTCATCATTGGAGAGTCAGCTCCATTTTTCTGGTTCTCCATGGATCCTGTTGAGAAGATAGCCATAATTAAAATCATTGTTCCTGGATTAGTCGTGTATATTTATTTCCCAGAAGTTTTTGGTGGGAGGTTTCCCAGAAGTTTTTGTTCACTTCATTAATATTATTTATATTTGATATAGGTGTCAAATATAATGCTTACTAACAAAAGTAAACATTCAATAGTTTTTACGTCAAAAACTTTAATAGCTTTTATGTCAATCCAAATTATTCCATTTGTGTAAATAAAATGATAATTTATTTGACACTAGCAATAAAGCAAAGCAAAAACAAAAAATATAGCTGTTTATGTCAAACAACAAAAGCTCCAAATCAAAAGTTTTCTTTTATATTTAATTTGTAAAGCAATCTGTATATATTTTACACAAATTAAAATAAATTAAAGCACATTCCCAAACAAAATATCAAAATGATTTGTTATTATTGCTAATCTGGTATTACTTGCTACTTAGATGAGAAATTGAATGAGAGCAGTCAAAATCTTTTGATAAATAATGGTGAAGTGACACTCGTTTTGCCTATTGCAAAATAGTTTATATCTATAGTTATTATATAATATATAATACCATTGTTTTGGCAAAACATAATCTATATTAGTAGTTATTTATAGAAATACGGTAAATATCACAACGAATCAGTAACAAACAATATATAGAATATAAAGAAAATAATGAGGAGATATGCATAAGAATATCTGTAGGCTTAATATATAATTTTGCCATTTCAAATAATTATATAATGATAGGTTAATAAATGGACTTAGCAATTGCATCTAAGTATATATACAAACTAAATATAAATTGGCAATTACTCTATTAAATTTGCTTAATACTTTGTGCAAGTTAAATGCATAACCAGGTACTTTTTTGTCTTGATATCAGCTTATTGAAGGGGTATAAAATTACACAGGCTTTTTGATAGTAATTTGGCATTTTTTACCAGTTTTAAATTTACCTATACTTTTACATAGTAATTTCCCTTCTAGTCCTGCATCTGACACTGTTATTCATACATGTGCATTAAAGTATGTGTACAAAAAAGGCACAGCTTCTATTTCGGAATATATTATGCTTTGTCCATATCAAGAGTACTGTGCAACTTTTTCAACTAATTAGGTTGAGCTATATATACTTATGGAAGAAATGTTCAAGATAAATTGCTAAAAAAAGAAAGCAAATTATAAATTACCTTCAGATGTGTGCAAAATTTATAAATATATTCTTTATGTAAATACATATTTATGTGTATATCTGTTAATATATACACCTCATTTCTAATCATGATTACTTCTGAGAGGGAATATGAGTCTGGATTTTTCAAGATTTTTTTCACTGAGCACACAGTATATATGTAATTAATAAGTGATAAATCAAATAAATAGAATCAAGATGGCATGTGTTTTGTGTTTCCCCCTTTTTCCTGTTTCTTATCACAACAGGATAAGAAGTTATTCTTTAAAATAGGAGAATTAGAAAAGAGTTCCACTGGCATTAAAAGTCAAGTGTATTATAAAGTTTATCTTATATTTAGCTGCTTTTGTTACCATGATATCAGAGATGGTGATAACAGTGATGAGGATTATGGTGACTTCTCATAGTTTATCTGATAAGTATATAGGAAAAGCCTTAAAAATATAACCTTGTCCTGTGGAGTTTTTGTGCCATTTTTAATGATTTGTATAAAAAGTTCATTAAGAATTGTTTTTATTGGAAAAGTGTGTTTTTTTCACCGTATGATATTCATCAATCTTGCTAAATCTTTTATTAATTTTAATACATTAGCTACAGATTGCTTTTAGATAGTCTGGGAACATCAACACAATCTGTAAACAATGATGGTTCCGTTTCTTCCTTTCCTGTGTTGCCCTGGTGAGGATCGCCATAAAACATTCAATAGAACTAGTGACAGTAGACATTTCTTGTACCCTTTCTGATCTCAGGAGGCAGTTTTTCGGTATTTCATTACTAAGTATGGTGTTTGCTGCATTGTTCTCAGTTTGGGGGTTTGGGGTTTTGTTTGTTTGTTTGTTTTTAGTCTTAAATGGGTGGTAAATTATGTCAAATGGTTTCTCTGTATCTACTGCGAAAGTACATGATTTTCTTCCTTTTTTTCTTTCAAGTGGTTTGATTTTAAAATGCTAAACCAACAAGAATTCATTCTTGGATTAACATCAATTTGTACATTGTGTTTTATAGTGATACATTTTTGATTCCATTTATCAAACATAAGTTACTATTGTTTTCTGCATTTGGTCACGTGGGATATAAACCTTATATTTTACTTTCTTATAATATCTTCAGTTTGGTGTAAAATTTATAAGGGTCTTCTAGAACATTTTGAGGAGTGTTTTTCTCTTTTGTGAGAGAGTTTGTACAAGATTATTTCTTTCTCATATGGAAAATATCAGGAATTCAGACACTAGGACATGGAATTTATTTGTAGGAATTCATTATAGACACAATTTATTTAATAATCATAGAACTATTGAGATTTCCTAAGATTAAAAAATTTATTTCATTTCATATAATTTCAAATTTATTAGCATAAATTTTAAAATAATATTATGTATTTGTCTCCAGGATATGTAGTGATGATCTCTTTTTCATTTATGGTATTGATAACATGTGTCTTTTATTTTTCTTGATAAGTCTTGCAAGGAATCTTTAAATTTTTTTCCAGATTTATTGAGATATAATTGACAAAAATTGTATATATTTAAGGCATACAACATGATTATTTGATATCAATTGTGAAATGATTAACACAGTCAAGTTAACTATTTTATTCTATTTAAAAAAAACTTCAGGATTTGTTAGTCTTCTCTTTGTGATCATTAAAATTTCACTAATTGATCTTAATTTTGTTGTTTCATGTCTTTATTATTCATAGTAAGTTACTTTTTTTTCCAATTTCTTGAGGTAGATTATCAGATTTAAAAATTTCAGCATTTCCACTTGTGCAATTAATGGTATAAAATTTCCTTTAGACAGATATTTTGGTGCATCGTATATATTTTAACAACTTTACTGAGGTATAATGGATTTAAAATATACTGCACAACTTTAAAATAAACAGTATATGTTTTGAGATATGTATATATTTGTGAAACAGTCAACACAATCAAGGTAATGTAAATATCTGTCTCACTCACCTTTCCTTGTGGCACATTCATATTCTCCCCCTGATGATCCTGCCCAAACACTCCCCCTAATCTCTTGCTATGTGCGTTCTCGTACAGATCTTTATATGGTCATATACTTCCATTTTGGGGGGATAAACTTGAAAGAATGGGTTGCTAGATCATATGATTAGTGATATATTAAAGTGATTTTACAATGTGACAAAATATTTTGCAACATGATTATACTATTTTATACCCCCCCAGTGGTGTGAGTGTCTCAGTTGCTCTACATTCTTGCCAGCACTTGTTATGGGCAGTATTTTAAACCGAAGCCCTTCTAATAGGTGTGCAGTGGCATCTCATTGTCACTCTGAATTTCCTGAGTGTAACCAAGTTATCTTGCTGTCCCAGCCATCCCTAGTAGATGGAGAAAACAGGTCAAAGGCCTGATGTTAATCCTTTCCATTTATATTTTGCAGGTGTGGTTACTTTTATTGCTTGCTGGATTCTCTGTGTGAAATACTAGAGAGATAATTATAGGCTCTGGGTGATATTTTTCTTTCTCCAGGGAGCATTTCTTTCACTATTCAGAGGCAGTTACCTGCAGGAAGTTCCTTTTGACCTTGAGACCTTTTGAAACTGGGTCTTCAGGCTTATGAGATGTTTTCTATTTCTGGTTCATATAGACATTTAGGGCATAGCCCCTCAGGGATGCCAGAAGAATCCATGAGGTTTGTTTTGTTTCATTAGCCTTCTGCCTTGCTGGGCCCTGAGCTCAGTGTGTGTCCCCTGAGATGGTGAGAGTGCCCGAAGACCTGTTCACGTGCTTAGTTCTCAGCCTCTTCTTCCTGCTTAACATCTTGAGTGTTCAATCACCTCTTTTAGATTAGCAAACACTTTGTGGGGGAAGGTGGTACCAAATTTAGAGCTCAGTACCTTGGCTTTTCTTCTTCCTTGAAATCCTGTCCCTTCCATGCTTACTTCCTTGAGTTTGTAATACCTTGAAGACCTGTCTTTCATGTATTTCCAGCTTTCCCAGTATTTCTCAGCAGGATATTGGGGCTAGTTGACTATTACAAGAAGCAGGTGTCTTCCCCAAAATTATTTTTTGAAATAAGTTTTAGTTAACAGGTGTTTTTTTTCTCCCATAGCCAGTTAATTCCAACTTAATATCAAGACTATAAACAATAGTAATTTAAGTTTCTATTTTGAGGTAATTATACATTTATTTGTAGTTGTAAGAAATAATATAGAGATATTCCAGTACCCATTTTCCCCCAATTTTAACATCTTACAAAACTATGTATAATATCTCAACCAGGATATTACCATTCATACAGTCAAGATACAGAACATTTCAAACACCACAAGAATCCTTTCATAGGCAAGCCCCCCTTGCCCCTTTGTCCATCCCTGCCTTCTGGCAACTACTAATCTGTTCTTCATTTCTATAATTTTTCATTTAATGAATATTTTATAAGTAGAATCGTTCTTTATGTGACCTTTCAGATTGGCTTTTCTCACTCAGCATAATTATCTGGAGATTTATCAAGGTTGTTGAGTATTTGAATAATTTTTTGTTTTTATTGCTGAGGAGAATGGTATGGATGTATACCACATTTTGTTTAATCATTCACTCTTTTAAAGTCATCTGAGCATTTCCAATTTTTGGTTTTTACAGAAAGAGCTGTGATAAACATTTCAGTACGTGTTTCTTTGTGAACATGAGTCTTCATTTCTCTGGGATAAATAACCAAAAGTACAATTTCTGTGTCATATGGTAGTTGCATGTTCAGTTTTTTAAGAAATTGCCGAACTTTTTCAGAGTTGACTGCGTTTTACGTTACAACAGCAATGTATGAGTTTGCATCCTTGCCAGCATTCTATGGTGCAACTATCTTTTTGTTTTAGCCTTTCTAATAAATGTAGTGATATCTCATTGTGATTTTAATTTGCATTTGCCTAATGGCTTTGATGTTAAACATATTTTCATGTGATTACTTGCCATATGTATATCCTCTTTGGTGAAATTTCTCCTTGTTTCTTTTGACCATTTTACAGTTGGATTTTTAAAAATTTGTGTTTTAAGAGTTCTTTATATGTTATAGATACTCATCCTTTGTCAGATACGTGGCTTATAAATAATTTATCCCAGTATGTAACTTGCTGGCCCCAGTTGCTTAACAGAAGATAAAACTGGTAGCATAGCAAAAGTTTTTAATTTTGACAAAGTCTAATTTGTTAATTTTCCCTTGTATGGATTGTACATATGGTGTCAAATCTGTCGGCTCTTTGCTTAGCCCTCGGACCTGAATGTTTGTATCTTATTTCTTTTCTGTAAGTTTTACAGGTTTTGTTTTACACTTAGATCTATGATACATTTTCAGTTGAAGTTTTTTTTTTTTTTTTTTTTTTTGGTATGAGGTGTGAAGTTTAGATTGAGGCTCAGTTTTTGGCCTATGGATAACCAATTACTGTAGCACAATTTTTGAAAAGACTATTATTTCTTAATTGAATTGCTTTTGCAGCTTTTTCAAAAATAAATTGCCCATACTGCATGGGGCTGTTTATAGGTTTCCTTTCTGGTTCATTGATCTATGTGTCTGTCTCTGTCTCTCTCTCTCTCTCTCTCTAGTAATACCACACTGTCTTGAATGTTGTAGTTATATAATACATCTTGAAACTGGGTGGAGTGATTCCTCCAACTTTATTCTACTATTTCAAAAAATTTTTAGGTGTTCTAGTTCCATTCTCTGTTTATCTCAATTTTACAACAATCCTGTTAATATCTACAAAATATATTGTTAAGATTTACTTGCGAATTATGTTAAACTTGTGTGGGGAAAATTTAAATCTTTACTAAATGTTAACTCTTCCAATCCATGAGCATGGTATGTTTTTAAATTTATTTAGATATTCTTTGATTTCTTTCATCAGTGTTGTATAGTTTTTAACATAGAAGGCCTATACATATTTTGTTAGGTTTACTTCTAAGTAATTTTTGAAGCAGTTGTAAATTGTATTGTATTTTTTATTTCAGTGCTCACATGATCACTGTTAGTATGTAGAAATACAATTGAGCTTGTATGTTCATCTTGTATCCTGTATCCTTGCTGATGTCACTTACTTAAGGAATTTTTATAAATTCCTTGGAATTTTTTATGTAGACATAATGTCATCTGCAAGCAGCAATAACTTTATTTCTTTCTTTTAGGTTTATATGTCTTTTATTTCCTTTTCTTGCCTTATTGCCCTGACTCACATTCCAGCACTATTTTAATAAAAGTCATAAAAGTGGACATACTTGCCTTATTCCTGAACTTAGCAGGAAAGCGTTCAGTTTTTAACCATAATGCATAGTTTTTAACCACTAGATCTTTTGTACATGCTCTGTATCAAGTTAAGAAGTTTCTCTCTATCCCTATTCCTATGAGTTTTTACCTTGAATGAGTATTGATTTTGGTTAATAGTTTTTCCTTCATTAATTGATATGTTCATTTTCATTCCTTTGCATGTTAATTACATTGATTGGTTTTCAAATACTGAACCAGCCTTGGATGCCTGGAATTAAACTCACTTGTTAGTGGTGCATAAATCTTTTTCTATATTGCTGAGTTCTGTTTGCTAATATTGTATTAAGGATTTCGTGTCTGTATTCAAGGGATATTACTCTGTGGGTTTTTTATCTTTTTTTTTTTTTGTACTTCTTCTTGTACCTTCTTCTTGTACCTTTTGTACTTCTTGTACCTTCGAAGATTTTCCTGTTATGTTTATCTTATTACTTTCCTTTTTGATTCCCTAGTGGTAAGAGAACATACTCTTAGGATTTTAATTATTTTAAGTTTGTTGAGCTTTCTTTTATGCCCCAAGATATAGTCTAACTTGGTATATGTTCCATGAACACTTGAAAAGAATTTGCATTCCCTTGTTGTTGGGTGCAGTCTTCTGTAAATATTGATTAGCTCCTGTTGGTTAATGTTACTGTTGATTTCTTCTATATCTTTGCTGAATCTGTATAATTCTTCTATCAATTATTGAGAGGGGGGTTGAAATTTCCAGCAATAATTGTGGATTCATCTATTTCTCCTTTCAGTTTTATCAGTTTTGCTTCTGATATTTTATAGCTCTGTTTGTTGAGTACATACACATTTAGGATTACTGTATCTTCTTGTTGGACTGAGCATTTGTCATTATATGTTGTCCATTTCTGTCTCTGCTAATTTTCTTTGCTCCGAATTCTGCTGTATCTGGTATTCATATTGCCTTTCGTACTTTCTTTTGATTATTGTTGGCATGATGTATCTTTTCCCATCCTTTGCTTTCAAACTGCCTATATCATATTTATTTTTTTTAAATAAATTTATTTATTTCATTTATTATTTATTTTTGGTTGCGTTAGGTCTTCGTTGCTGCACGTGGGCTTTCTCTAGTTGCGGCGAGCAGGGGCTACTCCTCATTGCGGTGTGCGGGCTTCTCATTGCAGTGGCTTCTCTTGTTGCGGAGCATGGGCCCTAGGCACGCGGGCTTCAGTGGTTGTGGCACGCGGGCTCAGTAGTTGTGGCGCATGGGCTTAGTTGCTCCACGGCATGTGGGATCTTCCTGGGCCAGGGCTCCAACCTGTGTCCCTTGCATTGGCAGGCAGATTCTTAACCACTGCGCCACTGGGGAAGCCCCCTATATCATATTTAAAATGAGTTTGCTGTAGACAGAAAATAGTTGTCTTCTTTTTAAAACAAAATTCACTCAGCCAATATCTGTATTTTAGTTACTGTGTGTAAGCCATTTTCATTTAATATTATCATCTATATTTTAGGACCTAAGTGTGTCATTATTTTCTTTCTGTTGGTTTTCCCTATCTTAATTTTTCTGTTTCCTTCTGTCTGTCTGCCTTACTATAGGTACTTGAACAGGTTTTTTAGAATTCAAATTTGATATATTTAGAGTGTATTTGAGTGTATCTCTTTTACTGATTACTCTAGATATCTTATATATCTGCTACCTATCTTCCTAATCTCTCTCTCTCTCTTTCTCTCACTATCTATCTCTCTATCCACCTATCTATGACTATGAAAATCTGCTGTTATCATTTTACCACTCCTAGTGAGGTGTAGAAATCTTCACTCCTATTATGTCCCTTTTATTCCTCTCTTATTCTTAATGTAATTGTCTTAAATATTTCCTCTACATACTTTGAGATCCATATCAGACAGTGTTATAATTTTTGCTTCAACTGAAAACCTAATTCAGAAAACTCAAAAGAAGTAAGAAAGTTTACGGTAGTCATCTGACTAACCTTGGTCTTTCTTCTTTTTTGATGTTCTAAGATTACTTCTTTTATCATTCCTTTATATTTAGAAAACTTCCTTTTGCCATTCTTTTAGGGTATTTTGCTGGTAATCAATTCTGTTAGTATTCCTTCATCTGAGAATGTTTTGTTTTTCACTTCAGTCCTGAGGATATTTTTGCTGGTTACAGGATTCTGAGTTGACAGTTCTTTACTTTCAGCACTTGAAAAATGTGCTGATTGATTCTGGCTCACCTGGTGTCTGATGATAAATTATACTTAATTTGAATGTTTTTTCTCTATAGGTAAGGTGTTGTTTCTCTCTTGCTGCTTGCCAGAATTTTTGTTGTTGTTGTTGTTCTTTATTTTTCAGAAGTTTGACTATGATGTGTCTTGGTATGGATGTCTTCAGATTTATCCTGATAGAGATTTGCTAAGCTTCTTGAATCTGTAGATTAATAGATTCCTGTCTTTTGAAAAATTGAGAATGCTTTAGGCATTATTTTTTAGAGTACTCTTTCATTCCCACACTTTTATTCACTCTTTGTGGGATACCAATGACAGGATCGTTAGAACATTTGTTATTGACCCACAGGTCCCTGAGTCTTTGTGTTTTTTGTTTTTGCTTTTTACCTCTACTTATTTCCTCTCCATTGTCTTGAATAGGTAATTTCTCTTTTTCTTCCTTCAAGATCAGTTATTATTTCCTTTGATATTACACCATGAGGGAAAAGGTGAAGGCACTGCCTCTATTGCCAGGTGATTGTAGAAGTCTGTGTTCCACCCTTAACCTCCATTGACTCAAAAGTGGAGGATGTTCCTGGTTACTTCTGGGTGGGATTGGGAGTGTTGACTCCTCACTAGGCCTCCACTAGTTCCTCCCTGATAGGAGGAATGAGAGTGTCAGGTTACAGCTCCTCATGTAGACTCCACTGACACCATGCAGAGTGACTTCTTTAGCATGGGCTGTGGTGAAAGTCATTCTTCTCTACTAGGCCTCCTCTGACAGCACCCCAGTAAAGAAGGGAACAGCATCTCATTAATTCCCAGGAAGTGGAAGTCCAGATTTCTCACACACTCTCCATTGACACCGTGGTGTGGTGGAAAACAGACATGTTCTTTACCACTCAGCAAGTATGAAAGTCCCAGCTCCCTACTCGAGCCTTGGACACCACTGGATAGACGGTTTGGGTTAAATGGTTACAACCTGGTGAGAGTGG
The DNA here is from genome assembly GCF_965194805.1 of Balaenoptera borealis. Classification (NCBI taxonomy): domain Eukaryota; kingdom Metazoa; phylum Chordata; class Mammalia; order Artiodactyla; family Balaenopteridae; genus Balaenoptera; species Balaenoptera borealis. The sequence goes on along the minus strand of NC_138881.1, from coordinate 24,003,906 downwards.
ACCTTTGGTGGTGAGAGTAAAGATGGAGCCTCAGTTTTTTCTGTGGTGTTTGGCTGGAGTAGAGTAGTTCTAGTCAGTTATTAGTTAAAGAACTAAGAAAATAATCAGATATTTATCCATGTAATTATATATATTACGGAAGCCTAATTTTTCTGCATATGGAATTCTGGGTTGAAAGTTTTATTTTTCTTTCAGCACTGGAAAGGTAGTGTTCCATTTCTCTAGTTCTCTGCCATAAACCATTGATTTTCCTTTCTTCTAATATCTGTGTCATTTTGGTGTAAATTTTATAGCAGTCTCATAACACAATTGAGAAGTATTTTTACTATTTCTGTTCTCTAGACGAGACTGTGAAAGATGAGTGGTGTTTTTCATTATATGGAAAAGATCAGGTCTTCAGTCACCAGCATGTAGAGTCACTGGTAGGAAGGATTTAATTACAGATGCAGTTTATTAAATAGATACAGAATTGTTGAGATTTTCTAAATTTTCTTTTTCTTTTTTGTTAAGCTGATTGTTTCTTGGAATTTCAGGTAATTTCAAAATATTAGCATAACTTTGTTTATGCTATTATATTGTCAGAGGTTTCTTGTGAACCTTATATTTCTCCTCTCTGATCCTGCCCAAGCCTTCCACTCTTTCCCATTTTATAGACATTCTTGTAGGATTTTTTTGTATGGAGATTTAATTCCATTTTTTCTTAGAAAAACTTCAAGGAACAGAATGGCTGGATTACATGATAGTTGTACATTTCAATCATCTTAGAATATGTCAAAGTGCTATGCAATGTAAATATACCGTTGTACTCCCCATCGTCACTGCATGAGGGTCACATTTGCTCTATTTCCTTGCCATCATTTGTTATGGTCAGTGTTTTTCATTGCTGCCCATCTAATAAGTATGTAGCGGTATCTCACTGTTGCTCTAAGTTCCATGGTGTAACCAAGTCTTAGTTCTCTCTGTCCTAACATCCTCAGTAAGTGGAGAAAATGGATCCCACACCTGGTAAGTTGTTCTTTTCCTTCCCATTCACTTTTTGCATGTGTAGTTTCTTTCGATTGCAGGCTAGATTTTCTGTATGAAATACTAGAGAAATAACTGAAGTTTCTGAGTGATTTAATCTTTTTTTTTAGTGAGCATTTGCTTTTGTTTTTGAGAGGCGGTTAGGGTGTGGGTTGTTCATCTCATCACAATCAGAGATCAGAGATTGAGTCCTTTTGAAGCTGGATCTCAGGTTTTGTGTGGAGGTTTCTATTTTAGGTTCATATTGACATATAGGGTATAGCCCCTTGGGGGTGCCAAATACCCCCTGGTTTGTTTGCCAGAGCCTCTCCTGGTGCAAGTCAAGTCCTGGAGCACTGTCACGTCCAATCTGTTCCCCCTGAGTTGGTTGAGAGTGCTGGAATTCTGTTCAACTGCTTAGCTGCTTAGCTCCAACTTTCTCTTTAGTACCTTGGATCCTCAGTCACATCTTTGGAATCAGCAAAAGCCTTCAAGAGCAAAGCAGTAGCAAATTTGGGTGGATCTCACGACAAAGGCTTCTCTTCTGAGATTCAGTCTCTTCAAATGCTTGCTTCCTTGGGTTTGTGGTACCTTCAAACAATATGCTTAATATCTTCCAGCTTTCCTAATTTTTCTCAGCAGGATGGTTTGGCTAAAAAGACTGGTGTGCCATTACTGGAAGTGTTTATCTTACAAACACTAGTTATTGAAATACTTTTGGATCTGTAGATGTTTTTTTTTTATAGGAAATTGATATAATCTATATGCCCATAAAGTAAACAGGTTTTGTGAAGGCAAATGATCTTCCAAAAGAGTGCATCTTTTCCCTTATCATTTCACATAATTTATTTCAATTTAAATATTTCACTGATTCAATAAATTTTTCTTCAGTTTCCAACATATGCCAGGTACAAGCTATGTGTTGGTGGTACTTATTGAGGTTCAATCTAGTGGGAAACAAACAGTAAATAATGAGCATATTATAAAAGATAAATTTTTGAGGAATTCATTATACAACTATAGTAACCAGATTACTATCTATACCATGTTTATTAATTGTTGCTCTAGGGATTGGCATATGAATGTCTACCTTATCCTGGTCTATTCAGAGTTATGATAGTACCACTCTACATGCATGTATCCTCACAATACTTTATTCCCTTTAATCCTTTTCCTTTCCTTTGTCACATTTCCTGTATGACAAATATATTCTTGTCATATATTTTACATATACAATACTGTTTACCACTTTTGCTTCATAGAGATGTATTTCAAAAATAGAGAAAAGTTGTCATATTTATCCACGTATTTTCCCTCTCCAGTACTCTTCACTCCTTGTAGTTTTTAATTTCCATGATGTGTCCTTTTCCCTTCAGCCTGAAGCCCTGCTTTAGTATTACTTGTATTACAGGTTGTCCAGCAACAAATGGTCTCAGATTTGATTGTGTGAATGTGTCTTATTTCATTCTCAGTTTGGAAGGATAATTTTGACAGATATAGAATTCTGGATTGACAGCTGTATTTTTCTTTCAGCGTTGGAAAAATGCTGCCCCTATTTCCTCCGGATCTCCAAGGATACTCTTGAGAAGGCAGGCATTATTTTAATCATCATTCCCAGGTAGGCAATTCATCTTTATTTCTCTGGCACTTTTGTTTTTTATTCTTTGGCTCTTAGTTTAAGTATGATGTACCCATATGAATATCTATTTTAATTTAACCTGCTTTAGTTCTATTGATCTTGGACCTGTAATTTAACATATTTCTAAAAAATTGGGAAATTTTATATTGGTTTACACAGATTCATATTTAGTATATAGAAATATGATTGTTTTTATGTTTGATCTTGTATCCTGCAACCTTGCTGAAGTAATTCTGTTCTAGGAGGATTTTTAGTAGATTGCTTGGAATTTTCAATACAGACAATGATACCTTCTGCAAATTGGTATAATTTTAATTCTTCTTTCCAATACGTATGTGTATTATTTATTTTTCTTAACATGTTTTAGTGGCAAGACTTTCTAGCACTATATTTAATCGAGTGGTGGGAGCAGACCACCTTGCCTTGTTTCTGATATGAGAGTGAAAGTATTCAGTCTTTCACTATTAAATGTGATGTTAGCTGTAGTTTTTTTAAGATGCTCTTTACCAAATGGTACTAGATAGCCTCTATTGATAACTTGCTGAGGATTTCTTTTTTAATCTTGAATGGTTGTTGGATTTTTTCAAATGCTTTTTCCATGTTGGTTGTTATAATCATGTTTTTTTCTTTTTTTATCCTGATGATATGGTTGTTTACATTGATTGATTTTTAAATGTCAAACTAGTTTTGCATACCTGGAATGAATCCCATTTTGTCATGATGCATAATTAATTTCATACATCGTTAAATTTACTAATTTATTGAGGATTTCCGCATCTACATTCATGTGAAAGAATTGGTCTGCAGTTTTATTTCACTGTATTTGTCTAGTGTAGTATCAGGATAATATTGGCCTTATAAAATGAGTTGGGAAACATTCCTTTCTCTTCAGATTGTCTGTTTTATCTTGATTGAGTTATGGTGTTTGTGGTTTTTAGGAATTGATCCATTTCTTCTCAATTGTCAAATTTATTTGTAAAAAGTTGTAGTATTCCCTTGTTAACTTTCAATGCTTATAATGTCTATAGTGATAGCCTCTCTTTCATTCCTGATAGTGGTGATTTGTGTCTTCTCTTTTTTGTCTTTGTCAGTCTTGCTATATAGGTTGACCAATTTTATTGATTCTTTTTCGAAGAAGCAACTTTTTATCTTTGGTTTATATGTTGTTTTCTATATTTGCAATTTCATTGTTTACTCTTCTTTTGTTACTCCCTTCTGTGTGCTTTGGGATTACTTTGCTCTTCTTTTTCTATGTTTTAGCATTGTTAACTCACATAGTTGATCTGGGGCATTTCTTTTTTAATGTAAGCACTTCTTACTAAAAAGTTCTCTTTCGGCACTAGTATTGCTATGTCCCACACATTCTCTCTGATATGTTGTATTTTCATTTTCATTCAGTTCTGTGTATTTTTGCAGTTTACCTTCAGGCTTCCTCATAGACCATAGAGTATTTAGAAATATATTTGTTTAATTTCCAAGTGTTTAGAGATTTCCCTGTTTTTGTGTTACTGATTGCTAGTTAGATTACATTATGGTCAAATAACACACTCTGCATGAGTTCCAGCTATCTTTCTCTTATTGATTTATAGTTGAGTTCCATTGTGGTCTAAGAGCAGACACTGTATGATCTCTATTCTTTTAAATTTGTTAACATGTGTTTTATGACTCAGAATGTGGTCTATCTTGGTGAATGTTCTATGTGAGCTTGAAAAGATGTGTTTTCTGATGTTACTGGAGGTAGTCTATGATGTCAATTATATCCAGTTGAATGATGGTACTATTGAGTTCAACTATGTCCTTACTGATTTTCTGCCTCCTGGATCTGTCCATTTTTGATAGAGGGGTGTTAAAGTCTCCAACTATAATAGTGTATTCATTTATTCCTCCTTGCAGTTATAGCAGCTTTTTCCTCATGTATTTTGATACTCTGTTGTTAGGTGCATACTCATTAAGAATTGATGTCTTATTGGATTATTAACCCCTTTATTATTATGTCATTCCCCTCATCATCCCTGATAATTTTCCTTGATTTGAAGTCTGCTGTGTGAAATTAATGTAACTGTTCCCATTTTGTGTTGATTAGTGTTAACGTGGTATAACTTTCTGCATTCCTTTACTTTTAATCTATATGTTTCTGTATATTTTAAGTGGGTTTCTTGTAAACAACATGTAGCAGGGTCTTGTTTTTTGATCCACTCTGATAATCTGTCTTTTAATTGGCATATTTAGGCCATTGGTATTGAAAGCAATTAATGGTATAGTTGTATTAATAGCTACCATTTTGAATACTGTTTTCCATTTGTTGCCCATATACCTTGTTCCTGTTTTTGACTGCCACATTTTTTCTGCCTTCTTTTGATTTTATTTTTTTGAACTTACTTCCAGTTTTATTGAGGCCTAATTGAGAAATAAAATTCTATATATTTAAAGTATATAGCATGATGTTGTGCTACACATATTCATTGTGGAATGGTTACCACAATCAGGCTAATTAACATATCCATCACCTCACAGTTACCTTTGTTGTTGTTGAGAACACTTAAGATCTATTCTCTTAGCAAATTTCAAGCAAACAATACAGTATTATTAACTCTAGTCACTCTACTGTACATCAGATCTCTAGAAATTATTCTTCCTTCATAACTGAAACTACATACCCCTTCTTTTTAATACATTTATTTATTTATTTTTGGCTGCATTGGGTCTTCGTTGCTGCGTGCAGGCTTTCTCTAGTTGCGGTGAGCGGGGGCTACTCTTCGTTGCGGGGCACAGACTTCTCATTGTGGTGGCTTCTCTTGTTGCGGAGCACGGGCTCTAGGCGTGCAGGCTTCAGTAGTTGCAGCACGCAGCCTCAGTAGTTGTGGTGCATGGACTCTAGGGCGTGTGGGCTTCAGTGGTTGTGGCACGTGCGCTCAGTAGGTGTGGCTCGCAGGCTCTAGAGCGCAGGCTCAGTAGTTGTGGCGCACGGGCTTAGTTGCTCTGTAACATATGGGAGCTTCCCGGAACAGGGCTCGAACCCGTGTCTCCTGCATTGGCAGGCAGATTCTTAACCACTGCGCCACCAGGGATGTCCAGAAACTACGTACCCTTTAACCAACATCTGCCCATATTTCCCACCCACCTAGCCACTAGCAAACACCATTCTACTCTCTGCTTCTATGAGTTTGACTTTTTTTATATTCCACATATAAGCGTGGTTTTGTTATTTATTTATTTATTTATTTAGACCATGCCACGTGGCCTGTGGGATTTTAGTTCCCCAACCAGGGATTGAACTCCGGCCCTCAGCAGTGAGAACGTGGAGTCCTAACCACTGGACCACCAGGGAATTCTCTAAGTGTGTGTGTGGTTTTTTTTTTTTTAAGACTTTTTTTGTTTTGATGTGGACCATTTTTTAAAGTCTTTAGTGAATTTGTTAAAATATTGTTTCTGTTTTATGTTTTGGTTTTTTGGCCACGAGGCATGTGGGATCTTAGCTCCCTGACCAGGGATCAAACCCACACCCCCTTGCAGGCGAAGGCGAAGTCTTAACCACCGGACTGCCAGGGTAGTCCCCCTAAGTGTGGTTTTAATTGAGCATTGTATATGTTCCATTTTCTCTCTTTTCTTAGCATATTAATTATACTTCCTTTTTATTTTTTTTAGTGGTTGCCCTAGAGTTTGCAATGTACATTTACATATAATCCAAGTCCACTTTCAAATAATACTATACTGCTTCATGTGTAGTGTAAGTACCTTATGACAACACAATATTCCAAATTCCTTCCTCCCGTCCCTTGTATCATTGCTGTCATTCATTTCACGTATACATAAGCATACATTAACATATCCATAAATATATATATATATACATTGAATACATTGTTGCTATTATTGTTTTGAATAAGCTGTTATCTGTTATATCGATGTAGAATAAGAAAAATAGAAGTTTTTATTTTACTTATTCTTTTCCGATATTCTTCCTTTCTTTATGAAGATATGAGTTTCTGACCTATATCATTTTGCTTCTCTCTAAGGAACTTCTTTTAATGTTTCTTGCAAGGCAGGTCTTCTGGCAACAAACTCATTTATTGTTTGCCTGAGAAGCTTCTATTTCTCCTTCCCTTTTGAAGGATAATTTCACAGGGTACAGAATCCTAGGTTGGTGGTATGATATAGAACCTTTACTGCTGTAAAGCTCCATTCTCACTCACCTTTATTGTGCTGTTGTTTTTTAGATATTATGTCTATATATTAAAATGTTACACATCAAGAAATACATTGTTATAATTATTCCTTTATATAAGTTTATGTCTATTGAAGAATCTAGTGGAAAGGAAAGCACAAATACATTTATAGAGTTTATTTTATTTTATACTAACTACTTATGTCCTATTTCCTGTGTATTTGTGTTACCATCTGGTTTCATTCCCTTACTCAAATATAACTTCATTCACAACCCTCTTCTTTGTGTTCTTATTTTCAATATATTACATTTGTATGTTATATGACTAAAATACAATTTTATAGATATTGTATTGTACAGTTGTCTTTTGAATCAGTTATGATAAGAAGGGAACATCAGTATATATTTATATTTTGTTTTATCATTATCTACATAATTGCTTTAACTGGAGATCGTTGTTTTTTTCCATATGTATTTTATATTTTATAAGTCTGGTGTCACTTCTTTCATGCTTAAGAACTTTTAGAGTTTCTTTTTTTTTTTTTAAAGATTGATTTATTTTAATTTTGGCTGCGTCGGGTCTTAGTTGCGGCACGCGGAATCTTCATTGAGGCATGCGGGATCTTTCATCGTGGCACGTGGGCTTCTCTCTAGTTGTGGCATGCGGGATTTCTCTTCTCTAGTTGTGGCGCACGGGCTCCAGGGTTCCTGGGCTCTGTAGTTGTGGCACGTGGGTTCCAGAACACATGGACTCTATAGTTTGTGGCACGCGGGCTCTCTAGTTGAGGCGTGCGAGCTCAGTAGTTTTGGCGTGTGGGCTTAGTTGCCCCATGGCATGTGGGATCTTAGTTCCCTGACCAGGAATCAAACCCATGTCCCCTGCATTGTAAGGCAGATTCTTTACCACTGGACCACCAGGGAAGTACCTAGTGTTTCTTTTTTTTTTTTTTTTTTAACATCTTTATTGAAGTATAATTGCTTTACAATGGTGTGTTAGTTTCTGCTTTAAAACAAAGTGAATCAGTTATACATATACATATGTTCCTAGTGTTTCTTATATTGCAAGATTTATAACACAAATTCTTTTAGCTTTTGTTTATCTGGGAATGTATTCATTCTGAAAGATAGCTTTGCTGGATATAAGAATCTTTATTTGGAACAGAACATAGAGAGTTTTTTTGTTGTTGTTAGCCCTTTGAGTATGTCATCCCACAGCATTATGGCAGTGTTTCTGATGAAATATCAGCTGTTAGTCTTATTGATGTCTGCTTGTACGTGATGATTCACTTTTCTCTTCTTGCTTTCAATATTTTGTCTTTATCTTTTGCTTTCAGTGTTTTGACTATGATATCTCTTGATGTGCTTCTTACATTTATGCTCTTTGGAGTTTGTTGAGTTTCTTCAATGTATAGATTAGTGTTTTTCATCAAATCTGGGGAGTTTTCAGCTATTATTCCTTCAAATTCTGTCCCATTCTCTCTTGCTTCTCCTTCTGGCACTCCTATTATGTGTACGTTAGCACTCTTGATGGTGTCCCACATGTCTCTGAGGCTCTGTTCATGTTTCTTCATTATTTTTTCTCTGTGTTCTTCAGATTATATAATTTCTGTTGATTTATTTTTTAAATTTGCTGATTCATTCTTCTGTCATCTCAAATCTACTTTTGAGCCTCCCTGGTGAGCTTTTCATTTTGCTTACCATAGTTTTCTACCCCAGAATTTCAATTTGCTTCTTTTTAAAAAACAATTTCTAGGTCTTTATTGATATTTTTGACCAAGTGTTCACAATTGTCTGTTTCTTACCCTCTTCTTTGTCTTCACAATACGTCAGTCAGACTTCTCTTTTTTAACAGGCCCTGAACTCTACTTGCCCCCAAGCCTGAGCAAGCACCAAAAGAAAAACAGTGGAACATTCCCCTTTATCAGCTTATCCTGACCACAACATGACCATTTTCTTGTCAAATCTCACTGGTCATTTCTCCTTGCTTGTTGTACTTCCCTTCAAAGTTTCTGCTGATCTCTGCTTGCCTCCTCCTTTTTCTGTTTGATTTTGAGACATCTACACATTTTTGAGATTGGAGCATTCTCCCTATTACAATAGTCTTTCTAGTTAAAGTCTCTCCCTTTCTAAGTCTGGATTTGTTTTTATTTGATATTCTATATTTGATGACTCGTTATTATCATTTATTCCTTTAATTCTTTAAACATGGTTTCCTTTAGTTCTGAACATATTTAGAATAGCTATTTTGCAGTCTTTGTCTGATAGGCCAACATCTGGGTACCTCCAAATGCGGTCTCTGTTGTTTCGCTTTGGTCCTGTGTATGTGTCACACTTTCCTATTTCTTTGCATGTTTCGTAGCCCCCTTTTTTTTTTTTAAACTGGACATATTAGAAATTGTAGCAAATCTGGATACTGATTCCCAACAGGCTTGTTACTGTTGTCTGTTCAGTGACTTGACTTAAGTAATTCTTTGCGGTCTGTTTCTATTGCAGTGTGGAGCTCCCAAAATTCTTGCTCAGGTTTTCTCCATGTTTTCGTCTTTTAGCCTGACTTCCTAGGGGTCCTTCTTTGGTCAGCATAACACACTTATTGGTCAAAGGCTGTACTCAAGGCCCTGAAGCAGAAGATGTTTACTTTTTACCACTGAATCTCTTTTTGGCTTGGAGACCACTTTCATAGTTATGAGTTCAAAGTTTTATCTTTTCTTTCAGCATTGTAAAGGATAGACTGAGTGTGATTTTATTTTTAGCCTGGCTTCCTAGTAGCAGTCCTGTGTCAGAATAGCTTATTGTTCAGCCAGTGATTGGTCAGAGGTTATCCTTAAGAACCTTGAGGCATTAAAGATCTTCTCTTTGCTGATGGATCTGTTTGTCATTTGGAAATGCTTTCAAATCTTTCTCCACATGGTATTCTAACAGCTCCTGAGTGGTTGCAGTCTAGTACCTGCAGACAGCCTTCTGGACCCCCAGGGATGAGTGTGATCTCCAAAGGGCTCTTCTTAGCTATCTCTTTCTCTGGTTCTCATTGTTATATTTTTGCCTGCTCTACCATCTCCCTTGCTGCTACTACCTATTGCTACTGCTTTCATAGAGCTACCAGCCCCTCCTTAATAGTTCATCACCAATATCTCCATTGTTTTTGAAGTCCTTAGGCATGAACTCTCTATGTTCTGTTCCAAATAAAGTCAGTACCCTCAGGTAGAGCTGCTGAGAACTGCAGTCCTTACAGTTTGCCTCTTCCCCTAGGCAAAACCTTAGCACAACTGCATCTTAGCTAGAGTAGGAGACAGAGACCTACTTCTCCCAGAGTGATACCTCTGCTCTTTAGGTGGGCACTAGTAGGGAAGGACGGTAGTCCCAGGTCTTCTTGGTTTGCCTCTCCTCTGCCCAATAAGCCAGTCAGAGAGAAGGAAATTATCCAGGCCCAGTATCAGCAGCCTGTTACACCTGAGGCAGAAGGGTCCTTGCCATATGAGTGGGAGCTGGGTGAGGGAAATGCACCCCAGTCACCTTGACTATGCTTGCCTGGAATAGAGTTTCTGCAACAAGGAACTTGTAGGGAAGGTGGTGAATGAGAGACACAGGCAGCCTGACCTCCTGTGGTGAAACTGGAGCCCTAAACTGGTTGCTGGGAGGAGATTATTAGCTACACCCTCATGCAGTAGAGATTCTGTAACTCAGAGCTGGGGTGAAGGTATATGAAAGCTGATCCTAGCTCATATGTCACAGACTCCTGATGTTCTTACCGAGGTTTAGTGAATTACTTTGAATAATTTTTTCCATTTGCCGTATGCCCTTATGTTAATTTCCAGACACTTTAAATTATATATATTTAATCCTCACACATCCATTCCTGAGATCTGTGCCTCCAGGTTTATTTAAAGTAATCTAGACAGACAAGGTATGCTCTGGTAAAATTGTAATAGCTTTTAGCATATTACAAGGAGTTACCATCAATGTCATTAACACTTCTACAAGCAGGTCATTTATTCCTACCTGGCATGGTAGGTAGAGAAGAAATAGTTATAGGCCAGTCTAAAAGTATTAGGAATCAGGGCAGTGGTAAACTATGATTAAAAAGGGAGGGTATAGTGATGTGAGATGATAAAAGGAATATGTCTTCCTTATGCTTCTGGGAGTCTAACAGTGTTTCATTCTCCACCTGGGTGGTGCTTATACAGCTATGTTCTCTTTGGCTAACTACATTGATCTGGTTAGTTGGTATTTTTGCCCTGTTTTCCATTATCATGCTTTGAAGGATAAATATATACAACATATAAATACAGTAAATACAACCTAGAAAAGCAAGAGAATTGTCATCACCTAATTTTTGATGTGTGTGTGTGTGTGTGTGTGTGTGTGTGTGTGTGTGTGTGTATGTTTGTGTGTGTGTTTCTTCTCCTCGGAGGAAGCAGGGTGATATAATTGGAGAAGTGTCTGTATGGGATTCTAAAAGTATTGTGGTTTTTTGTTTGCCTATTTGTGTAGAAAACTTTCATATAGTAACAACTTTATTCTGAACTTGACTTCACATACAAAGTTAGAATGGCAATTACACTTAAAATTAACTCAATAAAAAGTTTAAATATTATAGATATGCACTATCTGAAATTCCAGAAGGGATTTGAACAGGTAACAGATATTGCTACCCATCTTTGGACAGATCCTGAAGGTAATGTTCTCTCTCAGGTGGATGTACATTTGTTCGCTTCATTAATAGTCTTCATATTTCATATATATGTCAAATATATAGTACTAATAAAATATTTTTTAAAAATAGCTTCATTTCACTGGACTTTTACACTATGTACTCTTTTGTGTTCAGCTTGTTTTGCTAAGTGTAATATCTGTGTAGTTGTTTGTAGGATCAGTTCATGTTTTGCTTTCTGTGCCTAATATTTTATTGCATAAATATTCCATCATACGAATATTTATCCATTATATTGTTGCCTGCCATTTGAATTGTATCCTCTTTGGGGCTACTTTGGGTAAAGTTTCTGTGTGCATTCTGGTACACATGTCCTGGTGAATATATGGACTCATTTTTTAAAGAACATACCTAAGAGTGGGGTTGCTGAGTCACAGGCTAGACAGAGAAGGTATAAGTTTAAATAAATTCTTGAGTTTTTACCATTATTGAGGGCCTGGATACTATAGTTACTAAAATTAGTCTTTCTTTTTGACACTAAAGTGGCCAGAGGATATTTATTCTCTGAGTGAATGAAAAGTGGTGGAACATACTTAGGATTTTATGCCTAGGGTTCAGAGTATAGAGAGTGAACAAATTTAAATGGGCAGTGGAAGGCCCAGGGAATACAATTTTTTTTTTTTTTTTTTTTTGGTCACAGATGGAGTTCTGGTTGTTAAATAAAATGGTTACATTTTCATACAACAGAGAAGCCACAATGGTGTTTTGGGATTAATTTACTTCACATAATGTAATAACAGTAGAATTGGTGCTGATATCGCCTTGCATTACATCTCTTGATTATTCACTTTTACCAGCAGGTTAAGCAGTGTACTCTTTATGTGATACCATTTTCTGCATTGGCCTTAGATTTATAAAAGGGTGGTGTTACGGTCGCCTGCCATTTGATTATTGGTGCCAGATTCTACCATTTATAGAAGCAATACAATGAAAATAGTGTCAGTCACAGAAAGCAGGGTTATTGAAAGAATATCATATTTTGTTTCCTTAGGAAATAAATATGACCTACTCTCAGCATCAAAGGGCACTTATTTTCATCAATAAATAATTATGTGATCAAAGTCCACATAGTACAGGCTTAAAGAAATATTCACTGTTTTAGCTTTGCTTAAATGGATATCCAAATGAAGTGATAGAATCAAAATGCCTAAGAATTGGAAATATTGAGAGTAACACCTAAAAGAAAAAGGTATTATTTAAAGGGGAATGGAACCAATAATAATAATAGGTACTAATTTTTGAGTACTTACTGTATCTTGTGTGCTGTGCAAAAAACTTGAATTATTGCACTTAATTTCACAAACACTGACATATAGATATTATTATATGTTTTAATGATGCTGCTGGTGTTTAAGAAGTACATAACTTGGCTATGGAAAGTGGTGGAGCTGAGAATTAGGTCTAGACACTTTAAACTCCAGAAGTTTCTCTCTTTACACCTTCGTTGTAGACATAATTCACAGATGGATTTTGTTTTTCTTGTGAACAGCAATTTTGGTGGGAATACTGTGGCTAAAGTATCTTGATAGTTGTGTAAGAGCTTCTTTTCTCTTTTCTGCTTCCTTTGCCCTTTCCTCCTCCTCTGTCTTCTTGTCTCTTTCTTCTCCTTTTTCTTCATTACCATTATCATAATCATTATATATGAATGATGGAGCATGGTTTTTCTCTACAAAGTGGTGTTTGCCTACACAATCATTTAAAAAATGACAATAATTAAAAACGCAAATAAGATTGTTTATCTGCTGTGCTGTTAGGTCAGCTGTAGCTTGGTTCTCTCTGACTGCTTTGTGATGAGAGACAAACAGGCTAAGAGACAGATTATAACCTAAAAGCAATGCAGACTTTTATTTGGGAAATAGGTCGCATTTCTCTTTGTTTGAAGAAAGGAAACCTTGTATGAAGAGAAGCAGAAAAGGTTTCCTTTTATAATCTTGCTTTAAAAATTCAGAGCTATTAAAAATCAAGGTGGCCTCTCTAGATCAATGTGTAAAAAAAACTGTATATATGCACACATACATACATATATGATGTATTATATACATAGATATATATTATATACTGGTACTATATTAAATTATATACTATATTATGTATTATTTTAACTATAATTATATATCATTATATATTTTATATAATTAAATTACATATATTAAATTATGTAGTAACATATATATATATATCATGTTATGTGTGCGTGTGTATTATATAGTAGTAATTTTAGAGGCGTCTGTGAGAAAATGATAATGAAAAAGAAATACCCAAATCACAATCTGTAAATACTAAAAAATATATTGGATAAAAACTGTGTCATTGTATATACTAGCTAGATTGTATTACTGCAGATTAAAAATATTACAGTTCCCTATTATTTAAAATATTTTGTCACTGTTGGGTGAAAATGTCTATTAAGCATATCCAGTTTCCTATGTCCTTATTTGCCATCTACCTCAAATTTCATTTATAAAACATCTACTCTTTTCCAGGTATTGTTTTATAAGGAAAAATAAGGCTTAACTTTTTCTCTTGAGTTCACAATTTAGTGAGAGGGATGGAGAAGTAAACACGTGGTGTTCATAGAGTAGGAAGTGATATCAAGTAGTGAAAAAAGGGTGCAAAATGATGCCCTGGAAGCACAGAGAACAACAGTGCAATAGCAAGGATGCTTGAAGGTCTAACGTGCACCAGATACATAACAATGGCACTCACTGGACTGTGGGGCCATTGTTATGTATCTGGAGCACTTTAGACACAGACGTAGGGAATGGACTTGAGGACCGGTGTGGTGGGGGGGGGGGTGGTAAGCTGGGACGAAGTGAGAGAGCGGCATGGACACATATACACTACCAAATGTAAAATAGATAGCTAGTGGGAAGCAGCTGCATAGCACAGGGAGATCAGCTCAGTGCTTTGTGACCACCTAGAGGGGTGGGATAGGGAGGGTGGGAGGGAGACGCAAGAGGGAGAGGATATGGGGATATATGTTTATGTATAGCTGATTCACTTTGTTATACAGTTGTGTTAAACTAACACAACATTGTAAAGCAATTATACTCCAGTAAAGATGTTAAAAATAAAAAATGATGAGATAATCAAACCCAACCATTGAATAGTTTGAGGTTTAAAATTATATAAGATAAAAACTCATGCTGCCACCCAAGTTAACTTTTTGAAACTTATACTTCTCTGATATTTAGTGTAGTAGAATTCTTTGATAATATTTTTCTTTCTGGTATAAAATGTTTATAAAGTGTCTATATTAAAGTGTGTTTAGTTCAATCTGCAATATAAAGTGATACAAACCTAATCTTTGCACATTTTTGGATAAAATCACAATTTAATTTTATGATTTTTGATGCTTAAATATTGATATTGGAATTCACTATTTTAGGCTAAGTCTAACAGACCTCTGGAATCCAAGGTGACAAACACCTCGCTAAGGAATGATTGTCAGTGGTAAAATTACTCATTGCAGCTATGTTATAAATTATTTTCTACCCCTAACAAAAGTATATTGGAAATATGTCACACATTGAGACATGTTCTTCAAAGGCATTCTTCTTCTTGTCTTCTGGCTCTCCACCCATTTCTTCTCCATTGGCTTTTCCCCTTAGTTTCTAAAACCCCCCAAATTAGTCATTTTGTAAATCAATAAATGATTACAAAAAATAATAAAAATCAACCATTAACTAGGCTCAACAGCAGACCCTTGGCCCACATTATACCCTTATCTCCCTGTGATCATTAAAAATGCAATATGACTTCTCAGATGGTCACTTAAGGATGAGTAAATTATACCAGAACACAATGTCCCAATGTAGTATGCTTATTTCTTTGGGTATCTCTCAACTCATAAAACTGAGCCTGGGAACTCTTCATTGTATTGTTACCTCTTTGATAGTATTTTAAAGCTTTTTAAAGTCAGCTCATTGATAGAGATGGTATATATAACCTACTTCACCGTTACCAATAGACATTTTTAACCTGTCTAAATTAGACTTTCTTACCCAAACTCCGTGTGCGTGAGCGTGTACACACAAGCTCACATATACACATTTAAAGTTTACATTTCCTTATGCTGTCTCTGGCAAGACCCAATATTTACCAACCATCACATAAAAAATTTATAGACTCCTCTCTGTGCCTTGCTTTTTCGTCCTCTCTGACTGGTCATGAAATCCTTGGGATTCTATCCTGTAGATGTATTACACCTTTATTTCTTTTTCTCCATCTTCATTACAACAACCTTGTTTTCACCTCACAAACTTCTCTCATTCAGGCCCTCATCACTTCTGTCATGCCCTCATAAATGATCTCAGTACCAGAAATTCTTTGAATGAAACAAGCTCCCTTACCCTTCCCCTGTCCTGTATACATCATATTTTTCTTAATCCTGGAATGTTCTTACTCATTTGTCTCTCTTGTAAACATACACTCAGCCTTCAGTGGGCAAAGCGGGTTTCTCCAAGGTTTTTCCTGATCCTTACTCCCCGTACTTCCTATTACCTGGCATATAGAGAGTATGTCTTTTTTTTTTGTCTCAAATATCCTTCTGCCAAAATCATGCATGGGAAATCTGTAAGCTCTTGAAGACTCAGCTCAACTTTGACCTGGTTAGAAGTGTCCCTCATTAGCGCAGGTCAGTGATTCTCACATTGTGATCTCCAGACAAGCAACAAAGGCAGCTGGGAAACTGATAGAAGTGCAGATTCTCAAGCCACATGACAAAACTACTGAATCAGAACTCGAAGTTTGTTTTAACAAGACCCCCAGGTGTTTCGGATGCAGGCTAAGTTTGAGAAACATGCAAAGACAGTATTTTTCTCATTCTTCACACTTTCACCACTTCCACACATCTTCACTTGTAGCACTTACCATATTATATTATAATTACTTTTCAATTATTAAGTATTTTCCTCTTCCTTTCATAGGTGGCAGATATGAAAAAAAAATCAACCCATGCTAATAATCTTTGTAACACTCTTGTTTTCAGTACCTTTAGCAGCTGCTGGACAATGGCCACAACTGGCCTAAGTTCATGTCCTTCACCAGCCCTGGCAAGGATGGGTGGTATATTATAGTCAGTATAATGCTGATTGAGTTTTTCCTCGCAGGTCAGATGGAACATCGTGAGCATGAGTCTGAATCACTTCTGCTCAAAACACTTGATGACCTCTCTGTAACACCTGCTTCGCACCTCCCAGCTTGACAGCAAGGGTGGTGCCAGGTGTAAACTGCATTGGATTGTTCTTCCCAAGATTCACTCACCCTGTATTCAGACCGTTCTGCACCTGTAAACCATGGCCACAGTCTGCTGTGGATTCATGTACTTCATCAGACCTGCGAAGAGAGGCTGGTCTAGCATTTCCTGGTAGTGCTCCCTCTGGCAATCCTTTGGCGGTGGTGAGGTTCAGGAACCTACTTTACCATTTTTTAACTAACTTCAAAGTTATTATTTCCTTTGGTCTTCACAGAATCCCTGGAATATAAACAAGGCAGGAATGGTAGATAGAGAAAACTGAGGGCCAGATATTTAAGCAGAGCATATCTGCAATTACAGATGTATTCTGTAGGCTCACTGTTTGTTATTTTAAAAGAAAAATGTGGACAGGTTCCTGCTAGATGATAGCAGCAGGTGTTTACCCCACTCTAGGGAAGACAAAGACTGTCTTGTCTATCATTTCAAGGTATTGGTGATTCAGTGGTTTCTCACACTATTGAATGTGTGTCATAACCGTGGAGATGATTACCTTCTACCCAAAGAGTTTCATTTCTACTTGTTTTAAATTTTCATTACCTGTTGCTAGCATGGTGGAAATGATGGAGTCTGGCTCAATTCTGTTAGCTGATTCATACTGAGAATTACTCAACTTGCATTTACCCACTGAGATCTGGTTGTGCTACTGCCCAGCAGTGCTGTAGGATATTAGCACATGACCAGTGGATGCCAGAAGACTTGATGACAGTGAAGGTGCAAGGCTTATTAGCATGTCAGTCATTAGTTTACCAGACTTATATTTTCTTTTTTTAACCCTTAAAAGGGCCACTGTGTCAATTCTCCAACAACTGTTACAGACTATGAAAAAGCATGGATGGCACAGTCTTGATGACAGTGATGGTGGCAGTCTTAGATTGTAGATATTGGCAGTCTCTAGACTATTTTGTCCAATATTTACCCCACTCAAGGCTTCATCTAGTAATTTTCTAGCACTTGATGTATAATATGAACAGAGGACCAGGTGCATGTCCCCTGGATGAGGACAATAGGGAGCATGTTGTAGAATGCAGCAGATTGGTTTTCCTCAGAATAACTCCTGCATTCATGACCTTCAGTTTCTGGTGGCCATTGTACCAAAGGTACTTGTTTTTGTTTTTTTGGTTTTTGGTTTTTGTCTTTTGGCCACACTGTGTGGCTTGTGGGATCTTAGTTGCCCGACCAGGGATTGAACCTGCATCCTTGGCAGTGAAAGCTCAGAGTCCTAACCACGGGACCACCAGGGAATTCCCCAAAGGTACTTGTTATAATTAATTTCTAGGTTTGAAAGGATTGGGGGTCTGTATGCAGTGTGTTGCTCCTAAAGGGGTTTCTCTGGTGCATGAATGAATATTGTGCAAATGAGACTTCTGTTCTCTTTGGGTATTTGGTGAACTCTCCTCTGTGACCCCATTTACTGTCCATTTACTGTCCCTTTGCAGGATGACACTTAATTTACAGGGTCTAGATTCCAGTGTATCCTTTTGCATGTGAATGACTCATTCCAGGTCACCTCACTTAGTGCCTTTAATGGTTATTTTTTAATATGTGATGCAGTATCTGAACACACCCAATAGGCACGTCCGTGAAGGGAGAATAAAGTTGCCATTCAAGGAATGCCAGGCAGTGGTTCTAAGAACCACTCACCCTGTGATGACCACTTTGTTTTGGCTGAGCTTGGCCATTATGGACGTTGATTTCATTTTCTTCAACTCCCTGGAGAAAACATGTGATATCAGGACAGATTATGTCTGCTAAAGCTATTGGTTTGTGATCTGAAAAATGTATGCCCATGAGATTGAATTTTCTTAAATACAAAGTTATGAACTCTTATGTATTCTTCCATAGCATGTAGCAGTGCTGGAGTGGTAATAGAAGACTTTGATTTGGATAATAAGTATAGGTTTCTGCCAGACAGTTTTAGCTTGTTTTCACTGCACTCCCAGGCCATTCAAGAACGTCTTCACCTTAACTTCAGTGTGTTAGTTCTTTATTTGTTGTTCACATTACTAAAGGCTAACACATTCATGGAGGTGACTCACGTCCTTTATAATGCTTCGTCTCTACTCATTTAAAATTTCATTGCTTGCCAAGGAGCATGATGGAAAATTAGGGGTTCTGGCCAAAAACCATGCATGATTCTTATGAGAATTATTCAGCTTCCACTCATGTTGCCATTTTCCAGTGTTACTATTGGATCTGAACATATCCCCGGTGACTGACACACAACTTGGTAACAATGAGGGTTCCAGGCTTCCCATGTCAGTCATGGGTTTCCAAGATGTATATTTTCCAATCTGACCCTTAAGAAGGCCAGTGTAGCAAATTTTGCAAATGTTATAAGCTCTGAGCACAAATGCTCTTGAAGACACAGGGTTGTTGACAATGTTTGTGGGAGGGTAGGATTGGAAGGTTGTGGATTGTTAATATCCACGATATCTTGCCCAGAATTTATCCCACTCAGAGTCCTTTGGAACAATTTTCTAACTTTTGCTATAGGATATGAACAGATGACAAGGTATATGTCACCTGGGTAAGGATACTATGGAGCAAGTTGCAAAATGCAGTAAATTAATTTGACTCAGACTCACTTCCTGCCTTCATGACCTTCAGTTTCTGAAGGTCATTGCACCGCAGAACACTCACTGGGATTCCTTAATGGGTGGAATAATTGGGACTCTATATTCAGTGTTTTCCTGCTTCAAGCTTTTGTCTGGAGTGAGAAGGAATATTATGCACATCAGAATCCTGCTCTTCACCTTTACTTGGTGGCTGACTTACGCTCTTTTTCCCCACTCTCTGCCCTTTGCTGGATGACCCTTATTTGAAGGCTTTCAATTCCATTGCATTCTTTCCATTGAAACGACTCATACTGGGTCACCCACTCAGGGCTCCTAACAGTCAGTTTTTAAAAATGTGATTCAACACGTGAACACATACTAGAAAACATACAGTGTAAAAGGAATATGAATTTGCTGATGTATGAAGGCTGGGCAGTGGATGCCCCAGAACCACTCACCCTGTGTTTACCACCTTCGGTATCTGCTAAACTTACCCATTGTGGGCACTGATGTCATTTTCCTCATCTCCTTGGGAGAAAACTTGTTGTAACAAGGCAACTTTCCCCCACAAGAGGAGGATAATTTGGAGCAAGTTGTAGTACCCAGTGGATTGGTTTAACTCAGAGTCACTCCTGCCTTCATGACCTTCAGTCTCTGGTAGCCTTTGCACCACAGGGTGCTTGTTACATTTGCTCTCTAGGTTTGAAAGAATCCGGGGTCTCTGTTCAATGTATTGGTCCTAAAGGGGATTCTCTGGTACAAGAAAGAATATTATGTAAATGAGAGTTCTTCTCTTCTCCTTTGGGTCACTGGGGAACTCTCTTTTATAACCCTATTTATGTCCCTTTGCAGGATGTCCCTTAATTTACAGGGTCCAGAACCAGTATTATTGCCAGAATCACTCACCCTGTGTTTACTACCTTTGGTATCTGTTGAACTTACCCATGGTGGGTACTGATTTCACTTTCCTCTTCTCCTTGGGAGAAAACTTGTTGTACCAAGGCAACTTACCCCACAAAAGGAGGACACTTTGGAGCAAGTTGTACCCAGTGGATTGCTATAACTCGGAGTAACTCCCTGTCTTCATGATCTTCAGTTTCTGGCGGCTTTGCACCGCAGAGTGCTTGTTACAATTGCTCTCTAGGTTTGAAAGAATCCGGCATCTGTGTTCAATGTATTGCACCTAAAGGGGATTCTCTGTAAAATAGAGAATATTGTGAAATGAGAGTTCTTCTCTTCTCCTTTGGGTCACAGGTGAACTCTCGTTTATAACCCTAATTACGTCCGTTTGCAGCATGTCGCTTAATTTACAGGGTCCAGAGCCTGTATTATTGCCAGAATCAGTCACCCTGTGTTTACTACCTTCGGTATCTGCTGCACTAACCCATGGTGGGTACTGATTCCATTTCCCTCATCTCCTTAGAGAAAACTTGTTGTAGCAGGTCAACCTTCCCAAACATGAGGTGGGTGATGTGGAGCAAGTTGTAGGACCCAGTTGACTGGTTTTACTCGGAGTCCCTCCCTGCCTTAATGACTTTCGGTTTTTCGCGAACTTTGCACACAGGGTGCTTGTTACAATTGCTTTCAAGGTTTGAAATAATCTGGGGTCTGTGTTCAATGTATTGCTCCTAAAGGGCACTCTCTGTTATAAGAAAGAATACTGTGTAAATGAGAGTTCTTCTCTTCTCCTTTGGATCACTGGTGAACTCTCTCTTATAACCCTATTTACATCCTTTTCAGGGATGTCACTTAATTTACAGGGTCCAGAACCTGTATTATTGCCAGAATCACTCACTCTGTGTTTACTACCTTTGGTATCTGCTGTACTTACCCATTGTGGGTACTGATGTCATTTTCCTCCTATGCTTGGGTGAAAACGTGTTGTACAAAGGCAAGTTTCCCACACATAAGGAGGATAATTTGGAGCAAGTTGTACCCAGTGGATTGGTATAATTCACAGTAACTCCCTGTCTTCATGATCTTCAGTTTCTGGTGGCTTTGCACCACAGAGTGCTTGTTACAATTGCTCTCTAGGTTTGAAAGAATCCAGCGTCTGTGTTCAACGTATTGCACCCAAAGGGGATTCTCTGTAAAATAGAGAATACTGTGAAGTGAGAGTTCTTCTCTTCTCCTTTGGGTCACTGGTGAACTCTCTTTTATAACCCTAATTACGTCCCTTTGCAGCATGTCACTTATTTTACAGGGCCCAGAACCTGTATTATTGCCAGAATCACTCACCCTGTGTTTCCTACCTTCGGTATCTGCTGAACGTACTCATGGTGGGTACTGATTTCATTTTCCTCTTCTCCCTGGGAGGAAACTTGTTGTACCAAGGCAAGTTTCCCCCACATACGTAGGATAATTTGGAGCAAGTTGTTCCCAGTGGATTGGTTTAACTCAGAGTCACTGCCTGCGTTCATGAACTTTAGTTTCTAGTGGCTTTGCACCGCAGGGTGCTGGTTACATTTGCTGTCTAGGTTTGAAAGTATCTGGTGTCTCTGTTCAATCTAATGCTCATGAATCGTTTTCTGGGGGTGCAGGAAAGAATATTATGGAAATGAGACTTCTTCTGTTCTCTTTTGGGTCATTGTTGAACTCTCTTCTATGACCCTATATACGTCCCTTTGCAGGATGTCACTTAATTTACAGGGTACAGAACCTGTATTATTGCCAGAATCACTCATCCCCTGTTTACTATCTTCGCTATCTGCTGAACTTACCCATGGTGGGTACTGATTTCCTTTTCCTCATCTACTTGGCAGAAAACTTGTTGTACCAAGGCAGATTTTCCCCACATGAGGAGGATAATTTGGAGCAAGTTTTCGCACCCAGTGTACTGGTTTAAGCTCAGAGTCACTTCCTGCCTTCATTACCTTCATATTCTGACGGCCATTGCACCACAGGCTGCTTGTTACAATTGCTTTCTAGGTTTAAAAGAATCCAGTGTCTGTGTTCAATGTATTGCTCCTAAATGGGATTCTCTGGTACAGTAAAGAATATTGTGTAAATGAGAGTTGTTCTGTTCTAATTTGAGACATTGTTGAACTCTCCTCTGTTGCCCCATTTAATGTCCCTTTGAAGGAATACAATTTATAGGATGTGGATTCCCGTGCGTTCTTTTCTATTGGAATGACATTTCGTGGGTCACCGCAATGACAGCTTTAACAGCCATTTAAAAAAAAATGTGATTCTACATATGAACACATACTAGAACCATACAATGTAAAAGGAATGTGAATTCGGTGATGTTTGGATGCTGGGCAGCGGTTGCGCCGGAACCACTCACCCTGTGTTTGCCACCTTCGGTATCTGCTGATCTTGCCCGTTGTGGGCTCTGATTTCATTTTCCTCATTTCCCTGCGAGAAACGTATTGTACGAAGGCAAGTTTCTCCCAGATGAGGATTATTTGGAGCCAGATGTTTTATGTAGTGTATTGGTTTCACTTAGAATCACCCAATGCTTTCATGACCTTCAGTTTCCAGTGGCATTTGTACCACAGCATGCTTATTATAGTTACTTTCTAGGTTTGAAAGAATTGGTGGGTGAGGGGGGTCTGTGTTCAATGGATTGCTCCTGAAGGGTTTTCTTTGGTGCAGGAAAGAATATTATGTAAATGAGAGTTCTTCTCTTCTCCTTTGGGTCATTGGTGAACTCTCATTCAACAGTGAGAGTCCAGTGACCCCATTTATTGTGCCTTTGCAGGATGACACTTAATTTACAGCATCCAGAACCTGTATTATTTAGTCCAGAACCACTCACCCTGTGCTGACTACCTTCTGTATCTGCTAAACCAGCCCATTATTGGCATTGCTTTCATTTTCCTCATCTCTTTGGGGGAAAACTTGCTGTTCCAAGGCAAGTCTGTCCACCAGGTGAGGATAATTTGGAGCAAGTTGTATTACCCAATGGATTGGTTTCACTCAGAATCACTCCTTGCCTTCATGACCTTGAGTTTCTGGTGACCTTTGTACCACAGGGTTCTTGTTACAATTGCTTTCTAGGTTTGAAAAAATTGGGGGTCTGTGTTCAATGTATTGCTCCTGAAAGGGTTTCTGTAGTACCGGAGAGAATATTATGTAAATGTGACATCTTCTGTTCTCCTTTGGGTCATTGGTGAACTCTCCTGTATGACCTCATTTACTGTCCTTTTGCAGGACGACACTTAATTTACAGCATCCAGAACCTGTATTATTTAGCCTCACCCTGTGTTAGCCGCTTTCAGTCTCTGCTGACCTTGCCCATTTGGGGCACTGATTTCATTTTTCTCATTTCCTTAGGAGAAAACTTGTTGTACCAAGGCAATTTATATGTAACTCAGTGACTGATTGCTGATCTGATCCAAGTTATGCCCCTGAGACTGATTGTCTTCCTTTAGTACTGGGCCATGGACTCTCACTTGTGTTTGCATAGTATGATGCCTTCCTCAGGGGTTAATGGCAATGCCTTTCTCAGAACGATATGGGTAGGTTCATGCCAGAGGTGTTCAGCTTGTGTTTGCTGCACTCCCCAGCCTATCAAGATTGTCCTGTCTTTTAGTTCAAATGGTGGTGCTTCATTGGTTCTTTACATTGTGGGTCCTGACATAGTGATGGAGGTGACTCACTTCCTTTAAAGTGCTTCCCCTGTGCTTTTTAAAATTTTCGTTGCTTGCCAACAAGTGGAAGAAAATCTGAGATTCAGGCTCAAAACCACTGAATTATTCCTATGAGAATTATTTAACTTGTATTTGGTCACTCAGAGCCTCCTATTGTCATTGTCCCATATTACTGTGGAATGTGAACACCCATCCTAGAGGTTATTCCCGAGTAAAGAAATTAAGTTGCCATCCTCTGAATGCTCAGCAATGATTTCCCCAGATCCACTTGCTGTTTACCCAAATTCATTTTCTGTTGAACTTGCCAGTAATAGGTATAAAATTCATGTTTTTCACTAGCCAGGCAGGAAAGCTGAGCTAGTCAAGTTATAAATACTTTATAGGTTGGTTTTCAGTCTAAAATGTTTTTATGTTCTTGCGTCTATTTCTGTACTTACAGGAGGAGATGAATTCTTTCGTATATTCCCGTAAATATTCCTCCCACAAAGACAATGTAGGTTTCTCATGTAAATAGTAAAGATAGGTTCCTATCAGAAGATTTCACCATGTGTTCATGCAACTCACCATGATAAACAAGATTTTCTTGTCTGTCATTTCATGTATAGATTGTTCAGTGATGCCTAACATTGCTAAAAGTATGTCATGGTCACAGAGTCGATTACCTTCCTCTCAAAGTGATTCATTTGTACTCTTAAATTTTCATAGCTTGTATACCTGCATTATGGAAATTATGGAGGTGGTGAAATTCATTGGTTGACACTGAGAATTACTCCTCTTGTATTTTACCCACTCAGAAATGGTTTTTCAGTCATCCAGTTGTGCAATAGGATGAGAACATGAATAAAATTGGTGCCACATGTCTTGGTGATAATAAGTGGCCAGGTTTAGCATGTCAGTCATTGATTTACAAGATGTTTTTTTCTGTGCTTATGCCTATGTAGGCCAATGTAGGAAATCTCTAGCAAATGATGTAGTCTGTGAACGAAGCTCTCACTAATGACACAGCCTTGAAGACAATGATGACTCCAGTCTTGCAATGAAGGGTATTGGTTAACTCCATTATAACTTGCCCTGTGTTTACTTCACTAAGGGTGGCTTAGAGTCATTGTCTAGCATGTGCTATAGAATATGAACAGAGAACCAAGTGGATGTTCCTTTAATGAGGATAATGTAAAGCAATTTGTAGAGCACAGTTGATTTGTTTTCCACAAGACCATTTATTTTATTCACCAACTTCAGTGTCTGGGGGACTTTGCACCACATGTGTGGAAATACAGTTGCTTTCCAGGTCGAAATAATTGATGGTCTGCAGTCAATGTACTGCCTTCTCAGAGTTCTGTTTGTTTGTTTGTTTTTGTTTTTGGTGCCTGAAAGAATATTATACTTATGAACCTCGTAGTTGTCTCCTCAAAGAGCTTGGTGATTTCTCTTCTGTGACCCCATTGCCTGCTTCTTTGCTAGATGGCACTTATTTTGCCAGGATAGACTAGATTGGAAACACTTCCATCTGGATGCCTCCCCCTGTGTTCACTCCACTCAGAGCTATTTGCAATCATTGTGGAATATGTGATGCACAATGTAAGCTTACACCCAGCGGGATACTCCCTGTGTAAGGAAAATGAAGTTGCTGTTCTTTGTAGGCTTAGTGGTTTGCCCAGAACTGCCCCTCTTGAGTCGACCACCTTCGTTTTCTGCTGAGTTGGGCCATAATCGGCATTGAGTTCATGTACTTCACCAACCCTAGAAAAATTGGTTGGTATATCAGCTATCCGTATATGGCCTTCAGGGGTTCGATGCTGGCCCGAACAATTCATATACCCACGAGAGTGATTCTCTTCTAATACTGTGTAATGATCTCTCACGTATGTTCCCACGTGGTTCCTAACGTTACTGAAAGTATCTCAAGGTCATTAAGGTGAGTCTCCTCCTCTCAAACTGTTTCATGCGTGAAATCCCCATGATGGCAATTAACTTGTCATTCTTAGCATGTCTGTCATTGGTTTCTCCAGATTCATCTCTTCTGTATTCATTCCCCCCAAGGCCGATTGTGGTAACTGTGTGGCAAATGCTGTTGCCTGTGAACACACTTCCCACTGCATGCATTTGATGGCATTAATGTAGCCATTCTTAGATTTCTGAAAATTGCTTTGCCCCAAAACTACTCACGCTGAATTCACCCCATGCATACCTGGTTGTAGCTGTAATCCAGCATGTGATGTTGGCTATCCACACACACTCTTCAGGGAATTCCCTGTGTAATTATAATAAAGGTGCAAATCTGGGAATGCAGTGTACTGGCTTCCCCAGAATCATTCCAACTGCATTTACCACGTCCTGCTCCTGCTGAAATTGGCCATAATATCCTTTGAGTGATGAACATCACTAGTCCTGGCAAGAATGCATGGTCTATCAGGTATTGCTTATTTGGGCATTGTTGTCATACATAAAAAATATTATTTCTATGGGGAATTATCTTCTCCTAAAGTGCTTGAATCCTCTTGCAAGCCTCATTGAATGCCTTTTGCCCTCATGGCAATTACGTTTCCTGGTTTAGAATGCAGCTGTTCTGTTAACCCCCGATGTTTGTTTGTTTGTTTCTCACCTTGTTCTAGGCTGACTTTAGTCATTGTCCCATATGTCCTGTAAGAAAAAGATAATCAAAAAATGGGATGCCCTGTAGGTTAGCATTGTAAATACGCCAGCCTTTGAGTGCTGCGGTGTAATGGTTTAGCACAGACTCATCCACCTCTGCTCAGTACCTGCAGTTTCTGCTGAACTTTGCAATGAAAGTCACTTATTACAACTACTTTTTAGGTCAGGAATAATGGATTGTCTTTGAGTCATGAATTGGTGTCTTGGTGGTTTCTAATGTTCCTGAAAGAATGTTACAGGTTCATAAAATTCCTACTCCTCTCCTCATGGTACTTGACAACCTTTCCTCTAAGTCCCCATTGCATGCCATTTGCGTGTAAACCACCTTCAGCTTCTGGTGAACTTGACCACAGTTGTACCTAAATTCATGTATTTTACCAGGCCTTGATAGAAATGGTGATATACCAGGTCAGTGTATTGTTTCGTGTATTCTTCAGAAGCTCTAATGAATTTCAGGGTAATGATGCTTGATTCCCTCTGCTAAACCACTTGATGACCACTCCCATGGGGCTTTGCTATATGCCACCCTGCTTGATAGCAATGAAGGTAGGTTGGGTGTTTGCTATGGTTCCTTAAGCTGGTAGAGGGCTGCAGTGGCAGAGATGAGGTTCAGGAACCTGCTTTACGCATTTTAAAGTGCCTTTGAATTTAAAATGATTATTTCTTTCAGTTTTTATAAATTCCCTGGGTGTAAACGAGGCAGTAAGAAAATCAACAGCCAAATATTTAAGCAGAGTAGACCTAAGATTATTGCTGTGTTCTTTCTGCTGAGTTAATCTTCCCTTTTTAAAAGAAAAATTTTAGTTCATGTCTTCAGTGTTAATCCAGTTACATCATTTTTGGTATATACTTTATTATCATTCATAGAAGTGCATTGCTTCAGAATATGAAATGTTTCACCTCTTGCTTCTTTTTATAATTTTTCCTCTCAGCTCAAGTCGCACCTTCAGAGAGTACATCTCTGACCATAACTCTGGAGTATCACCCCAGGTGATCCCTGTCAGTCACCCATCTTTGAATTATTTATCAGCATCTAATTTTTTAATACATTTGGTTATTTGTTTTATTTTGGCCAACACACAGATTCCATGAGAGCTAGGAACCTGTTTTTGTGTTCTCTTGTCTTCTTTTATCACGTCATCTGGAAAAGTGCCTTGTATACTTATATATATATACATATAACTACACATTTCTGCTGAATGAATGCATGTGTAAATTAATTAATTGTCATGTCCAGATGGGTTTCTGAGGAATGTGCAGTTGAACCACAGAGAGTACACAGTAGAGTGTAAAGGAATCGTAAATAAAATAACTATCCACACATCTACTGACTGTAACCTTACAGAGAGAAACTCATATTAGCAGTTATTTAGCATGTTATATGAATGAGCCAAAGATGACCTCTGTATATTGGCCCTTAGGTTTTTTACTGTTTGACAGTAGGCTGAGACCCATTAGCTGAAAAGCCCACCAGCACTGAACTCAAAATTTTGCACGTTCAGTTGTTTTAAGCATAGCCCAAATAAGCAGATTTTTAGCCATTTATAACTTGCCTGCTTTGCATACCCTCTGAAACTGTGCCCAATATCTGCTGGCCATAGATAAGATAAACCCCAGGGTTATAAAGACTACGATCTGCCCTTTGAAGATCTGTGACCCAGAGACTCTGCCTTGTGACTGAGTGATACGTAAGACCCCTCTTTGAACTCCTTCTCCCTCAGGAGTTTTCTTGCCCATCTTCCAAAACATGTCCCCTGCACCATAGCCTCTGGACAATCTCATGCTGTGGGGGACTTCCCCCACACGCAAACCTGTCAAAGCGTCGTCCAAGTAAAGCTTGTGTGTGCCACCTTATTGTGGTCTTACCTTTTTCCTTGATCAGCCTCAAAATCCCTAGAACCACCTACACAGAGACAAGAATTAAGGGAGCTATAGCAACCATGGGATCTCTGATTTATGACTCTTTTTAGAACACATTGTCACATTTCATATATGCCAAGGAGTAATAGGGTTAGGATGAGGATATTTTGGCAAAATACTACTATTCTACAACAGTAACTATTTTGGCAGAAACCATATTGAGACCTGTTAGACTCAGCATATAGACAGGCAACAGAATGTCTTATCTATCAATGTTTCCCTTGCATCTTGTACTGCTTTTGGCACATAGTAGATACTCAAAACATATTGGTTGTTTAGTTGGTTGAATAAATGAATACTTGAAGAATTCAATGAATGTCTAAAGAGTATGATTTTTCATTTAATTAGAATGTATTAAAAATACCCAAATCTGAATCCATATTTACTTGTAATTCTTGTAATGCCCAGGGCTCATGATTTTAATTGTGATGTTCAATGGACAGTATGCATATATGTTTATATACACAATAAAGGAGCCTGGGTTGGGGAGACATTTTTTTCCCAATCACATATCCTAGAAAACTTCTGTTTGATTTTGTTAAATCTATTTTATTGCCTTGTTCCTCAATTTGATATATTGGAATGAATAAAAGTTAGCATGCAGAATATGTAAAAAAAAATCAAGTGCTGTTTATTATCTTTTTATCATTATGAGTTCCTTGGTTTCTAAATAGAGGAGTTTATTCAACTAATGAAAAGTGTCAACAATTTTTCCATCTCAATAATAGTGGCAAAAAATGATCTTCTGTTTTCTATATGCATGTAAATAAAAGAGAAGAGATTTTCAAAGAGGATTTCTTTGTCCAGGAAAGGTTTAAATGAAAAGAATATTTTCTCTCCCTCCCCCTCCCTCCCTCTCTCCCTCTCTCTCTCTCTCTCTTTCTCTCTCTCTCTGTCTCTCTCTCTCTGTCTCTCTCTCTCTCTTTTGTTGAGTTGTTTTAGTATATGATTTATAAAGCCAGCATTTCTCCTCTGAACTTATATCTCAGCAAACCACACACTATTTTATCTTTTGTCACTAGTCTTATATAACTAAATGGGTTCTTTTCTTCCTTCTTTGAGGAAAAAAATATTGTACGTGCTTATCTTAACTCGGGCAATATACTAAATATTTATTAATTTTCTATTTGGTAATTCGGTAGAATATTGACACATAGAATCATTTAGTACTACATTATAACATTGTATAGAAATTTGCTGAAACTGTCAGTAGCAGGTGTAGGATTAAAATATAAAACATCAATTCTTCTTGAAGTTATGTAAGTAATACCTTTCAAAGATTTAGAAATTTAATGTGATTTGAACTTATAAATTAATGTTCAGCAAGAGTTTTAGCATGGGTGACTTTGTTTCAGAGATCTTGTCCTTTACATAAACTGTTTCTTTATCCATTTTGTTAATCATTTTATTTTATTTTATTTTTTTGGCTGCGTTGGGTCTTCATTACTGTGCGCAGGTTTTCTCTAGTTGTGGCAGGTGGGAGCTACTCTTCGTTGTGGTGCGTGGGCTTCTCATTGCGGTGCCTTCTCTTGTTGCAGAGGATGGGCTCTAGGCACGCGGACTTCAGTAGTCACAGCACACAGGCTCAGTAGTTGCGGTGCATGGACTCTAGGGCACACGGGCTTCAGTAGTTGTAGCACACGGGCTCAGTAGTTGTGGCTCGCGGACTCTAGAGCGCAGGCTCAATAGTTGTGGCACACGGGCTTAGTTGCTCTGCAGCATGTGGGAGCTTCCTGGACCAGGGATCGAACCTGTGTCCCCTGCATTGGTAGGCAGATTCTTAACCACTGTGCCACCAGGGAAGTCCTGGTAATCATTTTATTTGTAGTAATTTTTTCTTTTTATAAAACATATTTTTCAAAGTTTTCTGAGAAATGGGATTTGCAGTTATCTCCTACACCCAAAGCATGTTATTTATCATTTATCAATTGTATGAATTTGCCTTGTTCACGAGTATTCCAAATACACAAAATTCAAGTAGCATGAACTAAAAATGTTATCTCATTATTCCTCAAAATTGTCTTTGAAGACAGTTTAATATGTGAGAGAATAAAATTTCTATCTAAATCTGAAATCTCTCTGTTCTAAAATACAAAACACCATCACTCTAAACCCTAAATCAAGTAGTATTTAAAATAGTATATACAAATAGAGCAATAAACTGTACGCCCTTGAATAAAAGCCAGTGTAAATAATTATTCTGTCAGGGGAGTGTGGTGGTAGAGGGCTTGTAAAACTGGATTGACTCTTTCAGATGAGTAGAAAAATCAGGTTATTTTAAGGAAGGTAAGCTTAATGTGAAATATTTTATAAATTATGTTGAAATTTTTAGCCTCAAAGTTAATCTTGTAAAAACTCTTATCATGACTCAGAAAACTTTGTGAAGATAGAACAGTAACCCTGTTTCCTTTTTCTTGTTGTTCCAATTCAACAAATATAACCCTAACTCCATTATTAATTAAATTTATATATTTCATTGGGTAATAAGCAGTATATGATACTGGAAAATATATTTAATTTGCTACTTGTGTCCAATGACAATATAGCCCCTTAAACCAGTTTACTTGCAATGATAATATGTTGTATTTCACGAGGAATAATTTCAATCATTATATAATATATATGACTGGACGCTTGCATTTGACTGTTACAGTGGGATGAAAGTCTAGATTTACTTTAGATTTTTTTAAAATTGCAAGCAGTCACCTTTTTTCTCACAGTGTCTTTACCTTTGAAGAACAAATAGTGGAAAGGATTTCAGGGAAAACTTTATATAAATTGCTGATAATAGATGCTGAAAATTCTATTTTCTTAAAATTGAGGGAGTCATAGAAATAATGGTTATGCCATTGTTTTATAGGTCACCAGTGAGTCTTTTTGCAGAAATTGCGTTCAGCTACCTCACCTTCAGTTAAAGGTTGCAGTAGTTGTGCAATTTTAATTTTCAATCCAATCTGCTTTTCTTTCTGAGAATTCTGTGGATTGTAATGTTAGAGAAACCTAATGTAAAGAAAAAGAAAAGGAAAAGTGTATATGTTTCTAGGACCATCATAATAGATAATGCAGTAATCAAAAGGAATTTTCTAAGAAACAGAGTTCATCTGTAATAGAAGTATTTTTAACCATAAAATAAATCCAAACCTACTGATTTATTTAATTTATTTATTGATAAACCTCCATTGGCATTATTCTGTATTTGATGGGCTTCTGAGAGAGACAGTGATTCTTGGAACCAAACCATCCCTTTATTTAAATGTAGAAAAGTTTCAGAAAGGGTTTGTAATGAAGATATATTTTTGTTAGAAATAATATATTTGGACTGAAAGAACTGATACGTTGTTAGTTCACTGTTGTCATATCTAAGTAACCTCACTGAAGGATAGAGATTAGTAGGACAAAAACGTTAACTTTTTCATTTTCCCAAATATCAATACTTCACATTATTATAAAAATGAGCATTTTGCAGTCTTCTCATATTGCACTTCATAGTTGAGAGTTTGTAATTAAGTCACAGAGATGTAAAACTGAAAGAAAAATTCCCTTTACTGATTCAGGGGAGTCCTAAGTTTTTTTTCCCTGCAGCTTTATTGAGATATAATTGACATATAATCTTGTGCAAATTTAAGGTGTACAGTGTGCCAAGTCTTATTAAAAAGAGGACCAATTTTCATTTCTCAACATCTTGGGACCAGTATCAAGGGGAGACTAACAATGAAGTGTGATGGCAGAGTAGACAAGAGGTCTCTATTACTATCACCGCTTCCCTTCCTAACAGGACCCTTGGAAAGTGTGGTAAAGAGTGAGAATGGAGGTCCCCACTGCCTTGAGATCAATAAAACTATATAGATTCTAAGCTCCATGAGGTTAGTTAATACATATGTCTTGCTAAATGATATATCTCCATCACTGACCCCGTTGCCAGGCACACAGCAGATTCTATCAATGAGCCAACTGGGTATGTTTATAGCAATTGCTCTAAGACTTGAAATCAACTACATATCAATGATGGGTAATGAATTGTTATAAGACCGTACCTACAAAGAGCATAGTGCAGTACCGGGTACATTGAATCACTCAATTGAGCTAAAAGGAATATAATAATAATTAACTATATTAAAATGCAAATACACAATGAACATATATTTATAATTTCTTAAGATAAATTGTAATTTTAGATTCATACCAGTGACCTGATTACGTTATTAGGCTCATTATCACAAGGATATTTGAAAGGCTTTTACCATATGATTTAATTTGCTGTCAATCAGATACGTTTTCATTTTAATATTACCAAAGATAGAAGTTTGAATTTTTAAAATGCCAGCAGGAGGAAGAGAAATAAAACAACATTTACTGAAAGCTTTTCAATGCTCTACAGAATTTGAGCTTATTTTAAACTCATTTTAATTAAAATATATTTTGTTCATTTTAATTTTTTCCATAGTTCAATATTTCTTGCAGAGAAACATAGGTAAAAAAGAAAAAAAAAACATTGTGGTAATACAGTGCACATGTTGTAGGCAGTTATGCTTTTGATATTTCTGACATTGCTTTAGAGTAGAGTCCTTAAATCTGGTTTCTGTTCAGCACATTGTGGTTTTAACACATTCTAGAAGCTCTTTTGCCTCTAAGTCAAATCCTACTTGCAGCCCATCATTTAGCTTTGATCATTGCCTTTTTTTATTAGTATGTTTCATCTTTGTTGTATTTGTATTTAATTTTGAGGTATTTTACAAGCACCATTTATAAATATAATACAGTATGATGTTTATGTATGTATTCTCTTAAACATGTATGAATAAACCTTGTTAACTTGATAAGTACTAGCTGTGCCCACAATGAAGAAGTAGTTTACAGGAAGAATACTGGAAGAAGTTGAATGTCTGCTCCAAACACCCAATGAGTGATTTCATTGTTACTTTCAATCTTCTTTCACACTTGTATCCCCCTCCCAGAGTGCTTCCCCGAAACTAAGGGAGTTGAGGGAAACTGGACCGAGACTGTCCCTCCCATGCTTACTGTGCATGTGTTCTAAATAACAAATGAAAGTATGATATTTGTAGAATCAGTAGTTTACAATCTATTGAACAGGACCAGTACTCAAATATATGAGTTTAGAGCAGAGGTTGGCAAATTTTTTCTATAAAGAGCTCGGTAATAAGTATTTTACACTTTGAGGACCATCTAGTCTCTGTCTCAACTACTCACTCTGCTGTGGTAGAATGAAAGCAGCCATAGATCATACATAAATGGATGAGTGTGGCTCTATTCCAAAAAACAAACAAACAAACAAATCCCAAAAAGCTCTTTTATTTATAAAATCAGACAATGGGCCATATTTGGTTTGGGGTCTTGTCAACCTGCTGGTTTAGAGGGTAGATTCTCATGCCCATACTTCCCAAGGCAAAATTCCATTGGCATAAAATCAGAACAAAATTTTATATAATAATTATTTTCAAGCTATTCAGTGATACATGAAAAGTATATGTTTATAACTAAAAATTGATACTCAGATAGAAACTAGATTACCAGTGTAATATATAATAAATTAATTGAACAGAGGACATAATGAACTAAGGAGTAGTGGAGTTTCAAGTGGAAAAAGCCTGTATAATTTTTTAATGAAAATATAAGTAATTTGAATGTTATAGATACATTTTTAATGATTGTGTATTCTGTTATGCTGAATTCATTCATATGTATCCTGTTACGTTGATAAATGTCACCTAGAACATAGGGCTCAATTTTGAATGCACATCTGAATCTCTCGGGAGTTTTAAGAATCACAGATGAAGCATTTCCATTTATGATCATGGCAGAATAACTGATAATAAAATTGCACCCCTATCCCCCCACCATGAATAACTAGAAAAATGCACAAAATATGTGGAACAACCCTTTTCAGACTTAAAAAACTGCTAGTGCAGGATCCCGGAGGGAAGGAAAAGAACAAGGTGAGCCCTCCAATAGCCCCCAATTTCAGTCCCAGGCATTTACTAGACTTCACTGAGCATAGCAGACTTCTCAGGCATAAGAGACAGAGACAAAAGTTTGGAGAGCTGAGGTGGCTGCAGAGTACCAGAGCAGAGAGAATTCTGCACTGAATGAGTCCTGTATATCTGAATTGGGGTCATATGGAACATTTGGCTGAATAAGTGTCACATGCATAAGGGGAGACTTGACAAGGCTGGGCAAAAGACAGACTATCAGAGATCTGTAGACTAAACAGTCCTCACAGTTCACATGGGGCTGGAATATAACCAAAGTAGAGTAGCCTTATTGATTACCCTGAGAATTCAGTAGAGACCCCAGAAAGGCCACATTATAGGAGGAAGGTTGTACTACCCCTAGAATAAAAGGTAACCTAGCTTAGCTATCTTTAAGAAGTCCTAACAAAGCTTAGAAAAAACTCTCAACAAGAAAATGCTGATATGCAAGTGCATAATTGTCCAAAATGAAACTCAATATCTTTTTCAAGGAAAACAACAAAATCTAGACAACGTCAACATTTATAATGTCCACTGTCCAATCAATAATTACTAAACATGTAGTTGGAAAATATGACTTAAACCAGGAAAAAAAATCAGTTAAAATGACCCAGAATTGACAGATACAATAATATTAACAAAGAATTTTAAAAGTTATTATAAACATGACTCAGAAAATAAAGGAATCATTAATATAATGAAGAGAGAAATCGGACCTGTTTAAAAAAAAAAAAAAACAGGAAAAGAAAAGGAACTTGTAGATATGGAGATTATGCTGTGGCTGCATTTCTTCTCTCTCCTTAGCCCACTTGTCCTTGACCTGTCAGTAATAAGGAAATAGTTATAGCTAATGCTCTGCTGCTAATTTTGCTTCGCTTGGCATTTTAAATGGAATGTTCTTTATAGTGTATATTTATATTCACTTTTACTGGAGATTATTCCACCCTATAAAGCTCATATCTAATATACTTAACAGCTGAGATTATTTGAAAGAAGTGAACTAACTTTGACTGTTAAACATATTTCTTAAATCAAAAGTGATATGTATGTTAAAGTTCCAATGAAACAAAATTATCAAATATTCAAAGTTAATTTTTTACAGTATATAGCTGCACTACATACTTGAAAGTTAAATCTGAGTCTGATTAGAGGATGTTTCTCCTTAATTCACTTTCATTTCCCCGTTCAGAAAGATTTGAGTACCTGTTCTATATTTGACAAGGATAATTTACTATATTTTCTCAAGCAATTTCTGGATGTTCCAAAGATATATCAGTAACCATCATATGCACCCATAATTAATGCCGGAGTTGAGTCAGCATACATAAAGTATGGCCTTTGGATGGCAACTCTTGGCTGAACTCCTAATGTTCTGTTTCAGTTTCTGATGAGGTGATGAAGTAGAAAGCTTGTACGATGTAATTTTGCCATGTTTCTTTTGGGATTTTTGAAAGAGGATCAACGGCTTAAAATCATCAGATGAAACATTTCAGCTTTTCAGAGACTAGAATGAGGAAGGTCAAAGCTAATTTTTTTTAATTCTACCTGAAATATCTGAATCCATTCCAGATAAACCCAAGTAGAGGGGTAGTAATACTTATTAGGACTACAACAGTATGATACAAAATATGTGAAATATGGTATAATTCATACACATTCTACATTTTCAATATTAGGAACAGTTACAATCAATTTGTTTTCCAAAGATCAGCATAATGCCAAAACTTTAAAATGTAAATATTTCAATCTAAATAAACCAAAAACATGATGAGAATCAATTTATAAATGTAATATTTTTCAATAATTACTTTTTAATAATCCCTGCAGTAATGCTAATACTTACTTAATAAATTCATTTTGAATGATAGTCAATGGTTCGGATTTGCTTAGTATTTAATATTTATAATGTTTGCAGAAAATGAGCATTAACTATAAAGAACACCAGTTTCTAAATGTTTTAAATTGGTTTGGTTTCAAACAGCATTCTTTTAATAAATGCAATAACATATACACACATTTTTTAGAAAAAAAGATTGTAAGAATGTTCTGATAAACCAACCAAATGATCAGACATTATATTTTCTAAGGCATGAGGACATTTTTAAAGGCCTTCTACTTACCTAGCCAGGATAAAGAAACTGATAGAATATTCCAAAGGAATTACTTAAAACAAAGAAATTAGGACCACATTGAAACCTCCTGAATCTTTCTTTTCCTTTTGTATTTCTGACAGGAGTGATCTTATTTCACCTATACGTTACCTTTCTGTACGTTTTGATTTTTCCATTGAGATCATTTTGTTCTTCTAGAATAATCGGAAGCTACTATGTTCTATCTCCCACCCCCACTCTATGAAGAATGTGAACAATTAATATTTAGTCCAGCTCAACTAGGAAATTGTTCTACTTTTTGCATGAAATGTATATCTCATACAGAAAAATGTATATATTATTCACTGTGTTATGTTAGCTATGTCTTTTTCAGAAAATATATATTATCACAGAAATTTCCAAGATTGTAATGGAGCCTGTTTATTATTACAATAGTATGACCTTTTTCAGACTTGTGTTTCCATTAACTGTTTTTTTAAATGAATTTCTGGGAAGAGTGTGGTTCTTGTTACCATTTGCAAAGTATTTTGCACAATTTGATCTGGTTTATTTTTTCTCAGCGTTTGAGTATGAAAATTGCCAAATAGAAAATTTGAAATACTTGCATAGTGAATATCCAGATAACTACTACTTGAATTCTGCAATTGCTAACATCTTGCTATATTTGCTTTACCTCATATCATATATCTGTCCATCCCTGTATCCATCCATCTGTCAATCCATCTTACTCTTTGGTGCATTTTACCCCTACACATATCAGCATGCATATCTTTTTCTAGAGTTCAATATTTGTTTTCAGACATTTTATTCTTAGAGGCAAATTTCACACACAGTGAAATGAACCAATCTTGAGTGTACTGTGCCATGAGTTTTGACAAAAGCATACACAGTGTAACCAACTGCTCAAGATACTAAACAGATGCAAATCCCTATCAAGATATGAAACATTTCCATCACCCGCAGATAATTTCTGCATGTCCCTCCCAAGTCAATTCCTTAGAAGTAACCCTTTTCACATTTTCTCCATAGTTTAGTTTTGAGCTTAGCCTAGTATCTCTGCCTCCAGTTTCTCCACACTCAAGTAGTCCATTTCTCACACTGTGCTAGAACATTATACCACTTCTGTAGTGAAAATCAAACAGACACAAAATAATATAAACTAAAAAGAATTGACCCCATCTATTAAATGATGGGACCATCATAACATTCCACATCCATTGCAATTTGGTCCCAAACTTCCTTTCTATCATTATTTATGATATTCCCCATAATTTCCATCAATTCTATAATCACACCGAACTATCTCTTATTCTCTGAATAAACCATAAGTATTATACTGTTATCTTGGGTCATACATAAGCATTTAATAGATTTAATAGTCATGGTTTTGGCTATCTGAGGATCCATGACATGTAGTAAATTTAAATATAGTTGAATGACAGATTTGAATTACAAGCTTCGCAAAACTGACATGTGGAAGCAAGACCTACAGTAAGTGAATGAGCACAGCCAGCTCCATACATCTACCTCTCAATATAATGACATTTGTTATACATCAAGTATACATTCACTCTCACCCAGATTTTGAAAGGGTCACTTAATTTGTTTCACTGTTTTAAGGAGGAAATCATAAGCTATAAGGAAACACAGCTTACAGGATTCACAGCCTTAGGGTTTATTCCTCAGATATATAAATGTTCTGTCCTAGTTACTTCTCAGTGCTGCAAGAAATAGGAAAATAAACTTTTATTCTTATTCTAAATATATTAGTTTCTATCATAGCCTTTTATGCCTTTTCTTAATTACCTATTTACATGCTAATTCTTCCTTACAAATTAAAGAAAATTAGGAAGCATCCCACATACTTGAAATGCTCTAGATTGCCTTTTAGAAAATATAATTGAGCTGTTTCTTTCTTAGCAAGATAAAAAAAGGATTTTTTAGAGACCATGATGGATTGGTTATATATAGAAACTAATATCAATCTAATATCTTAAAAATATATCTTATATACATAATCATTTTTCTTTCATCTGTTTTGAATATTTTTCTCTCTTATACTACCCCATGTGCTACATTCACACAAATTCGAGAACAAAATGTGGATGGATAAGTTGGGTTTTTTGCCTCATACTAACAATTTCAGTTGATTGTATTTTAGGAATCAAGAAAAGATTGGAAACTTGTCTCCAAATATTTTTATCTCACAGGAAATTTCTTCTATTCAACTGACAATAAAACTGCCCAGTTTTAAGAGATTCATGTAGGAATTGATAAATGTATAACACATAAGTGAGCCATAACAAAATATGATTTTAAAAATCATGTCAATACTATTATAGATAACTCCCTCAAAGCAAGCTAAACTGATGTAGAAATAATTTTTAAAACTATCAAAAGAGTTCATGAGATGTATAATACATGATGTCATATTATCCACAGACAGTATTTGCATTAAATTTGGAAGGAGAAATTAGAACCTCAGAGGCTCAACACAAGAGTTTATATGTCTTACGGCTGATTCAAATGTTGTTTAGCAGAGAATCTGCATATCATAGTCATTCAGGGACATAGGCTGATGGAAGCTCCAAAGTGAAATGTTTCCATCATCTCTCAAAATGAGGGATTGTGGGAAATCATGTAATGGCTTGTAAAGATCCCACTTAAAGAGACGTCTCTTCCCCTGATTTTTAATTGGCTAAAGCAAGTCGCATGGCCACACTCAACTTTAAAGTGTATATGGAAGTGCCAACCTAAAACATGTGCCTGAAAGGAGAAGAGGAGCAGAATGTAAACAGCTTCAGTGATCACTTCAGTATTTCTGGCAGTTTATGATCAACTGGTTTTTGTGAAAGCCTGAGATTTTTTTCTTTTTGCATTTGTAGTTGGGACTGTCCATCACCACTGAAAGCAACAGTTTACTTAGGTATGTTGGGTAAGTGGGTGGGGTTTCTTTAGCTCTTTTATCAAGTAACTTTCATCATTCACAATTTCTTAGCTTTTCATATATTTACTAACTGAGTAGGGATTGCTAATCTAATGGCCCATCCCATTAACTGAGCAATAATAATGAATTAGTGATGTAATTGTGCTTTGAAAGAAATGGGCTCTTCTTTCTTTTCTGTGCCTTCTCCCATTACCATAAGGTACAAGATGGGTCCATCAGGTACACCTTGGTGCCTTGTTGTGTTTAACTCACATATGTGTATATGTGTGTGTGTGTATGTGTGTGAGAGAAAGAGATATGGGAAAATGGAAATGCATACTAATAATGTCCAATGGAGTTTTGAAGGTTTCAGGAAAATAAAATAGCCCAACTGGGTCTGAAATTAAAAGTTAGAGAGGTCAGATGGTGTTAGGCTTGAAGGGCATTCTAGGATCATAGGAGCAGGAACCAGAACTGGTGTGTCTTATGCCAAAGCACCACAAGCAATTCAGTATGAGGAAGGGAGGGCTGGGAGAGACAAGAACTAGATCATGACGTGTCATATATTATGTTAAGAACTTTGGATATTATCCCATAAAATGAGATTACAATAGGAACATGTTTTAAAAATTGTGAATCAGTATGTTGTACACTTGAAACATATAATATTGTATATCAACTATACCTCAACAGAAAGAAAAGAACATGTTTTGGATGTATTTGGTGTATCTGGTTGTATATGGCCATTAGACAGTTGGATATTTCAGTTGAAATTATGGCGACAGCTTGTCGCTGGAGAAAGAGATTTGAATGTGATCAGCATGGAGATGGTGGTGATAGATGTATACTCTATCTATCTCTACTATAGATCAGCGTATAGTAGAGACTGGAAAATTTACCCATGGGAAAATTGTGTAGAGGGAGAAAAGCAGTGGTCAAATGATGAAACCAAAGATTCTTGAATATGTTATTATTTTCTATTTATACCAGTTGTAGGGAAAATTAGCTTACTCTCCATGGCAGAATCTACTGACTACAATTCTGAAAATTACTGGCAAGGAGAAGTACAGTGTTCTCTAAAAGCCGTAATGATGGGGATAGGGAGAACAGAGCGTGAGCTACTCAAGCTTGTCAAATAAAAAGGAAATGACAGACAGCCGCTTGTTTATAGTGCTCACTATGTATCACGTACCATGCTAAATTATATATATGTCCTCACTTAATCCTCACAACAGATTGGAACAGAGAAAGGTCAAGTAACTTGACAAACTAGTAAGAGCTAAAACAGGGATTTTTTTTTTAAAGAGCAGAATTTTTACCCAGGACTTTTGGCTGCAGCATCTCTGCTCTCAACCATCACTGCCTCTCTCTGCTTAAACTAGTTCCATAGTTTTCAGAATTTAGCTAGTGATATCATGGTGATATTTTAAAATCTTATAACTTCAGCTATAGTCTTCCTGGCCTTGTATTAGAAGCAGCTAATATGCTACATTTCCTTGCTTCGGTTTGTACTCTAGTGGGTTCTGACTTTTTGATAATTGCTATAGTGATATTAACAATAACTAATGGAACGTTAAGTGTGCCTATTTATTAAGTTAACTATTATTTATTGGGAAATCAGAAGCTATTTAAACTTTTAAAAAAATTCACAAAGGAAGTAGAAATATTAAGAAAATTTAGAATAAAGATGTCCTATGATAAAGATATCCAGCTGTTTAATCTTTGTGACATCAGTTTCCTCATCTGTGAAATGATATCTACATTACAGAATAGTTGTGGGAGTCAAAGTTTGTGTTCATAGAACATCCCATATAATACTTGCAAACGAATTTCTCAATATTTTGTATACTTCATTTAAAAATATACATGAAATTACAACTCAGAGTTGTATTCCAAACATAATGACTGCTATAAGGAAGAGAAACATTATTGTCTAGCTATTAGTAGAACATTAAATTGTCTTACCTTCATTCACTTCAC
This sequence comes from Balaenoptera borealis, assembly GCF_965194805.1. NCBI lineage: Eukaryota > Metazoa > Chordata > Mammalia > Artiodactyla > Balaenopteridae > Balaenoptera > Balaenoptera borealis. The sequence continues at coordinate 23,962,409 of NC_138881.1, read as the reverse complement.
AAAAATCTAATTTCATGTAAAATTTAGATCTTAGAATAATGATATCTTAATGTCAGGTTAGGAGTACTTTGAAATTTTTAGTTTCAGTATTCTAAAATTAGACATCTAATTTGCACCACCTCAAAGGATGCCCATAAATGTCTTTCATACATCCAAGTTTGTGAGGTAGAGCTAATATGACTTTAAAATAACATTTTAGTCATAGGTAAAGGGAAAATAAATTTCTCAAAAATATCCCATTAAGATAAGGAAAGAATAAAGTCAGTGAAATGAAAATCCCTTCACATAATAGTCTGCTATCATGTATAATTAAAATCTCATTTGTGGACTTCCCTGGTGGCACAGTGGTTAAGAATCCACCTGCCAATGCAGGGGACACGGATTCGATCCCTGGTCCAGGAAGATCCCACATGCCGCGGAGCAGCTGAGCCCGCGTGCCACAACTACTGAGCTCGCGTGCCACAACTATGAAGCCTGCACACCCTAGAGCCCGTGCTCCTCAACAAGAGAAGCCACTGCAATGAGAAGCCCGGGCACCATAACGAAGAGTAGCCCCTGCTCGCCGCAACTAGAGAAAGCCTGCGCACAGCAACGAAGACCCAATGCAGCCAAAAATAAATAAATAAATTTTAAAAATAAAATAAAATAAAAAGTAAAATAAAATCTCATTTGTTTTAGAAGTCTAGGAAAATATTCCCATTCAAACATAAGCTGCTTATAAAGAACTGGGGAAGATGAAATAGAGGGCTTTATTTTTCCTAATCATATATAATGTCTGTATATGTGTGTTAGCATTTTTGAATTTGCATTAATATTGAAATATTAATTTGAGTCTGTTGAGAAAACATTTACTGAACACCTACTCTGTGTGGCACTATGTAAGGTTTTGAAGATACAAAGGAGAAAAGGTACTTACCAGCAGGCAGATCACAATGTAGTGAGGGACAGCCAGTCAGAAAATCAATAACTTCAAGAGCAACAAGAAGAAATTACTATGGAAACAGAGATGGGTGCCATATTCTTAGGGAAGTGATTAGGAAAAGCTTAATAAATGAAATGATGTTTTGCGTGGACTTTTATGTTTTCAATAGGAGGGGATAATGTGCATAGCAGTGTGATCATAAGTAATGGGGGGAAGAAAAAAAGATCAGAGAATCTAGTAAATTATATTTTAGGCAATTAAAATGTTCATAATATCTATTCATATTATATACTTATAATAGCTATTTTGTAAGAATTTGCAAAAATATTCCACTTACTAAAACCTTTTAAAGTTTCACAAAATGTTGACTTTGATTTAGCAAAATTAATTTAATGGGGTTACAAAGTGCTGATTTGGTAATATGTAGAAAATAATTGGAGCAAACCTGAGGAAAACGAATACCTTCTAATAGAATACTTTTAAAATAGAATTTTGTCATTCCTTCATACTCTGGTTATGTGTGTGTGTGGTGAGGGGGGGTGATTTAACATGTGTGCAGGTATGTAATGAAAAATATTTAAAACTTGTGTGACCATATAGGACTTTTGTAAATAATACTCCCCATCTATCTATCTATCATCTATCTATCTGCAGCTATCTGTCTGTCTATCTATCTATCTATCTATCTATCTATCTATCTATCTATCTATCTATCTATCTATCTAGTTTTTCTCACCAGAAAAAAGAAAAAGAATAAATATAGACTGTATGTGAGTGCCAATGGGAAACTATTTTAACAAAACTACCTGTTCTCGGCCTTGATATAAAATTTAGAATTTGCTCACCTAACTTGTTAGAATTAAGTCATGACATGCAATAGCTGCTGGTGGCAAAGAAGATGGTAGGAAAGTAAAACTCTCTAAAATATAAAATTTTTGTAATATGTATCTTAGGGCTTTAGGCATTGTAGCTGTATAGAGACAACTGTTGTAAGAAACGTGATTGTAGGCTACGTCTTAATACTTTATTTTCTTCTTCCTCCCCCTTCTTTTTTCCCTGGGAGTTAGTTATATATCAGATAGTTACCTAGAACTCTAACACATGTGCTTTTCCCCAGTCCCACTCCGTGGAGATGGTTTGTGTGGAGAGGCATTTTAGTGATCAGTGATTATAGAATCACAGGATATCATTCTGGAAACATAGTTACTTGATAATTTCTCATTCAAAATCTAAACTCGCTCTTAGGAAGAGCTGTTGTACTAAATAGATCAATTACTATTTTTATACTATCATCATAATAATCTAGAAGAAAAAGTGCTGTACTAAGCACTTTAAATACATTATATAATATGCAGAAAATATAGGCATGTAAAAACACGTGCACACACACTTTTCCAAACCCCTCCAAAGATGTTGCTTTTGAAATATGCTCACTTATTATATCATCTTCCTGAATAAATAACTGGGAAATAGCAAAACTATTTGGCTTGAGAAACTGAATTCTTCCAAATGTGGAATTTGAGTATAAGCCAACACTATTAATTTCACTGGACTATCCAAATGCAAGCATCTGGATGTGAGTATATTAACAAGAATCATGTTTCTATTTCAAATGGCTTAAATATTAGTTTGCAATATTATACATGTTTTAATACAAAACTATTATTACCAGTCTCTTTTATCTAAGCCACTGAACAAACCTTAGTATTCACAAATTGTCTTCATCTTCAGACTTCAAACAGTGACAGATAATGTCTGTCGTCTTTTAGTTGTCTGATACTACAGACCTACTACAGTGTGTACTGCAGGGGTTGTGTACCTCAAAGCACATATTTTAAATTGCTTATTTATGTATATTTTGCTTTATTACAAAGAGGATTGGATGCAGCTTACAATCTTAGCAGACTGAACTGATGCAAATCCGCTTTGACCCCCATCTACCTCCACCACTAGCAATTACAAGCACATAGAAGTGTCGAATGAAATATATTCAAAAAAATTCAAATATTTTTGCAATTTAAAGCCAATCTCAAAAAAAAAAAGTCTACTCCCAAAGTATCAGCAAAGAGTAAAGAACAAAAATACAACAATAAGAGAGTGGCCTTACGCCACAGAGGTTTAAATTATTAATTTTTGAACCTGAAGCTAGAATTACTACAACATGAATGAAACTCAAAAGCCTTATGCTAAGTGAAAAAACACGACTCAAAAGGTTATGTACTGGGCTACTGGTTACAGATAGAATGGAATAGACTCATTTCTCTCTGCTCCTCCCTGATAAATATAGCTGAAGACCCTGGACTAATTATAACAGACAATCATAAGAGGACTCTGAAAGGTGGAAAGAAGAGAGCATACTGGGTAGGGAATCTCTGGTCTTGAGGAATGACATGATGGCAAGTTCTCTGTTTTTTTCTTTTCTTTTTCTTATCTTTTTTTTAAATAAATATTTTATATATCCTGACTGGGCGTTGGATTAATGTGTAATATGGAACACCAAACGGGCACATACCCAAAAAAGCCCAAAGAAAAACCTGATTTCTCAGCCAAAAGGTGAGGAAAGGGGCAGCCTAGGATGATAGAGATTTTTTGACAAATAATTGCCCAACCCCAAGCAAACACCATGAGTGCCCCCCCGAGTCCCTTCCCCTGTGGGGTCAGTGGAGACTGAGTGAGGAGCCTGGACTTCACACTGTTCTCCTGGTGGTGGCAGGGGGAGCCCTTCACCTTCTTAACTAGGGAGTTGGAGAATCTTGAAGAGAGGAAGAAGCAGGAGAAAGAGATTCTTTAAATTTACAGAGGAAGCCCTGGGCAGATCCTTGAGCAACCCACATGTGAAAATGACCCAAATTATCACACCTAAGGGATCAAGAACTGAACTGTAATGTGGAATAACACCCAGGTTTTCAGAGTGATATCTTAGTGGTATACTTCATAAAAGGAGTCGATCAGAATAGCACTGCAAAGGTTCTGAAAATTAAGTTGTCATTGGATCCACAACCCTCAAAAGTAGGTCAAGACCTACAGGCTAAACCTACACAGGGTGACTACCTGCTAAAATCGAAGATTTAAATAGGACCCAGAATCTCCTAACATAATAGTCAAAATATCCAGGATACAATTGCTAATCACTAGTCACACCAAGAACCAGTAAAATTACCACCTGAATGATAAAAGGTAGATGCTGGTGCCAAGATGACTCAGATGTAGGAAGTATCTCACAAGGATTTTAAAGCAGTTATCATAAAAATGCTTCAATGAGCAATGCTTAAAACAAATGAAACAAAGAAATTATCATCAAAGAAATAGAAGCTATATAAAAGAGCCAGACGAATGGCTCAACCCACGGAAGAGTTAGTAACCTGAGATATAATGGATATTTAAAATATTAAGAATACCATGAAAAACTATGCCCATACATTTGACAAAAAGGTTAAAAATGAAAAACTGTGTATAAAAGTATAGCTTAGAAGTTTAACTTAAAAAAGAGAAATTCAGAATAAAATCAGAAAAAAACTTAAAAGTGAATCAATCAAAATGAACCATTCAAATAAAGCGCTGGGATTATATAATTTTATATTAGTTATTATTCAAGGAAATATAACCTCTGTTATACAGAGTGATTCAGAAAATAGAAAAAGAGGAGAAAAGCATCATTACTGTTTGGTTAAATTTTTATCTTAAGTTGATAGGTTAAATTTTAACTTAGATTTTTAACCGAAATTTCTTTTATAGCAGGAGTACAAATGATTTATATCCAAATAACAAAACGCCAAACTCTACCATTCAAAAAGTGTCAAACACCCAAGGATATTTTAACCATGGGCAATATATATTACTAGGTAACTAAGTTGCTCCTTTTTAAAAAAAAATTTTTTTTAATAGACTTTTTCTATGAGCTAGTGAAATGATGGAGGGCATCTAACCAGAATGGTGGTTTTGATTTAGGGATAGTTAATCAGGAACCATTATTTCTGACAGTAATTAGGAAGTGGATCCAGTTTTCTGTTACAGTCACTTACATATATATTACAACAAATATATACATCTATGACAACAGAATTATCTTTTCAGTCTGTGAGAGACTGCTCATCCTTCTATTTCCTATACCAGAAGCAGGACAAATGAGAATACAGAAGTACCCAGATAGTTTATTCAAACTGTTATAAAATCATAAAAGCATAGTTAAAGAGATGTGTGGTGGGTGAGAATGAACGCATTCCTGTTCGCTTTATAGGACACTACAATCTGTTCCTCCAGAGGCAATACCTACTCAGCCTTCTCTCACAATAGCATTAAGGCACAGGTTCTAATCATCATCAGTAACTGAAGATCTATATTGAGTTCTCCATTACTGTTTTACTTAAAACCAATTTCCAGGGTGTGCAGGATAGTGGGGTCTTTGTGAGCTTTCACCATGGCGTACCGGGGCCAGGGCCAGAAGGTGCAGAAGGTGCAGAAGGTGATGGTGCAGCCCATCAATCTCATCTTCAGATACTTGCAAAATAGATCTCGGATTCAGGTGTGGCTTTATGAGCAAGTGAATATGCGGATAGAGGGCTGTATCATTGGTTTTGATGGGTATATGAACCTCATATTAGATGATGCAGAAGAGATTCATTCTAAAACAAAGTCAAGAAAACAGCTGAGTCGGATCATGCTAAAAGGAGATAACAATACTGTGCTCCAAAGTGTCTCCAACTAGAAATGATCAATGAAGTGAGAAATTGTTGAGAAGGCAATACAGTTTTTTTAGGTGTCCTTTGTTGGAAGTGTAGTTCTAAAGCATTTATTCATATTGTTTTGCTCACCTTTATGTTATTACCAGATGACAATAAATGCTGTGGGATTGTTTTTATTAAAATATTTACATTGTTTCCTTCTAAAAACAAACAAACAAACAAACAATTTCCACCTTTGGAAGGATATGCCAGGGAAATATCAATAAAAATGTCCCTCTTAGTGTAGATGTAAATGGCTGTTGCCTTTCTGGAGGCAAATGGACAGCATATATTAAAATTTAAATATGAATACAGTTTGATCCAGTAGTTATTTTGTTTAAAATCAAGGAATAGAGAATAGTTATTAAGAACACTGATCCTGATGCTAGATTGGATGTGTGGAACTCCCAGATCTAGCACTTACTAGCTGTGTGAACTTAGACAAGTCACTTTTTACCTTCAGTGCAATGAAAGGATAATAATAACACCTTTCTCACATAACACAGTGCTTGGCACATAATATTATCTTAAAGAAATCATTGTACAAGTGCACCAAGAGGCATATACAAGAATCCTCCTAACAATATTTTTCTAAAAGCTTAAAACAACAGACTACTTAAATGACAACTAGCATAGAAGTTGCTAAAGACTTGGATTTAGAAATCTTGGATCACTGTCCCCCTGTACATAAATGAGATATATTTCATACTACAGAATGACAATAGCTTCAATACAAATTGAGTGGGAAAAATTGCAGATTGACATAAACCATATTATTTAATTTTCCTGTAAAATGTAAAAAACGTATTTGTCTTATAGCTATTTTAATAAATGTATTTAAGTCTCTAGAAAGAGATCTAAAAGTATAAATACCATATTGATAGCAGTAGATACTTTGGGGAGAGGACTGGAATTTTGATGAGATCAAGGCAATTTTTTTCATATATAAAGTTTTCATTTTTACAAGATATATGTGTGTGTCACTTAATTTAAACAAATTTAAAATTAAATAAAAACAGCACAAATTTTATAAGTTGTTTTCACAGTGTGGTCAAGTAAAGAAATGTTGACCAGAGACCATCAATGTTGCATTTCGAGAATAAATTTTGAATATGTATTTAAATGGTGTGCTTGTCTGTTAAGCCAATGGACCTTTGCTTTGTGATAATAAATGAGCAGATTTTTTAGAAATAAAACAAATTTATCTTTTGGTCCAAGCAACCTGGACCTTATCCATAGAGTTAATAAGCACCCTCAAAATTTGAGGAATGAAAATTCCTGCCTGGATGCTTTATATATTTAAGTTTTTTAATGGTACGTGAAGGAATATTTCATAGCCCAGACAGGAGAAGCCTTTGGTATATAAAGTTCAGAGTATTGGTTTTCATTTACAAAACTTATTTTGCCAATATATGAGAAGTTGACAATTTATATCTGGGCTCCTAAGCCCTCATTCATCAAAGTCACATGACCCATCACTAGTTCCCTAGTTTCTCATTCCTGGACTTACTGGTCAATATTTAGGTGCTGAGCAACAATTAAATAGGACACAAAAAATAAAGCTTAAAGGGCTATTTTTAAAAGATCATATATCTTAGAATGCATCAATTGCCACAAACAGGATAATGGAGAGATTGAAATAAATCTTTTCCAATTTGCCATCTATTCAACTCAAAGTAAAACCTGAAGGATTCAGAGGAGAAACCATGTATGTGATTGGGAACAAACACAGTGCTAAGAATTTTATTTTTATCTTCAGAATTAGATTATAAAATATTACCATTTTTCATCACATTTCTTTTTCTAATAGATCTAAAAACAAATCCAAAAACATCACAATGTCATGAAATTGTGATATTCGTAAAGCTCCATCTTGATCAGATTAAAGTAATGAGAAGGCCCACATACTAAAAAGTTAATGGTACACCCTTAATATGTAATAATATATTAAAAAATTCATTAAACCATAAAACAAGTATAAGCAAGTATAACAGCGTTCTGCTTTTTCCTTTGATTACAAAGTTGGTGTTTTATTGAAAATTCTTAATAGAACACTAACCAAAATCACTGTGTATATTTTTCTGCTGCTCTAAACATTTAGTTTGCCTTTTGGGTAAGCTGGGGTTAAGTTCTCCAAAAAAATAGAGGAACTCTACAAGCAAGTCCACTTCCATTAATAAAGGAATGAAATGGACACATAGTAGTCTCATTAGAAACTATTGTAATATTCCTAATTGTATATATATTCTGATACATAATGAGATATTCTCTGTTTTTTAACTCTGAGCTAAAACTTTTTTCATATTTCAAATATTTCATGTTAACTCAAATGTCAGCTTTACTTTGTACATGTTATATATCTTTTTAATATATTATCAGTGTTTTTATTGACCAGTGTCATTTGAGAAAAAGTTGTATCATCTCATTAAAGATAATTGTAGTTGATGAATTCATGAAAAAGAGGAAGGATGTGTAAATGCATAAGTAGACTGTCTTACTACATAATAATTTATATATAAAGTTCTAAAATGGACAGTGCATTCTATATATAAGCAAGTAACTGCAAATACATTAGTTTATAAATTTGTAACATTATAATTTTAATGTGGATCACATACATTGACTTTTCAAAAAAAAGTTTTATTCTGAAAAGTATGCTAAGCCTCTTAGTGATTGCAAATAAAATTTAGACAAAAGAAAAATGTATCATTTCACTATTTTGAGATTTTTGAAGGATGAAAGTTTGTCTTAACTCGTTATCTCCAGCACTTTATCCTATGCAGATACTCAGAAGGTATCTGCTTCTAACTAAAGTTCATAAAACTTTAGTGGAAAAATACAAGACTATTCAGATATATGATGATAAGTTTAGAGATGCTGATTAGCTGAACTCATATCCATTAATCCACGGTTATCAAGATATTTTAAGCCAACCTAAATATATCCAAATATACGTCTTCTTAATCTTACTGTCCTGGATTTTGAATACAAGCACATGTGTAACCCTGAATTACTGAGGTAATTATGGTTGTGTGCTGACCTGGCTAGATGAGTAGTGATTTGGGGCTCCCGTTACCTTGGCATCTGTTCTGAGTTAATAAAAATAAAATTCAGCATGTTTCTTGTTTGTTTGATTTGGTTTTCTTGTTTTGTCCTTCCACACCTACAAATGTGACTATAGGAAAATCAGAGCTGTGAAAAAACTTGTGAGAAATCAGTAAATACTAGTGACATTTACGTTTCATCACCTCATAATAGGCGTCTACTTGAACTTTATCAGCCTTCTGAAAGTCGATGAAACAAATGATAATGACAGAATAATGGCCAAGTAACACTTGAAGTGAGAGTTCTATATAAAAATTATGTATATGTATATATATTAACATGGTCAAACTTTAGGGAAAATTTCAGATTCTCAAAGATTTAATTGTACCTATATACTAAGAAACAAAAAATGCCTTTTAGAAAAAGAAAAAAATCAATCTAAACTGTGTTTCTCTTCATGGACTCTTTAAATACTTGGTGGCATCTCAAAGCCTGTGTTTTACTTATGTATTGAATATTACTGCATAGAAAACCATCCTAAACTTCATGGTGCAAAGTAACAACTGTTTTATTATGGTCATGGATTCTGAGGTGCAGGGATTTGGAAAGGGCTCCTTAGGGTCAGCCTGTCTCTCTTCTATAATGTCAGAGACCTTACTTGCAAGATAAATCCACAGCTGGAGGCTGGAATCATCTAAAGTTTATTCATTCACTAGTCTGGTGTTTAATGGTGGCTTTTGCCTGGGACCTCAGAAGGGGCTCTTGGCCAGAACTCCTACACAGGGCTTCTTCATGTGATTCTTTGTTTCCTCACTGCGTGGTGACTGAATTCCAACAGCAAGCATCCCGAGAGAACTAGGTGAAAATGGTATCATCTTCTATGAACTTTAATGACATATCCCAAGAAGTTACAAGATTGCCCAAATTCAAAGAAGAGGGACATATAGACCCTATCGCTTGCTGGTCCGTGTGTTACAGTCACAATGTAAGAAAATCATATGGGATAGAAGATACTGTTGTGGCTGTTTATGGAAAATGCAGTCTGGCCCAGGCAGATTGAAGGGACACTACACGAGAGAAAATATACAAATGGACCAATAAACAGAAGAGAAGACCACCAGGGTCATTAGTCATCAGAGAAATGCAAATGAAAACCACAACAAATTATTACTACACACCCACTGGAATGGCTAATTAAAGAGATAGAATAGACCTAGTGTTAGTATGTGGAGCAATTGCAACCCTCATATATTGCCAGCGGGAATGCAAAGAGCGTAACCACTTTGGAAAATAGCTTGGCAGTTTCTCACAAAGTCAAAAATACCCTTACCATATAATCCAGCAGTTGCACTCCAAGTTTTTGACCCAAGAGAAATTAAGACACATGTCCACACAAATATTTCTGTATGAATGTTTATAGCAGCTTTTTTTCATATTAGCAAAAATCTGGCAACAACTCAAAGCCCATCAGTAGGTGAATAAATAATCAAATTTTTGTGTTTATGGAATTCTACTCATCAATAAAAGGGAAGAAATTACCAATACATGCAACACATGGAAAGTTTTGAAAGACATTATGCTGTGCAAAAGGAGCCATGGAAAAGAGTGCATATGATTTCATTTATATGAAATTCCAGAAAACATCAAAGTAATCTATAATGACCAAGAACAAACCAGTGGTTGAGGCTGAGAGTGGGTAAGAGGAAAACGACCTTCTGGAAGCTGGAGTGTAAGCCTGCTTTACTTTTAGCCAATCATGTACTCCCCTTCAGGAATTTGAATCTAAGGAGATGGTGTGGTGATGGAAGGGTGATTGAGAATTTAGTCATGCCCTTGATGACATGCTGACAACATCTAAGTCCGGGAAAATGTTGCCAAGTCAGTATCATATCCTGGCAGTTTCTGTAGCATGGCGTTGATTGTGTCTCCATTACTCAGATCCCTTTGTTTTCTACTCATCTTCTGAGCTTGGTTCTTAAGCTTTCCTATTGATTCTGTAAGCTGAAGCTGTTCTTCCAATAAATTTACATTCGGCTGAAGTTACTTTGAGTAAGCTTCTGTTGCCTTAAAAAAAAGAACCCTGACTGGAACAGACTCCTAGGTGCTGAATAATGGAAATTTTTCTTATTATGCAGCAGGAAAACTTTTCAGTAGGGAATTCAATAGGAAAGTACTATTGTGTGCAATATACCTAATGATACCATTGTTTTCAGTGCACCCTGGCTTACATTACAATCGTGTTCTAAGAATCATCATACTTTGTCTTAATTTTGCAGAAGATAGTAATAAATGACCTGGTTTCTTGATCTTTCATCTGTCAAGGTCCCTCATTTGGGGACGCTTAATTTTAAAACTCAGGCTCAAATCAATATCCCCCTCTGGAATAATCTCCTTTCTATTGGAGGGTTTCTTACTGTCTCAGTTGATGATTCTATTGATCAGCTTCAAGTTCACCTTTGATGCTGATTCTGCTCTTATTTCTAATAACTGGCTCTTGTCTATATACTTGGCAAAGGCTTTTTCTTCTTACTCTAGTTAATTCACTAGATCTTTGTCATTTCCCCATCTCTGAGCAGACATTTTAGTACTGAGTCCCTTTAATTGCTTTGGTACTACCTTAAGCCAAGCCTCCATCATGTTGAGCATTGCCTTTTAGTACTTCTATTGATTACCAGTCAACAGATTTCACTAACACCGTTTTCCTGCCAGAACATCCACTGGCTGCCCTCCAGTGGACATTGCTGATTACGTGGGCAGGCTGCCTGCTTGCTTATCTTTCTGCCTACTGCCTACTGGCAAATCCCCTAACACTCAAGTAGCCAGTCCAGATTCTCACTATTAATTGCCAGAAACTTCTCAGACCGTGTTTCCTATAGCTTGATGAAGTCTCTGGTTCCTAGGTCTCTTGGTGTGTCTACTCAGTTTTGATGGATGATTTGGTAAAATCATAACTTTTGTTTTCATTTTTAGTGTAGTTAAAATCCATTTTTATTCTTATACTTGGCCTGGTTAGATTAGATTAGGTTTTGTATATTATGTATTCTCTTTTTTTTTCTCTCTCTCTCTCTCTCTCAATATAGTTAGAGAAACTTTCATCATTATTGAAGCCACCTGGGAAATTTCTGGAAACATTCTCCAAATTTTAAATTTATACAAGAAGATAGTAGAGTCTTTGTAATACTGTGAATTTAATTCCTCTGTCTGAAAACAGGTACATAACAGAGGCTGAATTTCAACAGGAGAGATTAGATTTTCTCAGTGTCCTACGTATTTTCATTTCATTTCATTTTCATTATGTTTTAGATTAGAGTTATTTTTTGATAAGATCAATATAATAATAGAGCATTGTTGTTCAAAACATGTAACATCAATATTTGGAGATAATTTTTTTTTCTCCTATTGCCTCACAAAATAAACATTTTTAAAGACCATCTTTTTAATGTATGTAAGTGTAGAAGCAAAATCTACCTAAACATTTTATACTTTTCATAATATAAAACCACTTGGAACTGGGACTCTGCCAGGTTTATGAATGCATCCATGCTGTTTATCTGGATCGGCACTTTGGAATGTTTATCAGGACAGATGTACACTCTATACTTCCTAATGAAAGATAGGCAGATGTGGGAATATATTTTGTATTGGGATTAATATAATTTTTAATATTTGGATTAATATAAATGCCTGTTTAAAGTTACCAGAGGCATTTAATTATATTCCATTTCAAAGGACATTTCATTCTGTTTATTTGGAATTTTATTCATAAGAACAATATCAAATTAATGTTATGTATACAGTTATGATTAGCCTTTCTTTACATAAATATTATTTATCATTCATGGACAAAAGTGTAAAAACAAACTATCTATTACTACATGTATCAAGATCAGACTTCAGGACTGTTGATGTGATAGTTAATGGTTCTCATTGTCCCATTGATTTGGGTTGGCTCTTGATATCCCAGAACGGTAATGACCTAAGGAGCAGATTTCAGTTTACTTTTACCAAAGTTTGTTACAGAAGAATAGCTTGACAATAGCTATGCTTATATTGAAACCACTGGGCCAGCATTCTTAAGCATTGAAATAAAGATTGTAAGCAGTTCCATCACTAAGATGTTTAAGGGTGTAGTTTGTGCCCAATTCATTCAGATAGACCCACACTAGGGCAATATTCTTTCCTTTTCTTTTCTACCCTCCAACACTAAATCAGATGGTTTTGATACTCTATGATTTTATTCTCAATTAAGTGAATTTCTTCACTTGCTTTTTGAACTTACTCAGGCTAAATTGACTTTTTTTCTCTTTTCCTTCTGTCTTATGCTGTGGTATTGTGGTTGATTACACCTACATGGATGAAAATCCAAATTTATTTTAAGGATATTGTTGATTTTGCCTATATTTATATTTGTGACATTTTTCTGTGTTAGGATATGGTAAATTTTGGAATAAGCAATGTGTTAAGTGCCTCAATTTTCACAAGAGGAAGTTATATTTATTACGTACTTATCTGGAGCACTGAAGTATTTGCAGTAAGTAATTGTTTATTTGCATTTTAGGTACACGTATAACTTTCCCTTAATGTCCCTAAGGACTTGAGAAAAGTACTGTTCACAAAATCCACGCTGTAGTGACAGTTTAAGAGATAATTGGTTATTCTGGGTGTTCCAGTTTAGATCCCCAAAGAGCAATGCACTTGGACTACATTAACTCAGCTCCCTGAAGAAATGCTTTTGTTTTCATGGAGAGCTAGGTAAACATACTCATCTGATAATATTTCTGCAATCCCTCGTACCTTCATCTCTCTTTATTCTAAATAGCTTCTGATCTTTATTTTCATCTTTATTTTACTTGATTAGTTCTAACAGCCTAACATTTTTCAAACAGTTCTAGATACAGATATAAAATATCTGGTCAATACTCTCTTCTCCCTGGTTGGAGGATTATCTTTTGCTGTCTTATCCTAAGCCCTCCAGTATGTTAACTGATTCAGAGCGGTATAAGCTTAGTTGCTTTTGCATTTTCCCATTCGCTTCATTATTTTGCCTATTCTTTATTGAATACCTACTTACTCTGTGCAAGGTAGAGTAGAAAGTATGGTACATCTTTTTTCTCATTAAATCCTTACAACTGCATATTTGGAGGCAAAATACAGATTTAGAAGTTAAGCAACTGGTATTTAATAGATAATTAAAAAAGAGTGCCCGATTGTTTTTAAACAATTGGTATGATTTTTAAAAAAATAACAAATTAGCTCTCTAACATTGTCTCTAAACAGGACTTCCATTTTTCTGCACTATTATAGTTAACAAAATCAAAGGCCTGGGACTTCCTGGGTGGTGCAGTGGTTAAGAATCCACCTGACAATGCAGGGAACACGGGTTCGAGCCCTGGTCTGGGAAGATCCCACGTGCCGTGGAGCAACTAAGCCCATGCGCCACAGCTACTGAGCCTGCACTCTAGAGCCTGTGAGCCACAACTACTGAGCCCGTGTACCACAACTACTGAAGCCCACGCGCCTAGAGCCCACGCTCCGCAACAAGAGAAGCCACTGCAATGAGAAGCCCGTGCACCGCAATGAAAACCCAGTGCAGCCAATAAATAAATAAATAAATAAATAAATAAATTTATATTAAAAAAAATCAAAGGCCTGAATTTACAGTAAAAGGGATTAAAAATAAAATAAGATGGATGGATGGACTGATGGCTGGGTAAAAATGTGATAATGCAAATACAGCAAAATGTTATTTGTAGGATCTAGGTGGTACACATTTGAGAGTTCATTGTATAATTCTTTCAAATCTTTTCATAACAAAATGCTGAGAAAAATAAATACCTGATTTTCTCATAGTATGTTGGTCCTTGCCTACTCAGGCAGTGTGTTTGTTGCTCTATGATTTGAAGGTACCACTTTGCTGATATGTAAGGAAATAGAGCATAGTGACCAAAAACACAGTGTCTGGAGTTGCATGTTTTTACTTACTTTCTGGCTCCTCCACTTACTAGCACTTGAACTTCAGGATTCCTCATCTGTGTACTAGGAAAAAAATAGTACCTACCCCATATGATTATAGATTAGATGAGAAGATGAATGGAAGGCACTTAGAAAAATGACTGGTACATGTTAAGAGCTCAATAAATATTAGCTATTATTATTACTTATCTTACGGTGCAAGTGTAGATATTGCTGATTTTTCTCTGCTGTACTCTTCTTAGCCAGAAGTAGGTTTCAAAAGCCAACAGCCTATGGATATTTTCCTTCTAATCCCTGACCTTACCCAGAAGAAGAAATGTTGGTAGGATCCCCATATGTCATATTTTTGTATATTTTAGCTTTTCTATTTTAGAAACAGTATTATAATCAACATGAGTCTTTAATTTGGTGGTGTTTATACTGCATCTCTTCTACTAAGGCATGGAAGACTATTATTAAGTTGAAGTCAACAGTGTCTTGAAATAAAGAAATAACGTTAAAACTTGTGATCCACTTTCTCCAATTTCAAGTGTTAGGTATGAGTTGACAGTCATTAAGTTAAACTACAGTGAGGGAAGTGAATTGCTAATGACTTTTTAAAAACTAAAACTATTAGTTAGCATATATTGCCTAGTAACCCAATTATATATCTTTTTTGTCCAACACCAATTCTGCTCAAAGGTAGATGAATTACAACATATTTTATACAAGTACTATTACAATTTTCTCCTTTGCACAATAAAATTAAAACACCTTTGTCATTTGTTTGTATAGGGATTACATCAGGTAAAAATACTATTTGCTTAATTAATAGGGTTGTGGTATCTAAACCATAGCAGAACTAACTAAATGTTGATTCAGGAAAGTTTACAAATTAAGTACCATATGAAAACAAACAAGCGTCTTCCTTTGCATGTCTACTCAAAACAGTATGCTATAGCTGTCAATATCTTCAAATGAAAACATCTCTTGTATTTCTTTTTTTTTTTTAATTGAAGTATAGTTGATTTACTTGTGTTAGTTTCTGGTGTACAGCAAAGTGATTCAGTCATACATGTATATTCTTTTTCATATTCTTTTCCATTATGGTTTATTACAGGATATTGAATATAGTTCCCTGTGCTATACAGTAGGATCTTGTTGTTTAGTCATTCTATATGTAATAATTTGCATCTGCTAGTCCCAAACTACCAATCCAACCCCACCCCCACCCCCTCCCTCTTGGCCACCACAAGTCTGTTCTCTATGTCTGTGAGTTCTGTTTCTGTTTCATAGATAAGTTCATTTGTGTCATATTTTAGATTCCACATGTAAGTGATATCATATGGTGTTTGTCTTTCTCTTTCTGACTTACTTCGCTTAGTATGATAATCTCTAGGTCCATCCATGTAGCTGCAAATGTCATTATTTCACTCCTTTTTATGGCTTCATCTTTTATATTTCTTTCCATTTTTCCCAAAGGCAAAACAGAGTGTGATGATCTCCAATCTAATGCCTGATTGATCACCCATTTAGGTCATATTTTAAGACCCCACCTTGTTTGCAAAAGAATCATGACCATGGAATACCTTGAACTCAATATAAATTATAACAGGGAACAAAAAGGTATTTTCAGTTTTGTAAAATTATCAGTTTTCTGATGGATAAGTATATTTTTTTAACATTCACAGTTCTTATAGAAACATTACATACGGCTGAAAGAGAAAGGAAGGGAAAACACAGTAGGATGGTTTCTCTATGCCATATAAATCCCCATTGCAACTTCTGAAACCAGCACACATACAGTGAGAACTCCGTAAATATTTGTTGATGATGATGATAGATTGCACATTTTGTATGCACTACCGTCAGTGCATGAGCACGTTGCTTGTGTTTCTAAAACCAAAGCAAGCAGTAATGTTGACAAATGACCACATTCTCAGGTGCTTCTAAGTACTGGTGGTTCAAAGTCAGGGGCCCTTATCCATTTATCAAGACTGTAACTGAAATTCAGCTGCAATGTGTTTGTCCAACTTGAGCATTTAAGCATAAACACTATTTATGGGGAGTTACTTCTTTTCTCTTTAGATAGGTCTTGGGCTCAGACTTTCTTCTCATGTATGCTGGACACATACAGAAGCCCTGGCTTCCGTATGAAGTATGAGGTTTCTATACCCTAAAAAGTGAAAATAATAATTTAGGAAAAAGCCCTCCGTTCCATCTTGTTAAGTTAAACTAGGTTATTGCAGCACTTTAGCTTTCAGTTTTTGAAACCAGAAGAGGCGGTCTTTGAATCTTATGCCACCTGTTTCTAGCTTTCTGTCCTCAGACACATTAACTGGACCTTGTCAAGTCTTAATAAAAGTCAACTGTAAAATGCTGCTACTAAGAATTCCTATCTCACAAAGTTTGTGTGAGGATCAGATGACATAATGTATATTATGCATTTAAAAGAATAGCTGGTATATATTAAGTATTAGCTAAAATACCAATTTGCAGGTGTTTTAATACAAAAACATCCAGGTCAGATAACTATTTTCTCACCACCACATTAGTACATTTCCTATTATTCCTGTTGTTTATCCAGTCCCTTTTTTGCCTGGTCCTTTGTAACCAGTTCTTAGTTTTCCAAATGTTCCTCCATATCCAAGTGGCTTCCTTAGATTTTATGAAAGAAGAGGATCTCAACATTACCACTCTTAAAAGCTTTCTAATATGGGAATTTTCAGATGAATACAGAACTATAGAGAAAGTAAAATTAACTGACTCTTTATACCATATGTAGCCTCAACAGTTATCAACATTTTGCAAATCTTGTTTCTCTATTTAGTTCTCTTGAGAACTAAGACCATCTATATCAACATGACTTAGTTGTTTTATTTTCTTTCCAGGAAAACTTTGCTTTGGAAAGATAAGACTGTAAATTTATTAAAATAACTATACTATTTGCCTCAGGAAATCCCTACAAATCAGTTTATCAAAGATAATAATCTGTTCATCTGGGCAAACATCTCACTTATTAAATAACAATTTCCTTATGAATACTTGCTTCAAGACCCTTGCTACCTTACTGTGTCCACTAGTCCTAAATTATTATATTATTATCTTTGTCCAATTTCATTCAGTTCTCTGCTTTAAACCACTTGAGCCTGAGACACTGGTAAGAGTTTTTCAACATGGCGATCTCCCTTACCAAAATGATTTTGAACAAACTTAGTGTTGCTCTATTAACAGGTTGTCAGGTGATACTATGTGGAAATCAGTGCCCACATGTATGATGTGTGTGTGTGTGTATGTGTGTAAGTAAACAGTTTTTGGAGAAGTTAAAAGTAAAACAAAGATATCATGTCATTTCAACTGCAGCATTTTCAGTTGGCATCTCTAACTGATCAGGGCATTTACAATAATACATTCACCATCCCATTATCATACTTAAACATAATTAACAGTTGTTTCTTAAATCAACTACAACTCAATCCGTATTTATTTCCCTGATTATCTCAAAGACAATTAAATAAATTTTTTTTCTTTTAAATTAGGATTCAAATAAATTTCATACATTTGGTTACTAGGTCTCTAAAGTCTTTTATTCCATAACACTGTCCTCACTTTTTTAAAAAAAAATGCCATTGGTTTATTGGCTAAACCAGGTCATTTGTTCTGTAAAAAGACCTATATTCTAAGTTTTACTTTTCTTATGGTATGCTTTTTCTTTCTATTCTGCATATTACCCCCCATATTTCCTGTAAACTTCAGATAGATCTATGGGCTTTCTTATATTCTGGAACAATATTTTAACAACATATCTTTTGGAGGTACTGTGTATTTCCTACTATATCTTATCAGTAGACATATAATGTAGGGTTGTCCAACTGTTAGTTATAGTAAGACTAATCACTGAGTTCATGTGGTATCAGTGTTATCCCTCAGTTATAAATTTCTCCATCAGAACCTTACCTAAAGGATTGAGCATCCATTGAAGTTTACTGACTACTTCCATTATTTCATTGGATTTTAAAATTGTAATTTTATAATACTCTCCTTTTTTCTGTATTTATTAGCTAAAATTCTCTTACAAAGAACTTCCCTCATCAAGTATTTGATTACTCTGACATAGAGTTTGTATGGGAAATGGAGGATAAATTTGGATAATTTCCTTCCACTTATGAATTTTCAGAGCAATGAAATTGTGCCCTAGCAGCATCCAGTGATGACCAGTAAGGATTTTTTGAACAACATTATGCACTGATTTTTTTTTTTAATGTTTGATGCATTTGCAACTAAAACAAATTGTCCCTTAAAGGCCCTCAGAGGCCCTTTATTTTATTTTTTGAAATTTAAATGTAAAATTCTTAAGGACACATTCACAATTCCTGACTATACATATCAGTAAATTATCACAGTGATTATGCTTATGTGATCATCACCCATTCTAAAAAAAATAATGAAATATTATTAATTCCCCCTTTTTGTCCCACCCTAATCTCTATAATTTCTCTTAAATTACTTTTTATTGGAGTATAGTTGATTTACAATGTTGTATTAGTTTCTGTTGTACAGCAAAGTGATTCAGTTATACATATACATATATCCACTCTTTTTTAGATTCTATTCCCATATAGGTCATTACAGAGTATTGAGTAGAGTTCCTTGTGCTATACAGTAGGTTCTTATTAGTTATCAATTTTATATATAGTAGTGTGTATATGTCAATACCAATCTCTATAATTTCTTCCTTACCATAGGTTACCACTATCATGATTTAACAGTATAGATTAGTTTTCCTTATTTTTGAGCTTGAAATAATGGAATTGTCCAGTATATAGCCTTCTGTGGATGGGTGTTTTTGCTCAACGTTATTTTTGTGAGATTCATCCTTGATGATGCAAGAAGCATTAGTTTGGTCACATTCATTGTGTTCACTCAGTGCATGACTATAATCCAATATATTAGTCTATTTGTTCACCAATACTATGCTGTCATAAATATTTTAGCTCTGTCGTAAGTGTTGATATACAATAACTTCTCCCAGTTTGTTAAGATTGATTTAGGGTTTTTTTTCCATATAAATTTTAGAATCAGCTGGTTCATTTCCACTCAGAAAAAAAAGAAAGAAAACCAAATTAAAACCTACTGGGATTTTTATTGTAAATTTAATGGTTCTACAGATCAGTTTGGGAAGAATTGTCACACCTATAATGCTGGATATTCCAATATATGGCTAATTCTGATTTACATAAACCTTCACAATCCATTATACACATTCTTCCTAGTTAACGACTATTTCAAGTATTTCTGTCTGCTAAAGTGATTTTTTCCAATTTTTCTTTTTATAGATAGCGTTATGTCAATTATTTATTTTTGTTCTTAAATATAAAATTATACTCTAATAGTTAACAAAATTTTCTGCCTACACGTGGTTTTCCTGTTATCCCCAAATAATTTCCATTCTTACATCCCAGACCCTTGTGGATTTTTCCATTAAAGTTAATGATGGTAGATACGATACACTTAAAGTTTTAGGGAGACAAAATGTACAATCACCAAATGACTCCATTAAAGTTTATGGTGTGTCTGCCTGTTAGATTAGGATACTGTACTATAATAGCTAGCTATTTTTAGTGTGATGTTACTAGGTTTTTGGTTTTTTTTGTCTCTAGCTACATCTACATGATTCATGATTCCAGTGTTTATTTCACTAAATTAATTGTCTCTAAAACCATATAGATTCTGACATAGCCTTGTGCTTTCCTCATGTTATTATTCTTTCCTTCTGTCCCTCTGGGCTTGCTTTGCTTAGATTAATGCTGAATCATTTGAACTAATGTTTGAAAGAATAGAGGAAGAGCATTTTTTTTTAAAAGCAGCAATTATTTTGACTTGCCTCCAATGATTTCAGTAAATATATTTTAGTTATCATTTAATAGTTTTATCTCTTCATTGCTTGGTTAAAAAGCTTTTATGTCTATTTAGCAGATAAAAGCCTAGCTATTCTTTTTCAAACTTCAGCTGTTCAAAAAGAACAAGTTCAGAGAAGACTTTACTTTTTTCCTTAGGTTATCATGTCTGAGATCAGATGTTATTTGTCACTTTCGAAATGTTTTCAGCAGCCAAACTGGCATTTCAGTTCTTTGAGAACATCCTGCGTAATTTTCTGATACATCACAGAAATTTTATTTAAAATAAAGTGAACTTTTATCTCAAACCCTGTCTCCATTGAAGATTTCAGTAAAGTGCTTGATCAAAAGGTCTTGACAGTTTGAAATGGACTGTGAATTGTTGTCAGAATCTGCACAATCAGACGGAAAATTTCCTGAGGAAAAAAATAATCTTCGTGGAGTCATAGTTCTTACTCAGGCATAAATATCTTAAACCCCTGAAATTTCTCCTTAAAATAATTAAGGTAGGAGGGAGCCATAAGCTCAAGAACAAGGCTTCTCTTCCTCAGCACTACTGACATTTGGGGTCAGAAAATTATTTCTTGTGTGGTGTTCTTCTCTATGTTGTAGGAAGTTTAGTAGTATCTCTGGCCGTTACCCACTAAATGAAAGTACCACCCATCTCCACCCAGTTGAAATAACCAAAAATGTCTACAAACACTGCTAAAGGGTCTGTGGGGGGCCAAATCACCACTGACCAAGCACCACTACTCTAGCATGTAATAGCTATAACTATTTATAGGAGAATTTTTTGTTAATTTGTCTCCCTGTTCCTATTAGAGAAGTGAGCTGAAGAGTAGCAGCTTAGTCTCTTTGGAAGAAGAGTTTCTGGAAGAATTAAATATCAATTCTTTGTCCCTAATCCAACCCATCTCTGTGGGGGAAAGTAAAGATAGGTGATCTGTAAGGATATTCTCATGAATAAAGGAAACAGATCCTGAAAGATCAAAGACAGAGCATACATAAGGAAAAAATAGCCCACATTAATGCAACCAACATTTCAGAAATACCTGATAGTCAGAAAGAATACAAGAAGACAAATATTATGTGCTGAAGTGTAAGAAAGCCAGGATTCACCATGCTCTAATGAAAAGACAAAAGTAACTGAAAGAAGAGGTAGATAAAAGTAGGTGAAACAAGTGAAATTAGAAATAAGAAAAGATTGCAGGGCAAATAAAATTGAGTAGCAGTTTACAAATCCATTCTGGAAAAAATAAAAAACAGAATATACAATATTGTACATATTCACATTTGTTCAGTGATAAGCCTTTTTGCTTTATATTTGCTGTATTATTTAATTTTCACAACAATCTATGAATTAGGCAATATGAACCAAGGTAGTGTTAATGAGAAGTAAAACCAGATTGTAATTGCAATGCTCTATTACACATGAGCTGCTTGAGAAGTTATAAGACATCAAGAAAAAGACAAAGAGATTACTATATGCAGAGATGGTTGTTATGCCAAGGGTGGGTAATGTAAATACAAAATACAACTTGTTGTTCAAGTTGCTTCTTGAACAACAATAACAACAAAAAGCAACCTGAGGGTGAACATCAAAACAGTTGCTGAACACTAGCAAAATCAGTGTAAGGAAAACTACGTCTAGATACTTTGTCAAATAAGATACATTACAAAGTTAAGTGTAAAAGTCTATAACATCCAGGAAGAGGGAGAGAGAAAGATTATCTAGAAAAGAATGAAAGCAAGACTGCCTTTAGACTTTTTTTTCAATGTGAAGTACCAAAAGACAGTGAATTCATACTTTTAGACTTCCTAGGGGGAAAATATGGTAACCTGAGAATCTCAGGTTAAGATCTAAGATAAATTGTTCTTCATTCATGGACACAAATAATTTAATCCTTGAAGAGTAAAGAGTTTAGAAAATATACTACCCATGCATCTTTCTTCAAAATACCACTTGAAGACTTTTTCCAAAATTAATTAATACTAAATTCTACACTAGTTAAATCATGACATAAATTGACTTTCCTGAACAGGCTGAATGCCCTGAATGCAATATATCTCTGGATGATTTATTGCCAAATGGGTTCTGCTGCTCAAAGTGCATGTTTTTCAATGCCTACTGAAGTTTTCTCCCAACAATAATTACAGGATTGGTCTAGTACTAGAAGGTTTTTTATTTGTTTTATTTTGCTTAATTATCTCACAGTTTAGTGGAAAAATCTTGTCATTTTTGAGGATGACATAAACTAATTACTTTTGCTGTCCTAAACCAGTAACTGGTAATAATGACTAAACTGTTTTGGAGACCTTGCTGGATGAAATTGCACCCAAAATGAGTTTTCTCTCTATCCACAAGAGCTCACTTGAATAGAAAATTATAATAGCCTCACTCTTTTTTTTTTTTTTTTTTTGTGGCTGCCTTGGGTCTTCGTTGCTGCATGCAGGCTTTCTCTAGTTGCAGCGAGCGGGGGCTACTCTTCGTTGCGGTGCGTGGGCTTCTCATTGCAGTGGCTTCTCTTGTTGCAGAGCATGGGCTGTAAGCACGCGGGCTTCAGTAGTTGCAGCACGTGGGCTCAGTAGTTGCAGCTCACGGGCTCTAGCGTGTGCAGGCTTCAGTAGTTGTGGCACATGAGCTCTAGAGCGCAGGCTCAGTAGTTGTGGCACCTGGGCTTAGTTGCTCCATGGCATGTGGGATCTTCCCGGACCAGGGATCAAACCCATATCCCCTGCACTGGCAGGTGGATTCTTAACCACTGTGCTACCAGGTAAGTCCCTAGCCTCACTCTTGTTAGAGACATATAATGATTGTCTGCAACTGTAAATATTATATTGGATAAGTTGAGCCATTTTTTGTTACTTTATTTTTGTCCCTACCATTTAAAAATCTTCAATGTAGGGTTTATGAATATTCCCAAGTTAACTATTTTTAAAAATCCAGTATGAATAATGTAAACTATATAAAAATATGCAGTAATAAGGATAATAAAGAAATGCACTAAATTGATGTGTCATTATATCTGGGTGGTGGGATTTTGTGTGATGGTTTTTCTCATCATTATAATTTCCCATGTTTTTAGAAATTACTTTTATAATAAAAGTAATAATTTATATCCAATTGATTACAAATGATATTCATTAGAGATACAGAGAAAAATGTATCAAGGCACAAATATTTTGTCAGGGTGAGAAAATGATATTTTTTCTTTCATCTGATTTTCTGTATTTTCTAACCATATCTCAAGAGTCAGCTGCCATCCTTCCCATACCAAAGAAAGCAAGTGATGCCTTTCTCCATTATACATGGGAAAAACCTCAAATTATCTCTCAGGCATTGTGCTTTTATCTTCTCTGCACTGTTTATATTCCCTCACCCACCCCAATATATCCCTATTCTAAGGTGCTTTTTCTTCTCCATGAAAGTCAATAAGAGACTAACTGAGGAATATCGTGGCTGTCTTTACTGGTCTTTCCACATCTCTAAGACACAAAGTAATCCAGTAATCCGACCTCCTCCCGATGATTTGGGTCAATTACCCCTGTAAGTGTGATGACTCTTTTCCTAGCCTGCCAGAAGTGAGCAGGCATCGGCCATAGCTTAATGTTAAACGGGTTTCTTAGGAAATGGATTCCAAAACAAAGAGGGAGAGGGGAGGGGAAGGGAGATTTATCTTTTAACAAAAATTTTTTCCACTCCCCTCCTCCTCCCCCATCTTGGTGGTCAACAATAAAACTAAAACTATATTCTTTGATAAGGAGTTAATGCAAAATAATGATGATGATGATGATGACACCCTTAGGGAAATTTAGATTTTCAATGACTAAAAATTAATATATAGGAACAACTAATATCCATTCACTTCTTGCTTCCGACTTACTCTGGTTCTCCTTTAAAGGTTATTGAAAAGGTTAGTAAAGTTGGGATAATGGAAAACTCTAGACTGGGCTTGCCTGGATATTAGCAGTTTATAAGGTTTAGTTTACTGTGGTCTTGCTTCTTTCCTTTGATTAAGCTAGTTTGATTAGGCTAGTTTATGCATGTTGCTTGGGAATTATTTTTCAATGCTACTGTTTTGTATGTCGTAAAGAGAAGATTTCTACTTTTATAGGGGTCAAATCTGTATAAATACTTTCCTTCTGATTTCTTTATATTCATTTTGTTTATTTTCTAACATTTTAAAGCGAAATTTTATTAATTTGTTTTGTAGTTTCTTTATTCTTATTGGACGGACTCAGTTTTTCTCTATATAGAACAACATCCTCTTAGATGTTACTATGTGTCCTTATTCCCACTATTTTTGGGATATTCTTCAATGGAAGTTTTGACATTTTCTTTAACTTATTTATTTAGGATCCTGTATCTTTGGTTTGTTTCTTCTTTTCATGCTTGTTGAGCTTTTGATACCATTGTGACCACAAAGTTTTATCTGCTTCATGTTTACATTTTGGAATTCATTGCAGTTGTCTTTGGTCATATGATATGGTCTTTTGTTTCCGTACATATATCTTTGATATCTGATGTTTAAAAACGAAACAGGCTCAAAATGGAGTCACTTGTGCTAAGCCTCACATCAGCAGACCACAACTTAATTTAAACTAATTACAGTTTCAGCCTCTCTCAAGAGTGGAATTTTTGACCAATCAGTCTGGAGTATCCTGATCAAAACTAATGAGGTAACCTGCATGATACTCTCCCTCCCACACCCCGACCTTCTCTCAAAGGAAGGTGGCCTTGCCTGAAAGAATTCTTTTGGTGTTTACTTCCCAGTTTCACCCCCTTTCTGCCATTTTGTACAGTTCCTTGAAGTGCTTTTCTGCTTGCTAAATTGGATGCTGCCTGATTCATGAATTGTTGAATAAAGAAAAATAGATCTTCAAGTTCACTCAGTTGAATTCTGTTTCTTAAAAGTGAAAAATAATTTATTCTAATTTTGTAGGGCATTAATTTTAAATGTAAATCTTTCTCATAGTTTTGTTTTTAATATTACTTAAATCTTTATATTCTTGGTTTTTTAAATTATGATCTATCAAGAATTGAGATATTGGTATAAAAATCACATAAAAATTTAATGTTTCTGTCAATATCTTCTTGTTTTTACAAGTGCTTTATTTTATAAATATAATGTTAAATGACCTTTATCATCATAAAATAAGTTCATTGTCCCACTTAATAATTCTGCCTTGAAATTATTGTGGATGTTAATACTGTATCTTTTTGTTTCATTGGCATGGTGTGTCTTTATTGTTTTCATTTATAGTCAGTTCTTTCAAGGCAATCGCTGAGACAATATATGTTCACCTTTTTAATTTTTTGCTTTTTTTCCTTGACCTTGAAAGTCATTAATTTTATATATAAATTGTATCCCCTTTGTGTTTATTGTCAAAACTGATACGACTGGTCTTTCTTTTGAAAGGCCCATTTATTTTATTTTGTGACTTTAAGTTTCCTTTGTTTTGTTTTCTATTGCTGCGCTCTAAATTATGTAAATTGTAATTTTTGTATTTTTATCTCACAGATTTTTTTTTAAAAAAGAATTAGGACCAATACATCCTGTTTGATATCCCTTGTTTCCAGATGTTAAGAATGAATTCTTGTTTAAGTTAAGTTAGCCATTCCTTCTTATCTACACAATTGGTATTCATTTTAATTCTGAGTCTTTCTTTAAAAATATGCTCTTCGTGGTACAAAAGTGACAATTTGCTTGTATCCTTGCAATTCAAGATTGTTTTTCTATTCTCTTATTTTCTGAAAGACTAGT
This sequence comes from Balaenoptera borealis, assembly GCF_965194805.1. Classification (NCBI taxonomy): domain Eukaryota; kingdom Metazoa; phylum Chordata; class Mammalia; order Artiodactyla; family Balaenopteridae; genus Balaenoptera; species Balaenoptera borealis. The sequence continues at coordinate 23,936,107 of NC_138881.1, read as the reverse complement.
CAGAATAGAATTTTCTGGTAAAAGCTTTCTTGTTTTGATTCTGCTGTAGAAATTACTTCATTGGCATCTAACAGTTACAGTTGTAGAAGAGAGAATTGCAGTTAATGCAGCCTTTTTTCTATCCTTCCTGTGGTTAATATGATTCTCTCTGGGTGATTATAGTATTCATTCTTAATATTGGAAATGTATAACTTCATAATATAGGTTTTGGGTATAGTTAATGTTTATTAAATAATCTTTTTAAGTGTTAAGACTTTCAATTGTGCATATTTATGTTTTTCTTCATTTAAAAGAAGTTTTTCCAGTATATCTGTGTAATTAAAAGAAAAATTTTCCATTTGTCTTAGTTTTTTCTTTAAGCATACTCATTTTCCTATCATCCTTTCTCTAGGAGTATTCACATTTTTGTCCTTCTCAAATTCCATGGAATTTTCTCTAGTATACCTTAAATATCACTGATTTTTCTATTTTTTTAATAATAGTTTTTTTTAACATCTTTTTTTTTAATTAATTTATTTTTTTGGCTGCATTGGGTCTTTGTTGTTGCACGCAGGCTTTCTCTAGTTGCGGCAAGTGGGGGCTACTCTTCGTTGTGGTGCACACGCTTCTCATTGCAATGGCTTCTTTTGTTGCAGAGCACAGGCTCTAGGCATGCGGGCTTCAGTAGTTGTGGCTCTCGGGCTGTAGAGCGCAGGCTCAGTAGTTGTGGCACACGGGCTTAGTTGCTTCGCGGCATGTGGGATCTGCCTTGACTAGGGCTCGAACTCGTGTCCCCTGCATTGGCAGGTGGATTCTTAACTACTGTGCCACCAGGGAAGCCCCTTAATAATAGTTTTGATACTACTGATTTATGCTTTTAATTTAAAGTTTTGCAATATTATTGTCTTTGTTCTTAAATTGATTTTCATAATTTACCAGTTACTCTTGAAGGGGAGCAGAGTTTGCCACCACAAAACATGCTTCTTTGGCTAAGGGTTATTTTGACCTTGTTATTTTTAAAAAACGGCAGTCACTTGTGAAACTCTGAAAGCCAAGTAGAAGTTATCCTTTTATAAGAGATTTTTACATGTATAAGGGAAATCTCCATTTGTAAGGGTGTCCTCCCTGTCTGTAATGGAAGAGAAGGATGATTAAATCTCTATAAACTCTTATCAATGGAAAAGTCAAGGACTTAAATCTGCATATCAAGCTTAGCATTGTTACTTGTTACTGTGGGTTTCCTGATAGTGTCCCATTAACAGCACCCCTCCCCCAACATCTTTGCTTGAGATGGTATTTAAGATGATGGCTTAGGCCATTTGGGGGAGTTACTCACCTTCCCTGGGTATTTCCCATGTATATAGGAAGTATCTATGCTATTAAACTTCTGTTTGTTTTTCTCCTGTAAATATGTCTTTTTCACAGGGGGATCTCAGGAAAAATTATTTTTTCTCCCCTATACTTTCTCTCTAGTTTAATTATTAACTCATCCCTGTCTATTTTGTGGAATCCAGTGTCAGGGAGGAAGAAATTTTCCTCTACCCTTCTAGGTTCTTATGGCTGGTCTGAGAATTAAATTGACATGAGACAGATTAACAGGAGAAAATGAAACAAAATTTAATAACATATATACATGGGAGAGACCCAGAAAAACTGAGTAACTTGCCAAAATGGCCAAAGCCCTCACCTTAAATACCATCCTCAGCTACAAACAAAAGAGAATGCTGAGGATGGGGATAGTTGTGGGAGGTTACCAGGAAAAGTATGATAAACAAGGGTGATTGTGAAGCAGATTTAAGTCATTGCCTTCTCCTTGATAAGAGTTTCTGACCTTTGGTCATCCTCCTCTTCCAGGTACAGAGAGGGAGACGTGCTTACAAATGGTGATTTCCCTTACAAATGTAAATGTTTTATACAAAAGGGCAACTACTCCTTGGTTTTCAGAGTCATTCCTCTGTCTGCTGTTTCTCAGAAAATAACCAGCTTAAAACAATCAATACACCAAAGAAACATATATTAGGTTGGCAAATTCTGCTCCCCTACACCAGAAACATAAAAATAAAAATCTTCTCCCTCTGTTTTTTTTTCCGTGGTTGTTGTTGTTGTTGTTGTTTTGGAGGGAGGGGGAGCAGAGGGCAATCATTTTGTTTACTGTACCCAACTGGATTCCACACAAATGTGGGTGGCATTTGCTTGACACCTCTTCCAGGTGATGCAAACAATTTTTAAGATCACAACCTTTAAATCTGAGCTCAGAAATTGGAAGCTGATAATTTATTTTCCATGTTTAGCTGTTAAGTTATTCAAGGTCAGTGAAAAGAAAATTCGCTACCTGGTTCCTTCCTACTGAGGTCTTTGTCTTCCTATATTTTCTGTCTCAATATTTTACAAATTATATTATGAAAAATTTTAAACCTAAAGCAAAGTTTAAAGAATTTTACTGTGAACTTCCGTATTCCCAAGACTGTAGTATTAACATTTAATTATACTTTTAAAATTACACATCTAACAATTCATCTGTCTACACGATTAATCCATCTTAATTTTTATGCATTTCAAATTGATATTCAGATATTAGTACTTGGTTGTCTAACTGCTTCAGCAGGTATATCCTTAACTAAAGTGAAATTTGTTTGCCATGCATTAAAAAACAAAATTCAACTCAGTAAATGTAAAGATCAAACTGACTTTATTCAATAATTCATGAATCAGGCAGCATCCCATTCAGCAAACAGAAAGGAGCTCCAAGGAGCTGTGCAAAATGGAAGGCTTTCATAGACAGGGACAAGGAAAAGCAGATTACTTAGTTTTTCTTTGGGGGATAGAAAGGGTTGTTGACTTAAAAGAGTCTCACAGTGTAAAAGCGTGAGTGGAGTTTATTCAGTGTCTTACTGAGGACTGTAGCCTGGGAGGCACCCACTCAGATAGCTCTGAGAAACTGTTCTGAAGAGGTAAGAGGGGAGGTCAGTATATATGTGATTCTGGTGAATGGTGTGTGTGCAACCAAGCACACATCTCGGTAGAAAATTGCTGCTAGTCACAGGAACAGATATCTTAGTTAATGGGTTTAGTTCTTTCCTAAGTATGAGAAGATACAACAATCCAGGTTCATAAAAAAATTTCTTCTGAAAATATCTAACTATCTGAAGGGCTGTTCTAACAGTTTTTCTAGAGCACACAGTGTACCATTCCTGATTTCCACCTTGAACTCCTTTCAGGGTGTGTTAAAGGTCAGTGACTGCAGTAGCTAATGACTCAATCCTTATAGAGCTGGATGGCAAGCAACATTCTTTAGTCAGCAAGGTCTTAGGGGGATTACCTCACTAGTGCTGACCAGAAAGTTCCAGACTGACAGGTTTAGGTTACACTCCTGGGAAAGGTTGAAACTGCAATTAGGTTAGGTATTAAGTCTTCATTTCCTGATGTGGGGCTTAGCACAAGTGACTCCTTTTTGGGGCCTGTTGCTTGTTTTTTTAACAAGTTTTCTCTTTTGATGTGAAATTTGTTTTAATCTTAAATACACATTTGGTGAATTTTGACAAGTGCATATACTTGTGTAACCCAGTCTTCTATTGAGACATAAAATATCACAAAACCACAATAAATTCCTTCATGCCCCTTCCTAGAAAACCCTGGCCTTTACCCTCCCAGATATAATGTTTTTTTTTAATTGGAGTATAGTTGGTTTACAGTGTTGTGTTAGTTTCAGGTGTACAGCAAAGTGAATCAGTTATACATATACATATATCTACACTTTTTAAGATTCTTTTCCCATTTAGGTCATTACAGAGTATTGAGTAGAGTTCCCTGTGTTATACAGTAGGCCCTTATTAGTTATCTATTTTATATACAGTAGTGTGTATATGTCAATCCCAATCTCCCAATCTATCCCTCCCCCCTCCTTTCCCCCCTGGTAACCATAAGTTTGTTTTCTACATCTGTGAGTCTATTTCTGTTTTGTAAATGAGTTCACTTGTATCATATATTTTAGATTCCACGTATAAGTGATTTCATATGATATTTATCTTTGTCTGACTTACTTCACTTAGTACGGTAATCTCTAGGTCCATCCATGTTGCTACAAATGGCATTATTTCATTCTTTTTTATGGCTGAGTAATATTCCATTGTATATAAGTACCACATCTTTTTTTAAAAATTATTTAGAATGATGCAAATTAGGAACTTAAATAGTCAATGTAAAATAAATAGATGTGAATATAAAGTTCACAATTGAAACATCATTATCTCTTTCATTAGTGCTTCTGTTTATATTTTCTGTCATTTCTGGTTCTTTTTTTTGGGGGGGGTTGCATTCTTTGATCTCCTTTTATGTCCAACTATTTTTAATTGACTGCAAGTCATTTTTTTTCCCTTTGAATAGGCTACTTTTTAATTAAAAAAAAATTTTTTTTAATTGGGGTATAGTTGTTTTACAATGTTGTGTTAGTTTCTACTGTACAGAGAAGTGGAGTTCCCTGTGCTATACAGCAGGTATACGTATTAGTGTATATACGTCAATCCCAATCTCCCAATTCATCTCACCCCCCTTCCCCCCCTTGGTGTTCATACATTTGTTTTCTACATCTGTGTCTCTATTTCTGCCTTGCAAACTGGTTAATCTGTACCATTTTTCTAGATTCCACATATATGCGTTAATATATGATATTTGTTTTTCTCTTTCTGACTTACTTCACTCCGTATGACAGTCTCTATAAATGACCCAATTTTGTTCCTTTTTATGGCTGAGTAATATTCCATTGTATATATGTACCACATCTTTGTACCACATCTTCTTTATCCATTTCTCTGTTGATAGACATTTAGGTTGCTTCCATGTCTTGGCTATTGTAAATAGTGCTGCTGTGAACATTGGGGTGCATGTATCTTTTTGAATTAGAGTTTTCTCTGGATATATGCCCAGGAGTGGGATTGCTGTATAATATGGCAGTTGTATTTTTAGTTTTTTAAGGAACCTCCATACTGGTTTCCATAATGGTTGTACCAATTTACATTCCCACCAACAGTGTAGGAGGGTTCCCTTTTCTCCACACCCTCTCCAGCATTTATTATTTGTAGACTTTTTGATGATGGCCATTCTGACCAGTGTGAGGTGATACCTCATTGTAGTTTTGATTTGCTTTTCTCTAATAATTAGTGATGTTGAGCATCTTTTCATGTGATTTTTGGCCACTGTATGTCTTCTTTGGAGAAGTGTCTGTTTAGATCTTCTGCCAGAGATAATGTTTTGATATTTTTCTCTGTACATTAGTTTTACCTGTCCTAAAATTTTACGTAAGTTGAATAGTGGAGTATATATTACACCACTTACAAATACAGGACAGAATATAATATGGGAAAGAGTATGCACTCTTTTTTTTAAGGCCTCTTGCACTCAGCAGAATAATTTTGAGATCCATCCATACTGTTGAGTGTTTCATTAAATTATTCCTTTTTAGAGCTAAACAGTAGTCTATTGTATTACCTGGATATACCACAGTTTGTCCATCCTCCAATTGATGGACACCCAAGATGTTTTGAGTTTTGGCTATTACAAATAAAACTACTGTGAACAATTTTTAGATCTTATTGTGAACATATGTTTTCATTTCTCTGTGTTAAGTACTTGGGAAAAGAAGAGCTGTGCTATATGATAGATGATATATGGTTATTTTTATAACAAATTGCCAGAACTTTTAATTAAAACATTTCACACCCCCACCAACAATGTATGCAAGTTATGGTTGCTCACACCCCCACCTATATTTGGTTTTGTCATTCTTTTAATTTTAGCCATTCTTCTGGGTATGTAATAGAAACTTATTGTGGTAGTGGACACATATTTTTCAAAGAAAATTCATCTCTGGTTTACAGGTGCCAAGTAGTTTTGTTTCCACACTTCAAAAGCTAGTACTGATCAGCCTTGTGTTTTTACCCACTCTGCTGCTTTTACTGTTGATATGTGGTTGGGAAAGAAGCCCTATAAGCCTAACAGCCTCAGGCCCTTCAATATTGAAGATGCCCAGCAGGATCCTTCAGAACAAAATCTGCTAGATTTTCTCAACAATTTTGTGTCTGCTCCCAATGTCCTCTTTCAACTGGGACCAAATTGTATCATATTTGGCATTTCCCAACATGATGATTGGAGCCTTTTCCTGTTTTAGTTATAAATGACGTTTTAGTCTCTATTTCTCATTGTTGTCACTAATTTTGGGGGAAAGTGAGAATTGTACGTGGGCATTTACTTCATCATTTCCCCATCTTCTTTTAGGGAAATATTTAAAAGGAAAAGAATCAACAAGTTATATACAGTTTTTAAATTATGAAGCAACATTTCAAAAAGGCCTGTTAATTCCTAAATCCATTTTTATCTTCATATTCTAGTAGTGAGAATGGACCTATCTGCAATCCATTTTCCATCACTATATTATTGAGTTTTGGATGATTTTGTTTTATTTTAATCTCTAATTGAAATTTCACCCCAAGCAGGGTTTTATTATTGAAAATTATAATGAGACTTTCCATGTAGTTGGCAGATTGGTTTCAAGGCTTTTTAATTTTTTTTCCTTCTTTTTTTTTTTTTTTGAAACAGGAACAAACAGTTTCTAAGCTGTGACATGACAAAAGCTCCTACCAATTCTAATACACTGAAAATAAAATTGAAGTAACTTGCTAGCCTGGGAAAAAAAACTAAATAAATATGCATTATGATATTAACTTTTCATTTTTCAAGGCACAAATTAGAGTTTATGTCTAAAAGTTAATGTTCTGTTACTAAAAATTCTGATATCTAGGCAGTTTTCTAATTCAAAAGGCCAACTGGCTGTCAATGCTTGTTCTGAAAAAACACCATCCAGGATCCAACAAGCTTCTCTTCCCTTCCTTCCTCCCTCCCTCCCTCCTTTCCTTCCTTCCTTCCTCCACCCCTTCCTTCCTCCCTCCTTTTCTTCTCCCTCCCTCCCTTTCTCTCTCTCTCTGTCTTTCATATATTCTTTCTTCTTTTCTTCCTATTTTCCTCCCTCTTTTTATTTTTGTATGGCTCGCTTCCACATGTAGGCCCTGGAGGAACTCTAATGATGTTCAAAGGTAACAACTTGATTTAAAAAAAAATCTGGCAGTGGATGGGCTCTCTTCTGACCTAGTGGCAGGTGAAGGCACCCTCCATACCACTTCTATGAACACATTTAAACACGCTGGTCCTTGTAAACCTTGTGGTAGAGCAGCTGTTTAACCCATTCAAGCTGTAGAAATAACAAATACCAACCAAATGAGAACATTCAAAGGCTGTTTAGTCAGAGCTTGCTATAGCAGGGGAGTCAGCCACTGTCACTAGAGTTTTGGCAAAGACTCAAAAGCAGGCAGATGAGTGGGAATGCTTTATAGTGGAAAAAGGGGAAGGCTTCAGGTATGCCCTCCCTGACTGGACAGAGATAATGGTCTGAATGCCTGACAAAGTCTGACAAATAGACAACAGGCTGGCTTCCTGGCTGGTTACTATAGATAATGAGTTGATTTCCTGGGCTGGTTGCTGCAGGTTGGGGGTCAGAGCTTTATTTTTATGTATGGCCTGGCCATTGTCTATTTGTATATTCAGTCTCTCCAAACTGAAGGGTTGAAAACATTGTTTAAAGGGTACAGAGTTTCAGTTTTACAAGACGAGAAGAGTTCCGAAGATGGATGTTGGTGATGGTTGTACAACAACATGAATATACTTAATACCACGGAACTATACACTTAAAAATGGTTAAGATGGTAAATTTTCTGTTATGTGAAGCTTAGCACAATTAAAAAAAAAATTGGAAAAAAAAAAAAAGAAACCTCTGCATAGGAACACAGTATGAATGGAACATTCCTGTCATTATGCAAACAATGCATAACTCTGAACAGACATTACAAACAGCCTTCATCTCAAAGATTCCAGTGCTTATGTTGTAGTATAAGAACTGAGAAGGTGGGGAACAGCTATGAACAAAGACTTTCAGCCAGAGAGTGATCTCTTTGGACCCATTACCTTTCATTCACACTCAGATTGGATCTCCTCCCATTCTGAGCACCCCTCCTGAAGACTTTGAACAGTTTATCAATAATCTTTATGAAGAAATGAAATATTTATATGCAGCCCATTGGAACTCTAGGGAACACCAGAATTATCAGAGAAGAATATGTTAAAGAGCTCAAGGGCTACCGTGAAATATTTTTCTATGGCTTGCCAGTAAAACTTGTAGAAAAGTTTCCTGTTTCTACAAACTTAGTGTTCCTTTAGATTCAGTGACAACACACAAAACCTACAAATTCATACGGGGGCATTTTTTTTTTTCGCCCACACCACGTGACATGCGGAACTTCCCCGACCAGTGATTGAACCCATGCCTCCTGCAGCGGAAGCACAGAGTCTTAACCACTGGACCACCAGGGAAGTCCACAGGGGCATTCTTAAGTGCTTAAAAACAAAAAAATCTTCAGATGTCTTCTGTATCATGGGCATAACAATGATTTGTCTTTCCCCAAGAGACTCCTGAAATTTTGTCTTTGGACAAGGCTTTTTGGCAGATGGCACAGGAATAGTCAGCTTTGCCAGATATGGCAGTGATATTTATCTTTCATACTGTGAATGCAAAGTTAAAAACTTGAAAAAAAATCTTCAAGTGACTCTTGAATTTTTAATAACTATTATATTCCTGAAATCTTGGGTATTTTGCTACTTCAATCCTGTAAGTGTTTAATCCATGAAATTGGACACAAATTTGGACTCTGACTTTACCATTGGCTGGTGATTCTAATGCAAGGCTCTAGCCACCTGGAAGAACCAGACCATGGGCTTCTAGACATTTGCCCCGTCTACTTAGGTAAGTTACAGTGTGCTATTCATGTCAATATTGTAGAACGATTTGGAGAATGGGTGAGCTAGATTGATGATGAATCTACTAATACACCTGGAGTAACTGAAACATAAATTTGATAAAACTTGTGGAAGCCCTTGAGAAATGGAGTGAATGTATAATGAAATGGTTTTCTGCTCTCCAAAATAAGAACTTTCAAATAGCGATAATGAAAACGAAATGCTTGCACATTAAAAAAAAAAATCTGGAAACTGCTGAAAAAGAATTTATATATAAAATTTAATCTGATTGCGTCCTTTTATTTAATGGTCTCTTTTTGCTTTCTATCATACCATCACTAGAAAAGCTGTCTGATGTGCACAGTTTATTTTATATTTTATTTTTAAATTAAATTAAATTAAATTTTTTATTTTAACTTTTTTTTTTTTGGCCGAGCCACACAGCTTGTGGTATCTTAGTTCCCCGGACCAGGGATCAAACCCGTGCCCGCTGCAGTGGAAGCGCAGAGTCCTAACCACTGGATCTCCAGGGAATTCCCAATGTGCACAGTTTAAACAGTGCTACTATGCAAGTCTTCACACAAGGAATGTCTAACTTGAAGTCTACACACTAGGATTATAAATAACTGTATGATTTTACTTGTTGATTAGTGCTGGGTTAGAATATGAGGATTTTTTTCTATAAAAAATAAATATCAAGGACAAGTATACCCATACATTTCAGGGTGTGAGGCATTAGCAAAGAGATAGAAATTTGGACACTTTATAGCCACCTCCTGAAAGAATGGACCCAGCTAAAAGCAGAGATACTCTTGTGGAAAAAGGAGAATCATTGGTAATTTGAGACTAGGATCTTTGAGAGATGGCCTAGGTGCAGATGAACTGGATCTCTAGGGAAGAACAGATTGGGTGAGCACCCAAATGCTTGAAAGCATAATGTATGGCAGCGGGGCTTTGGACATGTTGAGGGTGATAAAAAAGATGCAGTTGGTCCTGCGTATCTGCATATTCAACCAAAGTCAAAAATATTGAGGGAAAAAATTCCAGAAATTTCCAAAAAGCAAAACTTGAATTTGCTGTGTGCTGGCAACTATTTACATAGTATTTACAATGATTTACATAGCATTTACATTGTATTAGGTATTATAAGTAATCTAGAGATTATTTAAAGTATATGGGAAGATGTGCATAAGTTATATGCCAATACTATGCCATATTATATAAGGTACTTGAGCATTCGAAGATTTTGGTATCCTCGGGAGGGTCCTGGAATCAATGCCCTGTGGATACTGAGGGGCGACAGATATTTGAGACCATAAGAAAGACATAAGTTGAGACATTCAAAAGTGACTTGAGATGTATACAAAGATAAAAAGAAGTAAATTGTACCAGTATCTGCAGACGCAGATCAGTTGAACCAGAAAACTGACATGACACTCAAATACAACAGCCAGTCCAGGACACCTTCAATTACAATGGATGGACGTAATTGATATTTTGAATTCTCACCCTGAGTTCAGAGAGAAAATCTTTTGAAAAGTGAGAAAATGGGATTTTATTCCAATTCAAGAGAGTACCCCTGCAGTTGTGTCAGAAAAAGGAACTGCAGTTTTGGAGTTACCCCATCACTACCATCCTCCCCATAGTTCTCAAATAGACATGCACAGAATTAGGTATAACTATATACTTCTCCATAACTGTGTCAATGGTGGCAGTCAAACAAGTTTGGATTTTTAAGACTCACAAGACCCAAAAAGACAAGATTTACAAGTCTGCCATTTATTGCAGGGAAAGGAAACAATAAGTCAAAGTTTTAGTTAGGATATGCATCACAGCCACAGGCTACCTCACAGCAAGAGTTTTGAAAGGTTGGAAGCAGGCTCCAGTTGTCCTGCTTTTTTTTTGGATCAGGAATCATCAACATTTGCATACAGCCAGTGAGCTCAAGATGGAGTCTTGGCCAGAGCTTCTTACAGCTTTCTGGTCATATTAATCCTAGCTGACCAACCCCAGTGGCAGAGCCCTTGTGCAAACCATCAGTACTGCTGCTGTTATCAGGTGTGAACCATCAATCACCGGCAAACCATCAATCTCACTTTATAAACAGTGCTGGCAAGCTGGCACAAAACATGCTGAAACTTGCCTTGGACCCATGTTACAAAACAGTACTATTAATCATTATATTTCATTGATCCTGGGTCAGTACCATGCAGATGCATCTCATACTTCAGCAAAACATCTCAGGCCAATTCCAGGCCTGTTGGAATTAACCCTCAGAGTACAATAACCAAGAACAGTCTTTTTGTTTCTAATTGATCATTTGAATTACCCCTTTTGTCCATTAATACCAAGCTTCAGTCCTCTATCTTGGTTGTCTTTCAGGGCAGCCTCCTGTGCCTCCATTATCTCATTTTATAATTGTGATATTGTGATTTATTGTAAGAAATATATTTGGTCTTTGACCCCACTCCTGGCACAGAACCCCTAAATCCCTTGGAATTCCTTGGGATAATATTGATTTAAATGTCTTTTGTTATGTTAATAAGGTGACTTTTGAAAAGCCTTGAGGTAACTTAAGGATGGGGGCTGGTTGCTAGGGGAACCAATGAGGTGGTGGGGGGGGGCGAGAGAGGGAAGATTAGAGGGTTGGAACTTTCAGTCCCTCTCTTCAACCTCCAGAATGGGAGAGGGGCTAGAGATTGAATCAATTGCCAAAGTCCAATGATTATTTTTTCTTTATTCTTTCTTTTATTGAAGTATAGTTAATTTACAATGTTGTGTTGGTTTCAAGTGTACAGCAAAGTGATTCAGTTACACATATATGTATATATTCTTTTTCAGATTCTTTTCCATTATAGGTTATTACAAGATAGTGAGCGTAGTTCCATTTGCTATACCGTAGGTCCTTGTTGTTTACCTATTTAAATATAGTAGTGTGATACACTGATGTGTATAAAACTGATGCCTAATAAGAACCTGCAGTATAAAAAAACAAACAAAACAACTAATACTAAAAAAAAATAAATAAATAAATAAATAAATAAATAAATAAATATAGTAGTGTGTCCCTGTTAATCCCAGTCTCCTAATTTATCTCTCCCGCCACCCCTCCTATCCCCTTTGGTAACCATAAGTTTGTTTTCTATGTCTGTGAGTTTATTTCTGTTTTGTAAATAAGTTCATTTGTATCATTTTAAAAGATTCCACATATAAGTGATATCATATGATATTTGTCTTTCTCAATCTGACTTACTTCACTTAGTATGATAACCTCTAGGTCCATCCATGTTGCTGCAAATGGCATTATTTCATTCCTTTTTATGGCTGAGTGATATTCCATTGTATATATGTACCACATGTTCTTTATCCATTCCTCTGTCGATGGACATTTAAGTTACTTCCATGTCCTGGCTATTGTAAAGAGAGCTGCAGTGAATATTGTGGTACATGACTCTTTTTGAATTATGGTGTTCTCCAGGTATATGCCTAGGAGTGGGATTGCTGGGTCATATGGTAGTTCTATTTTTAGTTTTTTAAGGAACCTCTATACCGTTCTCCATAGTGGCTGTACCAATTTACATTCCCACCAACAGTGTAGGAGGGTTCCTTTTTCTCCACACCCTCTCCAGCATTTATTATTTGTAGACTTTTTAATGATGGCCATTCTGACTGGTGTGAGGTGATACCTCATTGGAGTTTTGACTTGCATTTCTCTAATAATTAGTGTTAGTGCCAACGTCCAGTGATTTAATCAATCATGCCTATGTAGTGAAGCCTCCATAAAACCCCCAGACGATGAGGTTTGGAGAGCTTATGGGTTGGTGAACACATGAAAATTCAGGGAGAGAAGTAGGCCTGGCAAGAGCATGGAAGAGCTATGCCCCCTCCCCATGCCTTACCCTATGTATCTCTTCCATCTGGTCATTCCTGAGTTATATCCTTTTATAATAAACCAGTGATCTAGTAAGTAAAATGTTTCTCTTGAGTTTTGTGAGCTGCTCTCACAATTAGTCGAACCTGAGGAGGGAGTCTTGGGAACCTCTATCTATAGCCAGTTGATCCCAAGAACAGGTAACAACCTCGGTTTGTGAGTGGCAGCTGAAGTCGGGAAGGGTGGAGTCTTGTAGGGCTGAACCCTTAACCTATGGAATCTCATGCTATCTCTGGGTAGGTAGTATCGGAATTGAAGATGAATTGTAGAACACCCACCTGGTATCTGGAGAATTACCTGGTGCTGTGTGAGAAAACTCCCCTCCACACATTGGAAATTGAGTCTCAGAACCCTTTTAATAATATTATCATAGTATTTTTTCATTTGCTTATTTTTCAAAGTACCTTTTGCTAATCCTTCCTCAATACTCCACGAGTTCAGTAAAATGTTTTTCAGTATTATTTTCTGTATAGGCAAAAGTGTTAGATAATTTCCTAGTCTCTCTCTCTTGAATTAGTATTATTATTTATTGTGCTTTCTGTTTACTGCTTTCTTTCTTTCTTAGTTTACTTACATACTTTCCTGAAAAATAGAACATGAGAGAAAAGTAGTATGAGTTATTGTATGTCAAAAATATCTTTGTTTTCTTTATCCTTGATCGACGGTTGGGCTGAATATAGTTTGCAACAACTGTCCCTCAAACTTTTTGTTTCATTTTCTTCTAGTTTCTTTGTTGCTATTGAGAAGTTCATTGCGATCCTATGGGAAAAGGTCCCTTTTTTTCGCTCGAAAGCATTATGAGTATTTTCTATAAGCCATATTCATTTCTCTTATCCAATTGTTTTGGTTATTACCTCCAAAGCAATATTAATTAGTGGTACTGACCATGAAAACCTTTTTTCTTCAACATAACTCTTAGTGGAATGCTTTTAGATGTCCCCATTAATCACATTAATCATAAAATCACCTTTGTCCTCACACAGATGCTTTCCTATTTCACTATCGATGCCATGTAATTAGTGATCCTCTTTAATATGGTTAATTTCTACATTCATGCTCTGCCTCCTATCTGCTCTCATTTCTCTGCAAGATGCTGTCTGATTTACTTAGTTCAGCATTTGGGTCTTTAACCTTTTCCTCTACAAACCAGTAGTGTTTTAAAACATTTGAGTTTCTCATATTAATTTTTTTAAAAAAGTTCCTTGTTCTCAAGATGTTCTTCATATCTCTCTTTATTGAACACGTTAAATACACTTGCAGTATCTGCTTCAAAAAATCCATCTATTTTCAGTCAACTACATTCTGGTCTCTATTCACACTCCTGCCAGTACTCTTGTCAAGAACATCAACAGCTATCTTGTTGATAAAGCCAACTTTTCAAACCTTATTTTATTTGATAAAACATAAACATTCCAAAATGTTGATCATTGTCTTTTCCTTTTAAAAAACTCTTCCTTCAGTTTTTATCACAACATATTATTCTGTTTTCTTTCTACAAATTCTAGTTGCTCCCTTTTGGTTTTTTCTTGTGGATGAATTTTATTCTGCCCATCCCTTGAATGTTGGAGTTCTTTGGGTTTCAGTTCTAGGCTATCTCCTTTGCTTAAGTGGACAACCCTCTCTTTGGCAGTTCCACTACTCCCAGGACTTTATAGGCCATCTGTCATATAGCTAACATATAAGCTAACATTTCCAAATGTTTACCTCCAGCCTAGGACTTTGCCTTCATCTTCAGGGGCAAGAAGCTAATAGCCTTATAGATATTTTCACTTGTATTTCTTACAGAAGCCTCAAACTGATTGTATCCAGTTACTATCAGAACTGTTCCTCACAAGTCTCTCTATCTTATTGAATAATAAATTCAGTTACCCTAACAATAAAATTATGCATTTTTCTTAACTCTTTTCTCTACCTTATGCCCAGTTTCCAATAAATCACCTAGTCTGTTGATTATACATTTTAAATGTCTTTATAAATCTTTCTTTTCTCAATATTTACTGCCCAGAAGAAACCAACATCCTTCTCATGAGCTGACTACTCATGACCAGATTCAAACTGAGATTTAAATCTCTTCTTGAAAATTTTCTTCGTGTCTGGCTTAGGTTGCTCTCCTGTTTTCTTAAGCACCACAGACATCTGTGTATAATTACAGTGTATTGCACTGAATGGCAAATATTGACTTATTCATACTTTCCACTAGGTTATAAACTTTGTGAATGACTGAATCTTTCTTGCTAGTCATTGAAAAACTAGCAACTAGCAAAAATGGCAATATAGTGCACTCAATAAAAATAGCTCAAATTAATTAAAGAAACCATCTTAAGTGATTTATTAGGTGTTGTCATTGCCAATGATTATCATAGTCCAAAAGAGACAGAACATATTATATTTCCTTTAAAAAATTCTCCTGGGGGGAAAAACTTCAAAAGATGAAGGGGAGAAATTCTTAATATTATTGGGAAATCTATTAGTCAATATGTCTTTAAATTTTATTTTTTTTTAGTCATAAATCCATACAACATTTTCATTATTTATTTTCTAATTAAGGCAAATTTAATATCAATGTAGTCTTTTTGACCAGACCTATTACTTAGATTTAAATGAGAGCATACCCACCCTCAATTTTGGCAAACTGAGATACTGAGTTTCATTACATATGCAATTGAATGTGAAGAAATCCAATTCATTCCATTGGTGCCATCTTTAGGAATAGACAGTTAGTGATTGCCTTTACTGAAGATTGTGTGCTCCTTATATTTATTTATTTATTCATATTTCAGAGTATGCGTATATTGTGGTTGATTACATTAACGTCCTGATCCCTCACCTCTGCCTATATCCATGCACTTTGCTGTGTTTTTTGTAGCCTCCTGGCTCTTAGCTTGCTTTCGCCTAAGGGATATCAGCATATGTGATGTTAAGCAGAGACTTGAAATGAGCTTGCACATTAGGTTATGCACTCTCTTGTGCCTCTGTTATTACCATGAAAACATTCCTGACCTAGTCTACTGGAGGATGAGAGACATTTGGGCACAGCCAAGTCACCCAATACACCCCAGCCGAAGTCCACCTAGATCAGTTGACCACCAGATCACCTCAGAACATGTGAGTGAGGCCCGTCAAGATGGGCAGAGCTGCTTAGCTGACTTCCAGTTTGTTATGCAGAAAAAGATAACTGGTACATTGTAATCATTTCTATATTCAAAGTTCATTCAAAGTAGTTTCTGAAGAAACATTAAAAAGTTACTCTTATGTAAGTGGCAAACTTGAAATCACTTTCTTTAAATAATTGAACAAAGTGATAAAAAATATTCTGACCCTGTCAATAAACCACAAAAAATAGAAATTGAAGGAGTATTTAATAGTACAGAACCTCTCTTTGAATGTATTGAACATCCCTTTTTCATTACTTTGGCTCTAAAGCAGGAGCCAGGTGGCAGAAACAATGTTACCTGTAAAATATTTCCTCTTCCTGGATCCAGGTGACTTCATTTACCTTCCTCCTTTGCATTTTGGCTAGACCTGTATACTTGAGTTTTTACCTATAAGGATATGAGAGAAGTGATGTGTTATTTATGGTTCAAGGCAATTAAGGATGGGTATGGGTTCTCCGTGTTCACTCTCTCTCCCTCATGTACAGCTGAAAGTGAATAAATTTTAGTAGTGGGTTTTTTTCAAAAAGAAATCCAGATCCACAGTGCACTTTTGAGGGAAAGTCACCAGGCAGAACCAATGGATCTGAATTGGACTGTGACATGAGCAAGAAGTAGACTTTGGTCTATTTGTGTATTGTGGCCACTAACATTAATTATCCTAAATAATACAAGGTTACATTCTCAAAATCCTTTAAATACTATGCAGGTGAATGTTCTAGGTGTAAAATTGTACTCATTATCTACTGCTGCATAATATATTTACCCCAAAATTTAGTAACTTGAAACAACAGTATGGATTATTTCATAGTTTCTGTGGGTCAGGAATTCAAGAGTGGCCTCAGTAGGTGGTTTTGTCTTAAGATCTCATGAGGTTGTGTTCATCAGGTTGGTTGGGACTGCAGTCATTCGAAGCTGGAAGATATGCTTCCAAGCTCACTCATGTGGTTGTCGGCCAACTCCACTTCCTTGCCGTGTGTGTGTCACTCCATAGGCTTCTATGAGAGTCTTCACGACAAGGCAGCTAGCTACTCCCATAGCAAATGATTCAAGAGAGAAAATGCCACAGTCTTTTATAATTGAATCTCAGAAGTGCTGTACCATTACTTCTGCTGTGTTCTATTGGTCACACAAGGCAACTCTGATGCAGTGTGGACATGAATACTGGGAGAAGGGGATCCCTGGAGAATATCTGAGCATCCCTGTAGCTACCACAAGCACAGTAGAGAATGGGGAGGCTTGAGATGAACTGGTGAGTGAATGCCCTACTCAAGTAATTCTTTTTATACTTTTTAGAACACTGTATGGGTCAAAAAAGCAAATCTGCGGGTCTCATTACAACTGGAAGGAAACACTCTTTTAAAAACACTGTATGTATCAAGGGAAAAGGTGGGTAACAGGATGTTTCAGTGAAAGAGAAAATGATATACTATTGGAATATGTGTTATTTTCAAGTTGTATCAAGAGAGAAAAGAGAAAATGTCCTTTCTGTGTATCTTTGACTTGAAATGGTAAGATCTTCTTTTATTTCAGTTAGTGTTGAGGGGCAGGTGGTATAATTGTTTCAAGCTGAGTACTTAGTAGCTATCATTATAGGCACATTAAGATAATGTAAAAATGTAATTTGCATAAAATGTCATCATAATAATCTTTAAGTCATTTTACCCACTGTAAAGAGGACCCCAAAGAAAGCCATATGGGTAAAATTTTAATTCTTACTGCTTGTTTGAAAAAAAACATAAAAATTGTGGTCCTACCTTGATTCTCATGAATGTACAATAGGTCTCCCATTTTTAGCCATATATTCAATATTTGCCAAAAAAAAAAGTAGGAGTTGGAAGAACATAACTATAAAAATAATTCCCATGTAGGTGGCTCACCAATTGAGAAAAAAAGAGGTGGGTTGAATATTAAGGAATATAAAAGGAAAACAGTATATATTATAATTTCTGGAACTTGGAGAAAATAGAGGTGCATTTCTAACACAGATTAAGTTAATGGCATCTGTAATTGATAGAGACAGAAGGAAGAATTCAGAATCTGAGGAGAGAAAGGCAAGAAAATTGGAAAATAGATTTTGTTCTATTTTAAATGTCACAATTTTTTTTCAGCTTACATATAGATCCCACATCCTTATTATTATGGATGTGTGGTGTGTTTGTGTGTATGATCTTTAATCACACAGTCAACAGTAAAACATATATATGCTTATCTTTCTATTGTGACAGAGTTCATTTTCATGTTTTCTAGAGCAATTACCAAAACTCTGTATTAGAAAAACTCTCATGGCAGATGAAGAAAATGAATTATAGCTCATACTGATATTCCCCAAAGGGAGTTCTATTAAAGTGGAAATGACCATTGAAGATGTCCAGATTAGGTAAAAATACTGGATGATAAAAAAGGCAGCATCATGGTTTTTATTTGGTATAATGAATAACTACTTCAAATTTCTGTAATGGTATCTTGGCTGTCAATAATGACAGAAGAGCTATTCAATAAAACAAATTTTAAGTTATCTAACATATACCTGTTTAGGTGGAAATCAGAACAGATTGTTTTAGAAATCAGTATATAGTGTTGATTTTATGCTCTATAAGCATATAATATTGACTCCACTTTCAATTTTTCATAACAGTTTGTGGGTCATTGTTAGGGTATGAGGGCAGAATACTGATCTTGGACTTGACCTAGACCTGGAGCTCCTATTTTTGGCTGTGCAGGATCTGGTGATCTGAGGCTCAAATCAACAATTGTGAAACAAAGGTAATGACGCTTGCCTCAAAGGACAGTTGTGAGGGTTAAATGAGCAACACATTTGCAAATAATTTGGAACTTGAAAAGTACTATGCAAATGTTGGTTAGGTTATTAACACATATCTCCAACCTATACTGGAAAACAGTTTTTCTGCTTTTCTGCTTTATTTTCCTTCCTTTCTACCATTTTGTGCCTCTGTCACTGCTGCTGTCATAGGACTGGTATCTAAACAGTTCCTGCACTTATAGCCTACTTATAGTCTGCTGTTTCTGATATGCTGGGCACTAAGAATCAAAATTAAACAAAAAGGCAACTATCTGAGTTGCTTGTTGGAATTTTTGCATTAAATAAATAAGACTGTAATTTAAAGACTCTGTTGTAAAACAGGAGGCAATAATTGTGCAGTAAACTGGTAGCCTTGTTTGGAATGATCTGGATCATCTACTATTTATTTATCTCCTGGTTCCTGTTGAGTTCCAGAAAGATGAAATCTAAGAAGTGTGAAACAAGAATAAATGAAATGTTATAGTATTGTGGATATGTGGATATGATATATGAATATATAAATATATTTTGGGATATATAAAATGACACAGCTCTTCCCTAGGTAACAATATGTCCACGTGGAGTTTGCTTACTATTTCTCAAATCTAATGCCTTATCTCATGTCATTCTCACATCTCAATGGTCTCAAGAAAAATAAAACAAATTTTACTTCTAAAATAATTCCCAGATACTGCCACACTAAAGTTCCAGTATAATATTTGTCATCAGTAATAGACTGAAATATACTAGATGCTTAATAAATATTCAATCAGGTAAATAGTATAATATATGTATTTCTGAAAACCCCTTCCACTGTCTCCTTTAGCTCCTGTGGATAGCAGTGTCAGAGAATGTAATACAGTGCCCCATACAGGATGATTTTCTTGAATGTCTCCCACACTAGTCTGTAAATGCCTTTAGAGTGCAAATCACATCCCGTTCTCCTTGCATTCCAGATACTAGCATAAGACTGATATTTAGTAGTTCTCAATAAATGTTTTTGAATGGATGAATAAAAGATGAGAGCAAAGAGGAAGGATGACTAATATAGCCAAAAGTAGTCAGAGAAAAATTCACATATAGTATTAACATTTAATCTCTCTCGTTTTGATTTTTTGTTATTTGGATTTTATTTTTATTGTTTACAAATTCATTTAGGAATAATTAACATATCATTGATGCCACCTATTTTAAGTGTTCAATCATTTTTGGTAAATCTGTACAGTTGTGAATCTATCACTACAATCCACTTTCAGAACATTTCCATCACATCAAAAAGTTTCCATTTTCCCTTGTGCAGCCAATCCTCACTCCCACTCCCAGCCTCAGGCAACTAACTACTCATCTACTTTCTGTATCTATAGTGTCTTTTTTTTTTTCCTAAAAATTTCATATAAATTGAAAAAACAAGCTATGGTCCTTAGTGACTGTCTTCTATCACTTAGCATAATGTTTTCAGTATTCATCCATGTTGTAACATGTATCAGGATTTCATTCTTCTTTTGCTCAAAAGTATTCCATTGTATGTATATATCACCTTTTGTTCATCCATTCATCTTGGTTTTGCAGACCTACCCTTTTTTGGGTTTAATCTTTCTCTGAGCTCTGATAGTTTTAGGAGTAATACCTGAGTCTGGCTGCCCCCAGCTCCTGGAAGGAGCCTTTTTATAAGCTTCCCAAGAGGCTTTCTGGTTTTCACACTTAGCTTTTAATTGTCAATTAATCACTCTACGCCTCTTTTAAAAACTTTTCTCCAAATGTCAATTATATTTAACATTATCTATTTCCACTGTCTTTTTAAAAATTTGTTTATTATTATTATTTATTATTATTATTTTATGGTTGCATTGGGTCTTCAGTGCTGCGCGTGGGCTTTCTCTAGTTGTGGTGAGCGGGGGCTACTCTTCTCTGCGGTGCATGGGCTTCTCATTGCAGTGGCTTCTCTTGTTGCAGAGCATGGGCTCTAGGCGTGTGGGCTTCAGTAGTTGCAGCACACGGGCTCAGTAGTTGTAGTGCACGGGCTCTAGGGTGCGCGGGCTTCAGTAGTTGTGGCGCAAGGGCTTAGTTGCTCCACGGCATGTGGGATCTTCCTGGACCAGGGCTTGAACCCTTGTCCCCTGCATTGGCAGGTGGATTCTTAACCACTCCGCCACCAGGGAAGTCCCTCCACTGTCTTTATAGAAACTACTCCCTTCATTTTTCTCAAATGCCTGGTACACAATCACACCTACTCATTCATTTCCTTTCACTAGAATACCACCCCAGTTAACCACAGTTAAAGTTTTTAAAATTTCACTGTTACCTGTTCCAGGGAATATGTGTGCTCTACATACCAAAAGTGATGGAGTCCTCATTGCCAGCAGAACAGTTGAAGATCCTATCTTAGTATTTGGTCTCTCGGACCACTCCTGGCCCAACTATCAATGGTGGGGTTCTCCAAGAAGCAGACTCTAAGATGAAGATTAGTGTGCAAAAATTTTATTAGGGAGTGCTCTTGGCATCAACATCTGTCAGAAGGAAGAGGAGGAAGCAGGATTTGTCAGAAGGGGAGGTTGGGCTGTGATGCAGTGTCAATGAAAGCTTCATACAACAGAATGGAGCTCTGAAGCTGAGAGGGATGGCCCTGTAAAGTTGTCCAGAGTTGAAACAAGGGAAGCATACCCTTGTATTGATCAGTGAGAATGACTTTGAGCAAGATAACTCCATCAGTGGAGACAATTCTTAAGGAGGGCTCCTCTTTAAGAGTAAGAGATTAGGGTTGTCTGTCAACACTGCTCATTGCAGCTGGGGGAATAAGTCTTTCTGTCCTGAAGGGGAATCCAGATGGTATATCGCAACATCGTAGAATCAAAAGGATTTTCTCACTGATGACATAAAGGGCATAAGGTAAATTGAGGCATGAATCCAAGGTTTTTGGCCTGAGCAACTAGAAGGATGGAGTTGTTGTTAACTGAGACGGCAAAGGCAATAAGTGAAGTTTTCTGAGGGGGATTTCAGGAATTTAGTTTGGGCCATGTTGTGTGTGAGATGTCGATTAAACATCCAAGTAGATATGTCAAGTTGACAGTTGTATATATACGACTGTCAAAGACTCAGGATGATTTTATTAATAACTGCCAGTATTTTTCAACTGCACTTTCCCATTCTTGTGTTGCTATTTTGTTTTCTGGTGACCTTTGAAAATATTTTCAATCAACTTCCTTAGTACAAGTACCTGGTTGTTCCATTTACTGAAATCTTGGAAATCTAAGCATAACTTTTTTTAAATTTTCACACTTGAATGGCAACTTGAGTACACATTAATTCCTGTGGAATGTGAAAATGCCCTTATTACTTATTTCATGCGTAGGTATTTATGACTATTTCTAGACTATTTCTCTTCACTTCAGCTGTAGTGTATTGTCATAGAACCCATGCTTTAGTTATTGTTTGTAGATTCATGCTCGAACATAACCAACAGCCAAAATCTACCTACAACCAGTGTTTTAAGACACTCAAAATGTGTTGATTGATTTTGGCTTTTTCTCAATCACTGAGGCCAATAAGAACTTACTTA
Source organism: Balaenoptera borealis (assembly GCF_965194805.1). Taxonomy (NCBI): domain Eukaryota; kingdom Metazoa; phylum Chordata; class Mammalia; order Artiodactyla; family Balaenopteridae; genus Balaenoptera; species Balaenoptera borealis. The sequence continues at coordinate 23,913,848 of NC_138881.1, read as the reverse complement.
TTAAGATGGGGCATCTGCTGATATTTAAAAAGCTCAATAGTATTCTTGGTTAATATTTTGTCCCAATTATACAGATTTATTTAGGATGGTTAATATCAAATGAGCTGTGAACATTTTTGTCTTATCTCTGTTGTTATAAGAAGTCATATAAAATACTTCTGGTCTTAGAATATGTTCTTTTCTTATTTTTTGGTTTCAAACACTACTCTTGTTGGGCAGTTAGGAATAAGACTAGTAAATCTTTCAGTCACTCAAATATCTTAATATCAACCTAGAATTTTTAATTTGTGTATTAAAGATGAATAGAGGTTTATCACATAGATAGTGGTAAGGAATACAAGTAGCAAAGAAAAGTAAGTCCTAAATAATAATATCACAGGTTATGTACAAGGAAATGTGAAGTCAGAGTGAGGATATGGGCAGAAACAGACCTATTTTTATACTTAATTCCAGATATATATAATACATTTCATATATATATATATATATATATATATATATATATATATATATATATATATATATATAAATATACATCTGGCTTTAGTTTCACAGAAATTCTTTACTCTTACACTAGCCAGGTAATAAGGAGTTTTATATGCTGACTACGCTTTCATACATATTTCTACTGTTGAGCTTAGCATCAATAACAAAATCCCACAGCTTGGTAGACAGATCTAGGACTTTGAAAAATTACAGGCAATAATTATGGTGAATATGTTCCTACAGGTTAAATCCTATGGTCCTCTCTTAGAAATACTCATTCAATGACACTTCAATAACAAGACCATGAATTAAATTAGGAAGAGAAACTAAGTCTTTAAAAAGGTGTTACTTTTTCAAAGTCAATGATAGTGACTATTTGGAATAGAACCCTTGTGCCTTGTGTACCAGTGCAGAGCTATTTCCAATATTCCTCATGACCACAAAATCCAAGGCTTCAATTTGACATTTATTTTCTATTGTGGATATTGATTTCCTAGGGAAAAAATGAAATGTGCTGTTGTGGTCCTGTGTGCTTTATTGACCAAATAAACTCTAATTGATTAAGAAGGCTTATGTACTATCCTTTAGTTTGTATATTACTGCAAATTTATTTCAGTAAGCTTCTTCAGTGATGGCTGATTGCAACTACATATATTAATAAACAGTACTACTAATGTACAAACAGTTATTACAGATTTATCTGTTTTATAGGCCTGCCTTAGCCCAAATAAAACCTTCAGTGTATTTTATAGTACTTCGTGAGGAGCTTTATAATTAAGCTTATGTTTAATTAGGAAGAGGCATGACAATACAATGCAGTTCCTCGAATCCTTCGATTTTTGCTGACTGCATTGAAAACTACAGAAGCCAAAGAACGCTACCAGATATATTTATGACTAAGTTATAAATGATGCCTTTCGTTAAATATTTTTCTAAAAATGTAATATCTTGGTTAAGTTAAAAAATTTTTTCATCTCACCCAAGATATTGAAGACTCAAAAATTATTACATTTCAATATTTCTTATCCCCAGATTTCATTTAATATTAGCTTAGTTAATTTTTCCTGTGTTTTGATTATTATGAGCAAACTGGGTATAATTCAGTTTACTTAGGTATGCTAAATTAACCATTCTTGGCTGCAAACAAAATTAATTTAGTGTAAACACGTTTTTCGGGGGGGAGATATAATACTAGCCACTAAATGGAGATAAAGGTGAATTCCTTTATGATTTTTCTAGTCTCCACTGACACTATCCACTGCAATAGTAGAAAAACTTAATGGAAAAATGATTTTGTTACCCTGTGCAACCTTGACTGTTGCTTCTTATTTTATCTCCCCTAAACTGTATTAAATACAAAAGTAGGGATAGGATATGGAAAATATCCAGCAGCAAATAAAGTGTATATTGGTTTTAAATATTTTAAACTAGAGCCTTATTTTGACAATCATGGTAAATTGCCTTGCTGTCATAAACTATATATCCAATTTCGAATTGTAAAACACTACAGGACACACAAAATAAACCTTTTTAACTCAATCATTCTGCATTGCTAGGACTCCTACTGAACGGCATGATTCAGGTCTATCTACTTCATTGAGCAATACCATTAAACAAGAGAATATAATCAATATTTTTAGAATACTTCAGCCCACAGCAGAATACACCTTTTTTCCAAGTCCACAGGAACATATTCCCAGACAGGCCATATCCTAAGCCACAAAACTAACCTCAAAAAATGTAAAGGAATTAAAATATAATGTATGCTCTTTGACCATCAGGGAATCAAACTAGAAATCAATAACAGAAACAGGAAAATCTTCAAACACTTAAAATTAAATAGCACACTTCTAAGTATTTTATAGGTCAAAGAAGAAAGCTCAAGAGAAGTAAAAAGTACATGAAACTGAATGAAAATGAAAATGCAAGATATCAAAATTTGTAGGACACAGATAAAGTAGTACTGAGAGTGAAGTTTATAGCACTAAATGTTTGCATTACAAAAGAGGAAAAGTCTTATCAATAATCCATGTACCCATTTCAAGCAACTAGAAAATAACAAAATATATCCAAAACAAGCAGAAAGTGATAATAAAGATAAGACCAGAAATCAATTAAATTGGAAACACAAAACAATAGAGGAAAACAACAAAAGCAATTGCTGGTTCATTGAAAAGATCAATAAAATTTATAACAACCATAAAATGGAGAGGAAAAAATTTTACTAGTATCAGGAATGAATCACTAGATATCATTACAGGTGAATAAGGGGATACTGTGTACAACTAACAAAATCTGTGCAGGATCTGTATGCAGGAAACTACAAAATCCTAATGAAATAGAATCTGAGTAAATGGACAAACATGCCATGTTCTTGGAAGACTGACTGACCATAGTAAAGATGTCAGTTCTCCCCATATTGGCCTATAGGCTGAACACAATTGAGTCTGTCATTATTTAAAAAACAAAACAGGAAGAGACTTTCAAGATGGCAGAGGAGTAAGACGTGGAGATCACCTTCCTCCCCATAAATACATCAAAAATGCATCTACTTGTGGAACAACTCCTACAGAACACCTACTGAATGCTGGCAGAAGACCTCAGACTTCCCAAAATGCAAGAAAATCCCCACGTACCTGGGTAGGGCAAAAGAAAAAAGAAAAAACAGAGGCAAAAGAATAGGGATGGGACCTGCACATCTGGGAGGGAGCTGTGAAGGAGGAAAAGTTTACACACACTAGGGAACCCCTTCACTGGCGGGGACAGGGATGGTGGGTGGGGGGGAAGCTTTGGAGCCACGGAGGAGAGCGCAGCAACAGGGGTGCAGAGGGCAAAGTGGAGAGATTCCCGCACAAAGGATCGGTGCCGACCAGCACTCACTAGCCCGAGAGGCTTGTCTGCTCACCCACCGGGGCGGGTGGGGACTGGGAGCTGAGGCTCGGGCTTTGGAGGTCAGACATCAGGGAGAGGACTGGGGTTGGCTGCATGAAGACAGCCTGAAGGGAGCTAGTGTACCACAGCTAGCTGGGACAGGGTCGGGGAAAAGTCTGGACCTGCTGGAGAGGCGAGAGACCTTTGTTTCAGGGTGCACAAGGAGAGGGGATTCCTTCCCCATGTGCCCACAGAAGGCAGAGCACCACCTAAACGAGCTCCAGAGATGGACGCAAGCCATGGCTATCAGCTCAGACCCCAGAGATGGGCATGAACTGCTACGGCTGCTACTGTTGCCACCAAGAATCCTGTGTGCAAGCACAGATCACTATCCACACCCCTCTGGGAGCCTGTGCAGCATGCCACTGCCAGGGTCCCACGATCCAGGGACAACTTCCCTGGGAGAACACATGACCCACCACAGGCTGTTGCAACATCATGCCAGCCTCTGCCGCCTCAGGCTTGCCCCACATTCCAATTATGACTACCGTACCCATCCCTCCCCACTGGCCTGAGTGAGCAAGAAAGCCCTAATCAGCTGTTGCTTTAACCCCCTCCTGTCTGGGCGGGAACAGACTCCTGAGGGCAGCCTACACACAGAGGTGGGGCCAAAACCAAAGCTGAACCCCAGGAGCTGTGCAAACAAAGAAGAGAAAGGGAAATTTCTCTGTGCAGCCTCAGGAGCAGGACATTAAATCCACACAGTCAACTTGGTAAACCCTTCATCTGAAGAATACCTGAATAGACAACAAATGTTCCCAAAATTGAGGCGCTGGACTTTGGGAGCAACTGTAGACTTACAGTTTGCTTTTTGAGTCTAATTTGTTTATGGTTTTATGTTTATCTTAGTTTAGTATTTAAAGCTTATTATCATTGGTGGATTTGTTTATTGGTTTGGTTGCTCTCTTCCTTTTTTTTTTCTTTTATATATATATTTTTTCCTTTTTCTCTTTTTGTGAGTGTGTATGTGTATGCTTCTTTGTGTGATTTTGTCTGTATAGGTTTGCTTTTACCATTTGTCCTAGGGTTCTGGCTATCCGTTTTTTTGGTTTTTTTGTTTTGTTTTGTTTTGTTTTCTTTCTGTTTTTTTTTTTTAAGTAGTTGTATTTGGTGATCAGGGGGTCTTTTTATTTATTTATTTATTTATTTATTTATTTATTTATTTATTTATTTATGGCTGTGTTGGGTCCTCACCCCTGTGCGAGGGCTCCCTCCAGTTGCGGCAAGTGGGGGCCACTTTTCATCGCGGCACACAGGCCTCTCACCATCGCGGCCTCTCTTGTTGTGGAGCACAGCCTCCAGATGCGCAGGCTCAGTAATTGTGGCTCACGGGCCCAGCTGCTCCGCGGCATGTGGGATCCTCCCAGACCAGGGCTCGAACCCGTATCCCCTGCATTGGCAAGCAGATTCTCAACCACTGCGCCACCAGGGAAGCCCCTGTTGTTGTTTTTTGATGGTTGTTTTGTTTTTCTTTCTTCCTTTTCTTCTGAGCCTTGTGGCTGGCAGGGTCTTGGTGCTCCAGCCAGGTGTTGGGCTGAGCCTACAAGGTGGAAGGGACGAGTCCAGGACATTGGACCACCAGGAACCTCACGGCCCCATGTAATATCAATCAGCGAGAGCTCTCCCAGAGATCTTAGTCTCAACACTAAGGCCCAGCTCCACCCAACGGCCAGCAGGCTCCAGTACTGGAAGCCCCATGGCAAATAACTAGCAAGACAGGAACACAACCCCACCCATTAGCAGAGAGGCTGCCTAAAGTCATACTAAGTTCACAGACACTCCAAAACACACCACTGGACGCGGCCCTGCCCACCAGAAGGACAAGATACAGACCCACCCACCAGAACACAGGCACTAGTCCCCTCCACCAGGAAGCCTACACAAGCAACTGAACCAACATCACCCACTGGGGGCAGACACCAAAAACAACAGGAACTATGAACCTGCAGCCTGTGAAAAGGAGACCCCACACATAGTAACTAAAACAAAATGAGAAAAGACAGAAATATGCAGCAGATAAAGGAGCAAGGTAAAAAACAACCACACCAAACAAATGAAGGGGAAATGGGCAGTCTACCTGAAAAAGAATTCAGAGTAATGATAGTAAAAATGATCCAAAATCTTGGAAATAGAATGGAGAAAATACAAGAAGTGTTTAACAAGGACCTAGAAGAACTAAAGAGCAAACAAACAATGATGAACATCACAATAAATGAAATTAAAAATACTCTAGAAGGAATTAATAGCGGAATAACTGAGGCAGAATGGATAAGTGACCTGGAAGATAAAATAGTGGAAATAACTGCCACAGAGCAGAATAAAGAAAAAAGAATGAAAAGATTTGAGGACAGTCTCAGAGACCTCTGGGACAACATTAAACGCACCAACATTCGAATTATAGGGGTCCCAGAAGAAGAAGAGCAAAAGAAAGGGTCTGAGAAAATTCTGAAGAGATTATATTTGAAAATTTCCCTAACATGGGAAAGGAAATAGTCAAGTCTGGGAAGTTCAGACAGTCTCATACAGGATAAATCCAAGGAGAAACATTCCAAGACACATATTAATCAAACTATCAAAAATTAAATTCAAAGAAAAAATATTAAAAGCAGCAAGGGAAAAGCAACAAATAACATACAAGGGAAGCCCCATAAGGTTAACAACTGATCTGTCAGCAGAAACTATGCAAGCCAGAAGGGAGTGGCAGGACATATTTAAAGTGATGAAAGGGAAAAGCCTACAACCAAGATTACACTACGCAGTAAGGATCACATTCAGATTCGACGGAGAAATTAAAACCTTTATAGACAAGCAAAAGTTAAGAGAATTCAGCACCACCAAACCAGCTTTACAGCAAATGCTAAAGGAACTCCTCTAGGCAGGAAACACAAGAGAAGGCAAAGACCTACAATAACAAACCCAAAACAATTAAGAAAATGGTACTAGGAACATACATATCGATAATTACCTTAAATGTAAATGGATTAAATGCTCCAACCTAAAGACACAGACTGGCTGAATGGATACAAAAACAAGACCCATATATATGCTGTCTACAAGAGACCCACTTCAGACCTAGGGACACATACAGACTGAAAGTGTTGGGATGGAAAAAGATATCCCATGCAAATGGAAATCAAAAGAAAGCTGGAGTAGCAATACTCATGTCAGACAAAACAGACTTTAAAAAAAAGACTATAACAAGAGACAAAGAAGGACACTACATAATGATCAAGGGATCAATCCAAGAAGAAGATAAAACAATTGTAAATATTTATGCACCCAACACAGGAGCACTTCAGGGTGCGCAAGGAGAGGGGATTCCTTCCCCATGTGCCCACAGAAGGCAGAGCACCACCTAAACGAGCTCCAGAGATAGACGCAAGCCATGGCTATCAGCTCAGACCCCAGAGATGGGCATGAACTTCTAAGGCTGCTGCTACATAAGGCAGATGCTAACAGCCATAAAAGGGGAAATCGACAGTAACACAATCATAGTAGGGCACTTTAACCCCCCAATTTCACCAATGGACAGATCATCCAAAATAAAAATAAATAAGGAAACACAAGCTTTAAATTACACATTGAACAAGATGGACTTAATTGATATTTATAGGACATTCCATCCAAAAACAACAGAATACACTTTCTTCTCAAGTGCTCATGGAACATTCTCCAGGATAGATCATATCTCGGGTCACAAATCAAGCCTTGGTAAATTTAAGAAAATTGAAATTGTATCAAGTATCTTTTCTGACCACAACACTATGAGACTAGATATCAATTACAGGAAAAAAACTGTAAAAAATACAAACACACGGAGGCTAAACAATATGCTACTCAATAACCAAGAGATCACTGAAGAAATCAAAGAGGAAATCAAAAAATACCTAGAAACAAATGACAATGAAAACACGACAACCCAAAACCTATGGGATGCAGCAAAAGCAGTTCTAAGAAGGAAGTTTATAGCAATACAATCCTACCTCAAGAAACAAGAAAAATCTCAAATAAACAACCTAAGCTTACACCTAAAGCAATTAGAGAAAGAAGAACAAAAAAACCCTCAAAGTTAGCAGTAGGAAAGAAATCATAAAGATTTGATCAGAAATAAATGAAAAAGAAATGAAGGAAGCAATAGCATAGACCAATAAAACTAAAAGCTGGTTCTTTGAGAAGATAAACAAAATTGATAAACCATTAGCCAGACACATCAGGAAAAAAAGGGAAAAGACTCAGATCAACAGAATTAGAAATGAAAAAGGAGAAGTAACAACTGACACTAGAGAAATACAAAGGATCATGAGAGATTACTACAAGCAACTCTATGCCAATAAAATGAACAGAGACTACTGCAAGCAACTCTATGCCAATAAAATGAACAAGCACGAAGAAATAGACAAATTCTTGGAAAGGTACAATTTTCCAAGACTGAACCAGGAAGAGATAGAAATTATGAACAGACCAATCACAAGCACTGAAATTGAAACTGTGATTAAAAATCTTACAACAAACAAAAGTCCAGGAGCAGATGGCTTCACTGGTGAATTCTATCAAACATTTAGAGAAGAGCTAACACCTATGCTTCTCAAACTCGTCCAAAATACAGAAGAGGGAGGAACACTCCCAAACTCATTCTACGAGGCCACCATCACCCTGATACCAAAACCAGACAAAGACATCACAAAAAAAGACAACTACAGGCCAATATCATTGATGAACATAGATGCAAAAATCCTCAACAAAATACAGGGAAACAAAATCCAACAGCACATTAAAAGGATCATACACCATGATCAAGTGTGGTTTATCCCAGGAATTCAAGGATTCTTCAATATATGCAAATCAATCAATGTGATACACCATATTAACAAACTGAAGGATAAAAACCATATGATCATCTCAATAGATGCAGAAAAATTTTTTGATAAAATTCAACACCCATTTATGATAAAAACTCTCCAGAAAGTAGGCATAGAGTGAACTTACCTCAACATAATAAAGGCCATATATGACAAATCCACAGCCAACATCGTTCTCATTGGTGAAAAACTGAAAGCATTTTCTCTAAGATCAGGAACAAGACAAGGTTGCCCACTCTCACCACTATTATTCAACATAGTTTTCGAAGTTTTAGCCACAGCAATCAGAGAAGAAAAGGAATCCAATAAAAGATTCCAATAAAAGGAATCCAAATCGGAAAAGAAGAAGTAAAACTGTCACTGTTTGCAGATGACATGATACTGCACATAGAGAATCCTAAAGATGCTACCAGAAAACTACTAGAGCTAATCAATGAATTTGGTAAAGTAGCAGCATACAAAATTAATGCACAGAAATCTCTTGCATTCCTATACACTAATGATGAAAAATCTGAAAGTGAAATTAAGAAAACACTCCTATTTACCATTGCAACAAAAAGAATAAAATATCTAAGAATAAACCTACCTAAGGAGACAAAAGGCCTGTATTCAGAAAATTATAAAACACTGATGAAAGAAATTAAAGAAGATACAGATGGAGAGATATACCATGTTCTCGGATTGGAAGAATCAATATTGTGAAAATGACTCTACTACCCAAAGCAATCTACAGATTCAATGCAATCCCTATCAAATTACCAGTGGCATTTTTCCAGAACTAGAAGAAAAAATCTTAAAATTTGTATGGAGACACAAATGACCCTGAATAGCCAAAGCAGTCTTGAGGGAAAAAAACAGAGCTGGAGGAATCAGACTCCCTGACTTCAGACTATACTACAAAGCTACAGTAATCAAGACAATATACTGGCACAAAAACAAATATAGATCAATGGAACAAGATAGAAAGCCCATAGATAAGCCCACGCACATATGGTCACCTTATCTTTGATAAAGGAGGCAAGAATATACAATGGAGAAAAGACAGCCTCTTCAATAAGTGGTGCTGGGAAAACTGGACAGCTACATGTAAAAGAATGAAATTAGAACACTTCCTAACACCATACACAAAAATAAACTCAAAATGGATTAAAGACTTAAACGTAAGGCCAGACACTATAAAACTCTTAGAGGAAAACATAGGCAGAACACTTTATGACATAAATCACAGCAAGATCCTTTTTGATATGCATCCTAGAGAAATGGAAATAAAAACAAAAATAAACAGATGGGACCTAATGAAACTTAGAAGCTTTTCCACATCACAGGAAACCAACAACAAGATGAAAAGACAACCCTCAGAATGGGAGAAAATGTTTGCAAATGAAGCAACTAACAAAGGATTAATCTCCAAAATATACAAGCAGCTCATGCAGCTCAATATCAAAAAAACAAAGGACCCAATCCAAAATTGGGCAGAAGGCCTAAATAGACATTTCTCTGAAGAAGATATAGAGATGGCCAACAAACACATGAAAGGATGTTCAACATCAGTAATCATTAGAGAAATGCAAATCAAGACCACAATGAGGTATCACCTCACACCAGTCAGAATGGCCATCATCAAAAAATCTAGAAACAATAAATGCTGGAGAGAGTGTGGTGAAAAGGGAACCCTCGTGCACTGTTGGTGGGAATGTAAATTGATACAGCCACTATGGAGAACAGTGTGGAGGTTCCTTAAAAAACTAAAAATAGAATTACCATAGGACCCAGCAATCCCACTACTGGGCATATACCCAGAGAAAACCATAATTCAAAAAGACACATGCACCCCAATGTTTATTGCAGCACTGTTTACAATAGACAGGTCATGGAAGCAACCTAAGTGCCCATAGACAGACGAATGGGTAAAGAAGATGTGGTACACTTATACAATGGAATATTACTCAACCATAAAAAGGAACGAAATTGGGTCATTTGTTGAGACGTGGATGGATCTAGAGGGTGTCATACAGAGTGAAGTAAGTCAGAAAGAGAAAAACAAATATCATACATTAATGCATATATGTGGAACCTAGAAAAATTGTACAGATGAACCAGTTTGCAGGGCAGAAATAGAGACACAGACGTAGAGAACAAACGTATGGACACCAAGGGGGGAAAGTGGCCGGGGGGGGCGCGGCAGTGGTTGTGTGATGAACCGGGAGATTGGGAGTGACATATATACACTAATATGTATAAAATGGATAATTAATAAGAACCTGCTGTATAAAAAAATAAAAAAGATTAAATTTAAAAAAAAAGTCATGTACCCCAGTGTTCATTGCAGCACTATTTACCATAGCCAGGACATGGAAGCAACCTGAGGGTCCATTGACAGATGAATGGATAAAGAAGATGTGGCACATGTATACAATGGAATATTACTCGGCCATAAAAAGAAATAAAATTGAGTTATTTGTAGTGAGGTTGATGGACCTAGAGTCTGTCATACAGAGTGAAGTAAGTCAGAAAGAGAAAAACAAATACTGTATGCTAACACATATATATGGAATCTAAAAAAAAAGAATGGTTCTGATGAACTTAGGGGAAGGACAGGAATAAAGATGCAGACGTACAGAATGGACTTGAGGACATGGGGAGTGGGAAGGGTAAGCTGGGACGAAGTGAAAGAGTAGCATTGATATATATACACTACCAAATGTAAAATAGATAGCTAGTGGGAAGCAGCTGCATAGCACAGGAAGATCAGCTCGGTGCTTTGGGTGGGATAGGGAGGGTGGGAGGGAGGCACAAGAGGGAAGGGATATGGGGATATATGTATACATATAACTGATTCACTTTGTTATACAGCAGAAACTAACACAACCTTGTAAAGCAATTATACTCCAATAAAGATGTTAAAAGAAGAAGAAGAATAATAAAAGCAACAAAACAAAACACCCAGAAACATTGTTTATCCAGTGCTCTCCATATTGCCATATCTAATGGATCTTTTTCAGTTTTTTAAAAAAATTAACTTCTGTGTGATGATTGTTAAATTATCTGCTTCAGCCATGGCAAACAATTGTAGTTTCTCAAATGCACTGTTCTGTTTTCTCCGTATATCTTCTTTAATTTCATCCACCAAAATTTAGCTCATGCTAATATCCCTCTGGTAGGGTTTCCTGAACCTCATTCTCATTTAAACATGTCTCATAGGTGTTCCCATAGCGCGTTTGACTTACCTACTATTAAATTTAACTCATTGTGTTGACTTATTGGACTCTTTTAGTAAAACAATCTTTGGCTATTTTTTTCTGATTCCTGATTCAGCTTTCATTCATCCATTCATTCAATAAATGTCTTCTCTTTGCAGGCATTGTGCCACGCAATGTGTGTACAATGATTTGTAACACACTTCTTAAATTCCTTACTCTTCTCTAATCCACATATTGGTTTGAGGGTAATAAGAAATTTATTTTCATTTTTGGTCTTATTTCCTTAAAAATAGAGCAAATTCTTAATTTTTTTGTTTCACATAATTAAGACCAATGCAATGTGAAAGTAATTGACAAATATAAGCTACTATGTACCATGCTTTTTGAAATGCATTGAAAAAACATTTATCTGGTTTGTGTTCTCATGGAGGTTAATATATGATACCGACTAGATTTTCAGGAATTTTTTTTTGTCTTTGACAGACACAAGCAATAAATGTTATATGAAGAATGCCTTAAACATATTTTCATATCTGGACAAACATAGTTTTAATAGTACAGCTGCCCCCCAAAGCCATGTTGTGCCTCAAATGACTTCATTTGTACGAGAAATTTGAGTGAAAAATATGCTTACCTTATTTTATATTATTTTTCATCATAGTGAATATTAAAAAATGTGGACTTACATTTATCATAGAAAATAATTTTGAGCCTCATATATTTTGCAGTTCTAGAATGTAATTTCTAAACTTTTGATATTTTAAGATTCTTGAGAGTATTTTAATCAAGTGATAGCAGAAAAGGTTGACAAAACCATAAAATGGTTTTATCTATAGCTAAAATTATTCTCTGATTGGAAGACTAATGAAAATATGCTGATGTCTTAGTATTATCATTTCAACTACACAAGGCTATTTGCATTGAACGTGGGAGAGTAGAATCATCTTCAAATCAACCTCTTAAATTTACTGCATAGAAATACTTATAGGAGACAAAATACCATAGTACTGTCCAGCTAGTATTTTATATTATAGTATATTAGAAATGCATTCCTTTTTTTCTCCTGGCCTATTAGTAGTATACAAGTTTTGCTATAATTATATTGGTTTTGTTTTACATTTTATCCATCTGTAGTTTACTTAGAACTGTATGTTCTAGGGTATAGTCAGAGCCACCTTTCATATTTCATACCTTCTGGGATGTATCATTTAATTCTTCTTTAAGGTCTCAATCAGTTCTACATCTCGCTATAGCTATATTCATAAGTGGCAAATACCTATTTTGAACATTTTGGCTGAGGACAGATATTCCAGTTATTGTTTTTAGCTATAGTTAGATGAAACTATGTAGCAATATTTTAAGGGCAGATAACGACTATAATATTGATGATATTAATGGAAATTAAATATGTTTTTGTAAAATAAATGATGTTGTAATTTGTTCATTATATTCTTCATTCTTTCTAATACTTGGATTTCTGATGCAATACTAAGAATAGAGAATGGAATAATAAGTCTGAAACATCACTGAAGTCCAGAGCTTCCCTACTCTGAGTTACCTCTGCAAGTGCACAATCAAATCCCTAAATCTTTTGTGCTAACTTTAGGGCCTCATTTATATCTATCACTGAGGAATTTTATTTCTCAATTGAATCTAGATATCTTCCCCCAAAAGCGATGACATTTCCATGGCTTTATTAAAAAATGCTAAGTGCATTTTTGTGTACTTTTCCAAAATATCTGAAAAAGCCATTGGCGTATATTCATTTAGAAGACCTTACCGCACATTTAACAGCCTCTGAAACTTCAGATTGTGAAGTTTAAAAGTAAGTGGCTCTTGTTAGATAATTAATTTCACATCAACATCACAACACGTAGTTTCCATCCCCTAGAAGAGTTACTGAGGAATTTAATTGCGATTTTCGAGACTTGAATAATTTGAGATCGCTTGTGTTGTGGCAATATGATTACATATATAGAGTAGATCCTGAGGATGGTGTGTCATATTTATTTTATTCTCAATACCAAGTAATGTAAGTATTTTAAATAGAATGCTCAGTTAATCTTTTTCTACTAATCTGTCATAGTAAACTCTTTCCCAGTCTCTAAAAACATTACGTACATATGTAGGTGGATATGTACACACACATATGAGTATAAGTATATATGATATATGTTAAGGACAAAATGTTTATGAAATTATAAATTAAAAACTTTAAGCTTCTCTATCATACCTCACTACAAGGATCCTTAGCTCCCTTCCTAAAAGATATTATTAATATTTTTATTAAAATTAGCTTTTTATCATTCCCAAGTTGTTGAACATATGGGTTGGGTTTTGCTATTAAAATCAATACAAAATTAAATAGCAATAAAATTAGTTCTTGTCATAGTTTTTGAAGAGGGATTTGGGGGAGTTTCCCAGCACACTCCCAAAAAAAAAAATTGGTAAGGCAGCCAGTTTCTGGAGTTTAAATTTTCTTGTACATGGAAAAATAGGCCTCCAAAATTGTTGAACTTATTTAGATGCTCATGAGTAGTTTTGTTTTGTGCGTTTATCATTATCACATGCCCTTCTTTTTCTTCTTTAAGAAGTCTCCATTGTCTAGGATTAATATCATGGCACAACTCGGTTCATACTTTCACTTTTAAGTCATTTTAGATACACCTATTAGATGCAGTATATATTTGCTACTGTTATTTTATCTGCTTAGCCTTTTACTTCTAATATGTACCGTATCCTGTTTCTACTTATTGATATACAAATATTTGGTCTTAATTCTTTCATTTTACTTTATGTTCTTTTATATTCAATGCTTACTTTGTTTTCTCTTGTCTGCTGTGGGAATTGTATGAGTGTGGGCTTCTTTGTTCTAGTGTTTAGCTTTATAACCTTAGATGACATATGATGAATTCTGAATGGAAAGAACCTCTCTTCTTCAGGTTGCCAAAGGGTGAAAGACCTTCCTTGAAGAGAGATTAATATGTGCCCTTGCTCAGGAGGCAAATATTGTTCTAGAGAGAATGAGAATAGGTATAGCCTTAATGAAACACTAGCCCTTTCTCTGTTATTGTCCCTGAGTGGGGAAAAGAATTCCTTAAAAGAAAAACACTGTAATGTGGTCCTTGTAGTTCAGGCATTTAAATTCTTCATGATTTGATGTACCTCAAGATATCAAATATCCCAGTTTTCCAACCCTTTAAAACAGTGCATTAAATTAGTTCAAATTCAAGTGAATCTCTTCCAGTTTTGAAAAATCTGCTAAAGCTTTCCTTTTTGATGATTCTTGCTTTCACTTTGGGATAGGGGTGTGGAGCATTAATAATCATTGGCATGATGTTTGTAAAGTCACTTGTCAGTACTTTTCCAGATAATTATTTTTTTTAATTAAAAAAAAAATCTTTATTGGAGTATAATTGCTTTACAATGTTGTGTTAGTTTCTGCTGTACAACAAAGTGAATCAGCTATATGTATACATATATCCCCATATCCCCTCCCTCTTGAGCCTCCCTCCCACCCTCCCTATCCCACCCCTCTAGGTCCAGATAATTATAATAAAAATGATACAATGATATCTAATACATAGAATTTACTATGTAACACTGGTCCATATTTTTTATGTGTAGTAATTCATTTAGTCCTCATGAGTTAAATTTGGATTATAACTGCATACAACTATGAGTTGTATATTAATACCACTACAAATTTACATCTGAAAAAACTGGTTAGCAGGAGGCTATGTATCCTGTCCAGGGGTTCACATGCCTTGAACAGTATAGCCATGAGTTGAATTCATAATTCATGATACTTGGTTTCTGAACTCTTAACCACTCTTAACGATGACAATACACATTCTCAGACAGGAGTCATCTTTTAAGAATATATACCTGGAAGGATAAGAAATTTCACTCTAGTCTTCCCACTTGTTACACCTAAAACCTGGATAAGACAAATGAAAGCAAACAGCAGAAGAGTATGAAAGGGAGAGAAAAGAAGTCAGACCCAGCTAGGGACACTGGGATTCCAGGAAAGACTCAGAGTTGAGTCTTTTAGGGTTTTTTTTTTTCATCTCCTATATATATCCCCAACCTGAGTGCCAGAGAAGTTCTCAACCCAGAAATGACAACAGGTGTTGAAAAAGACCCAAAGAACAATGGAAAATATCAGATTAAGTCTGCTCTCTTTGGCCAGGAGACTGCGAGGGCAGTGTTTCTCAATCAGGGATGATTTTGTTCCCCAGGGTATGTTTGGCAATGTCTGGAGACATTTGTGGTGGTCACTTCCAGAGTGGGAGAGTTCTACTGGGTTGATGGAAAGAATCAATAAGCAGTCTCTAACAGGAATAGAAAAGGGTTTTATTCAAGCCAAACTGAAGACTGTAGCCCCGACACAGCTTCTGAGATAGATAGCTCTGAGTATAACTGTTCCAGAGAAACATGATTTTCAGCACAGTTTTATATCTTGTCAGAACAAAGAACATCAAACATGACAATTATCTGGCCCCAAATATGAATAGTGCCGAGGTTGAGAAATCCTGCTCTAAGTGGTCCAATCAAGGATCAGTAAATTATGGCTCTGCTCGCCAAATCCAGCCTACTCTGTTTTTGTTAATAGCGTTTCACTAGAACTTTGCTTGTGTATAATACATATGATATGTGTGTGTGAGTGTGTGTGTGGGAGGTGGGGTGGGAGAGGCACTTGTTATGGACACTGTTAATAGGGATTGTTTTTGTTCAAAGTAACAAAGAAAAGGATTAGCTTTTAAGCAGAATCTTCCTGAAATATACAGAGGCTGAAAAGAAGGCCAAGCCTATACTCTATTTTTTGCTTCACAGTTTCTCTGAGATCTGGTGGTGTTGTTTCCCTGATCAGCATACTCTGGGGGAAAGATATTCTGCTATAGGCCTTGCATATTCTGTTACACTTCTCTACTCAGCTGTTTCTCTTTGCATTTACAGATGTACTAATAAAGTATGCAAGAAATAGCAACAGACTATCTCTATAAGTGAATATTACCAAGGAAAATATTCTGTTGGCAGGAAAATGAAATTATATTTAAAAGTTATTATTTTCAGTGGAATTTATTACTTCCTCATCATGCCTTCACTGTAATTTCTACATAAAATAATATTTTAATAATATTTAACATAAGTATGAACTAGGTAACACATTGCAAATTCCTCAATAAAGGGTATTTGCACAGTTTTATAGTTATTCTTCTTCAAGATACATATTGATTACAAAGGAGAAAATAGGAAATTTACAGTGGAGAAACCTGACAGACACCACCTTAACCAAGTGATGATAAAGGTCAATATCATCAGTAATAAGACATATTGATATTATGAATCCCTTGATATGATGCACTGAGAAGAACTCACCATCACTTCTGTGGTATTCTTGGCAAAAAATGTATAACTGAAATCCATTATGATGAAACATCACACAAGCCCAATTTGAGGAACATTCAGCAAAATAACTGGTCAAAACTCTTTAAAACTGTCAAGGTCATGGCGCTTCCCCAGGTTGGAAGACCTGACAACTAAATGCAGTGTGCCCTTCTGGATTGAATCCTGGAACAGTAAAAGGACATTATTGTGATAACTGGTAATATTAGATTAAGCTTTGTAGATTAACTAGTAGTGTTCTATCAGTGATAATTTCCTGGTTCTGATGTACTATGATTATATAATATGATAATTTGGGGGGGGAGCTGTATAAAGATAAAGAAACTGTGTGCTATTTTTGTAATGTCTTTTGGTTATATATTTTGCTTTTTGCTCCACCAAGCCTAGCACAAATTAGCAGCTCTAGAAAAGCTTAAATTAATAAATATACATGCATTGGTTTAATGTTAAATTTTATTTGTCTATACTTTCTTTTAACTGTTTGTTTCCTGATACTAGATCTTACTTTCATCTCCAGAGAAGCCAATTATTTTCTCTTTTTATGTAGAAACCTGAAAAATTCCAGTACTCAACTGTGTCCGCATTTATTTTCAAAGATTAATGAAACCCCAAGTCTTCTACTACAAGACATTGCGCTAAGAGCCTCTCTAGGACAATAAGGAAATCACTGATGGTACAGATAACACCAGCAGAATTTTAAGGGCCTGATTTGAAATGTTAGCATATAATTCATATTTAGCATTGGATTCGTGAACCTATGTTAATAACTGAAGTATACATGTATATATTTTTTTAATCTTTTAATTTTTAAAAAATTTTTGTTGTTTTCTTTCATTTGTATTGAAACCTTTTGACTTATAGCACTCAGACCAGCCATTATGAACACTTCTTTAAAGCTGTCATAGTGTTTGATCTTCACACATCTCCTCTCACTTAAAAGGTACTTATAGTAGATGTATAAGATAGAAGTAATTCCACAAGCCTCACATGAAAACCTCCGCTTGTATGCATTCCATATGTTTAACAGTTAAAAAGAATAAAATTTATTTTGTTTTTATAATCTTGATAAATATCATGACTATTGTAAAAATATTTGGTGGCGCCATTGTTTCAAGGCTCTGGGTTGAAACAAATTAATTGTAACTTGGTCATCCTTTGGATTAAAACAAAAAATAAATCTAAAAATCTTGTTATTTGGGAGCAGCTAAGTCTATTGATATATGAGTATTGATATCTGTTATTCCATATTTAAATAGAAATTAACTTAAAATTGAAATGTAGTATTTTATTGTCAAGATAAGAACAAAACTCGGCATCACCTCCCTGGAATCAATAACTCTTACATAGCTAGATTTATTACACTAAAAAAGATGTTAATAAGGCTAAAATATTATAAGTGAATGGGCTCCCACTCCAGAATTGCTTTAAAATGAAAGGAAGCTTAGGAAAGTTAATTATATGAGAGTCGTAGTGAAGAGTGAGCTTGAACATCTCATTGTAGTTAAAATAATGGATTTGGTCTGCTGACATATAAAAATTCTTAAGTTAAATAAGCTAACCTGCATCAGAAAAAAATCGCCTCATAGTCCAGTATAACTATCTGCAATAAGGTACACATAGAGCACTAGGCAACCCACTTTTAAGATTGTCATCCTGCAGGTGATCGATCTCTGTAGTGGAAATTGATTTCAATATTATGCTCTTGAGTTATCCATCTGTAATCTGCAATGAGAATTTTAAATATTGATTTCACTCTAATTAAAATAACTTCTAACATAAAATTGAAAGCTATTTTCTTAAATTTAAGTATAGTTGACTTACAATATTATATTAGTTTCATGGGTGCAACATAATGATTTGATATTTTTATAGATTACACACCATACAGTTATTGTAAAATATTGATTATATTCCATGGGTACACTACACTCTGTACATTCCACCCTGTGACTTATTTATTTTATAACTAGTAAATTGCACCTCTTATTCCCCTTCAACTATTTTGCCCCTCTCCGCCCCCTCCCTTCTGGCAACCACTAGTTTGTTCTCTGTATCTGTGAGTCTGTTTCCCTTTTGTTATATTTATTTGTGTTGTTTTTTAGATTCCATATATAAGTGAAAACATACAGTATTTGTCTTTACCTGTCAGACTTATTTCACTAAGCATAATACCCTCCAGGCCCATCCATGTTGTTGCAAATGGCAAGGTTTCATTCTTTTTTATGGCTGAGTAATGTTCCATTGTATATGTATACACACACACAGATACACACCGTATCTTCTTCATCCATTCATCTGTTGATGGACACTTAGATTGCTGCCATATCTTTGCTGTTGTAGATAATGCTGCTGCAAACATTGGGGCGCATATATCTTTTCAAATAAGTGGTGTTGTTTTCTCCAGGTAAATACCCAGGAATGGAATTGCTGAATCATATGGTAGTTCTGTTTTTAAATTTTTTGTAGAACCTCCATACTGTTCTCCATAGTGGCTGTACCAATTTACATTCCCACCAACAGTGTGTTAGGGTTCCCTTTTTTTCACATCCTTGCTAACACTTGTTATTTTTTGTCTTTTTGATGATAGCCATTCTGACAGGTGTGAGGTGATATCTCATTGTGATTTTGATTTGTGTTTCCCTGATGAGTAGTGATGTTGAGCATTTTTTCATATGCCTGTTAGCCATCTGTATGTCTTCTTTGGAAAAATGCCTATTCAGGTCCTCTGGCCATTTCTTAATTGGATTATTTGGGGTTTTTTGGTATTGAGTTGCATGAGATTTTTTTTTTGAATGTATTTTGGAAATTAACCCCTTATCTGACATATCATTTGCATATATCTTCTCTCATTCAGTAGGTTGCTTTTCATTTTGTTGATGATTTCTATCACTGGGCAAAAACTTTTTAGTTTGATTTGATCCCATTTGTTTATCTTTGCTTTTTTTCCCTTGCTTGAGGAGACATATCCAAAAAAAATATCTCTCAGACCCATGTCAAAGAGTACTGCTTATGTTTTCTTCTAGAAGTTTTATGGTTTCAGGTCGTACATTTAAGTCTTGAATCCTTTTTTTTTTTAAATTTTTTTATTTTTGGCTGTGTTGGGTCTTCTTTGTTGCGTGCATGCTTTCTCTAGTTGCGGCGAGTGGGGGCTACTCTTTGTTGTGGTGCGCGGGCTTCTCATTGAGGTGGCTTCTCTTGATGCAGAGCATGGGCACTAGGTGTGCAGGCTTCAGTAGTTGTGGCATGCAGGCTCAGTAGTTGTGGCTTGCGGGCTCTAGAGCACAGGCTCAGTAGTTGTGGCGCACGGGCTTAGTTGCTCCGAGGCATGTGGGATCTTCCCGGACCAGGGATCGAACCCGTGTCCCCTGCATTGACAGGTGGATTCTTAACCACTGCGCCACCAGGGAAGTCCCTTTTTGAGTTTATTTTTTTATATGGTGTGAGGGAATGTTCTAATCTCATTGTTTTATATGTAGCTGTCCAGTTTTCCCAACAGCACTTATTGAAGAGACTGTCTTTTCTCTATTGTATATTCTTGCCTCCCTTGTTGTAGATTAATTGACCACATGTATGGGTTTATTTCTGGGCTCTCTATTCTATTCCTTTGATCTTTGTGTTTGTTTTTGTGCCAGTAACTTGCTATTTTGATTACTATAGCTCTGAAGTATAGTTTGAAGTCATGGGGCATGATACCTACAGCTTTCTCAAAATCACTTTGGCTATTCAGAGTCAAAAAGAAATCTATTTAAATCAAGCAAACTTGTAAATAATTAGATTGATTTATATGAAATCCCAGTTGCTATTAAAATGTGACATACATAGTCTTTGAGTAAGACATTTGTCTAATGGTTCTTCAAGTGATTTCTCAGATTCAAGGCTTTTTTCTTACATTTTATGATAGTATGTCAAAGTTTTCAAGTTTAATATTGTAATTCTATAAATTTCCCCCCCTACAATAATGTAGTACACAATTTTGTTGTTGTTGTTCTTGTTGTTTCTGTTGTTTTCTACTCAGCATATCCTATGTTATTCTAAAGAACAAACAGAAGAAATGATAATATGGAACATTCAGATCCACACACATCAGGTATTAAGTTACATATAAACAGACAAAATACTCCATTTTAAAAGTTAAGAAATATTAGAAAACATATATATAATCTTAAAAATGAATTCTGTGTCCTGTAAGAAAGAATGGGAAAAATGCACAATGTGGCAGTTAACCAAAGAAAGTTGGTGTTGTTACTCTTATATCAGACAAAATAGATTTAAGGAAGGAAATTATTATTAGAGGAAAAAAAGACATTTAAATATAATAAGAGGCTGAATGCAAGAGGAAGACAGAAACATCCTAACCTTCTATTTAGATAATAATATAGCCTCAATTTACAAGACAAGTGATAGAACTAAAAGGAGATAGGAATAACCACAGTGTGAGAGTTTAACTCACCTATCTCTGAAAAAAAAAAAAAAAAACAAGGGGAGGGACTTCCCTGATGGCACAGTGGTTAAGAATCTGCCTGCCAATGCAGGAGACATGGGTTCGATCCCTGGTCCAGGAAGATCCCACATGCCGCAGAGCAACTAAGCCCATGCGCCACAACTACTGAGCCTGCGTGCCATAACTACTGAAGCCCGCACACCTAGAGCCCATGCTCCGCAACAAGAGAAGCCACCGCAGTGAGAAGCTTGCACATTGCAACAAAGAGTAGCCCCCACTTGCCGCAACTAGAGAAAGCCCGCGTGCAACGAAGACCCAGTGCAGCCAAAAATAAATAAATATTTTTAAAAAAAGGAAAGAAAAACAAGGAGGAAAAAATCACAAGGAAGAAGAATGTTTAAACAATAGTGTCCTAATTGACATATAGAAGAATAGACTCAACAAATGCAGAATACATATTCTCTTCAAGTACACATGAAAACATCTACACAATTTGATCAGTTACTGAGTCATTAGGCAAAATTTGACAAAATTCATGTAACTAATACACAGTATACTCCATATCCAGAGTGGAATTAAGCTACAAATTAGCACAAATTTAGTTATTCTCAAAATGTTTCAGATCAATTATTCTTCATATTTTGCATATATGGTGAGTTTTGGTTTAGATTTACTGTAGAAATATATATATATATCTGAATCACTTTGCTGTACACCTGAAACTAACAAAACTTTGTACATCAACTATACTTCAATTAAAAAAAAAATCCAAACTGACCCAAGGAAGAAAAGATAATTAGAGATTCTGGGTGACTTTGTCTTCTTCCAGGGAATATTTGCTTTTGTTTCTGAGAGGTGGGGGCAGGTCATCTCATAGCTATCAGGTATGCAATTTAAAATGCCTAATATGTACAAAGAAGAAAATACAAAATTAAGAATTTAGTGGAGAACTGGAAGTTTAAACAATTATGTATTTGAAGTTCTGTTACTAGGCATCCAAATATTTAAGTTTGTAGTATGCCTATTAAATGGATCCTTTAATCATAATGAAACATCCCTTTTTATCTCTAGTTATACTCCTTTTCTTAAATTTTATTTTGTCTAGCATTAATGTACCTATTCCAGTTTTCTTATGCTTACTTTTGTTTGCTGTATCTTTCTTCACACTGTTATTTTACACCTAACCATTTCTTTATAAGTTGTGTCTCACATAAACAGCATATAATTGGTATTTAGTTGTTGTTGTTGTTTTTATCTAGTCTGACAGTCTCCACTTTTAACTGGAATGTTTAGGTCTTTTAAAATTTAGTTATTATGAATACAGTTTGTTTTAAAGTTGATCATCTTGCCCTTCATTTTCTGTTTTCCAATCTCTTTATTTCTCTGTTCCTGCTTTTGTGCCTACATTTGTGTTTTTTAAACATTTTTTATTATTCAAATTAAGTTCTTCTATTGCATTTTTATCTGAGGCTTTTAAAAAACACTTCCACACATTCTTTGATGTGCTTTCCTGTTAATAGATGAGATGTATGGCTCTTCCTAGGATTCTGGATCAACCTTATGACTCTTTTTAATTGACAGATTGCAGCACTTCTGATGCTGCATAAATTCCTAGGCTGAGGTTCAATCAACTGCCATTACCAACTGCTGCCAATGGAGGGCGCCATCTTGGCCTGGCTCCCAGTTTTCTTTCCTCGTATTTCATTGGTTCTCAGTTCTCATCATGTGTCACTTCCCTTTGGCCGGTAGAACTTCCGGTAGCTTGGTGAATCACAGGCCCTTAAGAGACAAATTATCTCAGATTCGTTTATGTGGATGTGTCTATTTCAGTCTCAGTTTGGAAGGATAATTTTGCTGAGGGTAGAATTCTGCCTTGGCGGTTTTATTTGTTCTTTCACCCTGGTTGTAGTTTTCCATGGACGCTATTGAGAAGGCAGCCACCTTCTCAAAGCCCATGACGACATTCCCCCACTGAATGCCGCTTGGTTTCTAACAAGAGGTTAGTCATCGTTTAAATCATTGTTCCCTTCTTGGCAATATGTCCTTATTTCTCTGGCAATATTGGTGGAAATACATTTGATCACTTCATATTTTCATGATATTCTTCATATTTCATGTATATGATGAATATATAGTATGGTAATATATTTCAACAAATTTATAGCTATTTTTTTAATCAAAATTATTTAATTTCTATAGGTAAACAGATTCATTTATATAAATAAACTGATTTCCCTGGCAGGAACAACAAAACAAAGCAAAAAAGAAAAGCTAACATAAAAAAAACAAAAACCAAAAAAATTAAATTTTCTTTTTTTCTTATTAAAATATTTGTTTGAGTAATTCGTATACAAGTTAAAGTAATTTAGGCATATTTCCAAGCAAAATCTCCAAATATTAAAGCTTTTTTTGTTATAATTGGTGATCTGATGGTAATGCTGACCTGGATGAAAAATTATATAAGAACAGCCAAATCTCTTAATAAAGAAAATGAAGTGACACTTGTATTACCTATGGCAAAAAGTTTTATATCTGCACTAATTATACAATATCCAATAACATTCAGTTTTTGCAAAGCATTTTATATACAGTAATTTATATAAAATAGTTCAAACCATAATCAATGCAGTAACACAATTTATAGAACAAAAGTGAAAGTAAAGTGAAAATATGCATATATATGTATGCTTAATATGTAATAATTCTGGTATTTCAAATAATAATGAAATGATAGCCTATTTAAACAAGTAGTATTTGTAAAAAACATCAAAGAATAAATATGAAAAAGTATAAAAGACCAATAAGTATATTAAATATGCTTAATATTTAATGTAAACTAAAACAGATAATTTTTATATTTTTACCCTAGTATTAGATTATGAAGGATTTTAAAATGTTACACACATCTTGGAAACAAATTTGACACTGTTCCACAAATTTATTTTGCATTACCTTGCACAGTAATTCTGTTTCTAGAACTGTATTTGACACAGCTACTTAAACGTGTGTGGGGGAGGGGCGGGTTCTGGGGTTCCTGCTCCCTGCCTGCCCCAGCTGGGGCTGTCCTTGTCAGACTCCCCTCCGGCTTTAGGAATTGACCTCAGGTGGGCAGCTAGAGTGGCGGGAGTGGCGGTGGGGGTCCCAGACCCAGGGAGTGGAGGTGACCTGTCCAAGAGAAGGCCTGCTAAGCTGGGACCTCTGAGTTTCCCCCCAGGTTCAGGATGGGACCAGGAGGGCCTTAATTTACTTCTGGTTGTGCCATGCTCCTCTATTCATTTGCAAAAAGCAAATGTTCCATGTGGGGCCCAGGCTGCCTGTTGTGAGGCCCTCTCTGAGCTGCAGTGTAGCAAACTCCACACCCTCAAATAAACAACAACAGACAAAAAAGTATGGAAACATAACAGGAAAAACAGTTATGAAATAAATTACAGTGTGTCTATACTGTGAATACTATACAACTGTTACAGTCAGTCTGGTAAATCTGTATACACTTGCAGAAAACATCTCCAATACACATTGCCAATAAAAAAGTTAAATTGTAGACTTTCAGAGAAGTGCACAAATATATAAATGTATTATTTATATAAATGTGTATATATGTTTGCATTTGCTAATATACATGTTTGATGGATAATCATGGTTTCTTTCTGCAAAGGGATATGCATTTGTATTTTTTGGAAGTTTTACATTGAATACATGCCGTATTTGTAATTAATAATATAAAAGTGAAATAAATAGTCACATGATGGCATATTGCTAAAAGTTACTTTGAAATGTCTATGACCCTGCTTTATGTCTCTATACAATGGCCTTTTTGGGTAATTTCATGTTGATGGATTTGTATAATATGTGGTCTGATTTGTCTCACTTCCTTCACTTGGCATAATGTTTTTGAGGTTCATCCATGTGCTAGCATGCATGAGAATGTAGTTTCTTTTCATTGCTGAGTCAGAATTCCTTTGTATGGTTATATCACATATTGTTTACCCATTTATGAGTTGATGGAGATTACAATTCTTTCCATATTTTGGCTATTATGAGTAAAGTGGCTATGAACATTTTTGTGGAAGGCTTTGTATGGACATAAGCTTTCAGTTCTCTTGCGTAAATACCTAGGAGTAGTGGGGTTGGATCACATAGTGTGGTATGGTTAATTTTGAAAGAAACTGCCTACATATTTTTCAAAGTTGCTGTACCATTTTGAGTCCCACCATCAGTGTATGAAGTTCCAGTTTTTCCGCATTCTTGTCAACTTTTGGTTTTGTGACACTTTTAAAATTTAGCCATTATAGAAGGTGGGAATTGGTATCTGATTGTGGATTTTATTTGTATTTCCCTGAGGACCAAGGATGTTGGGAATTTGTTCATGTGCTAACTGGATATTCATTAGCGAAGTATTTACTAAAGACAATTGTGCATATATTTAAAGTTGTCATATATTTAACTTTTATATATTTAATGAAATTGTGCATATATTTAAAGTTGTGTATATATTTAAAGTTTATATATTTGATGAAATACAGTTTATTTTGTTTATTTTGGGTATAGTGTCTAAGAATTTTTTTTCTATGGTAAGGATTGAAAGATTTTTTTTTTCTATATGTTTTACAGTTTGTACTTTTATATTAAGTTCCAAGATCTATTTCAGGTTTATTTGTGTAGTGTGGAATTCATGTCCAAACACATTTTTCCGTATGATTATTCAGCTGCTACAGTATTTATTGAAACGACTCATCTTTATTCCATTAGATTAGCTTGACAACCTTGTCAAAAATTAATTAGCCATATTTCTAGACTTTCTATTTTGTTCCATTCTCTCCTTATGCCAATACTATACTCTCTTGAATATTGGACCTTTGTAGGAAGTCCTGAAATCAGGTATTAAAGATCCTTCAACTAGTTGCTGTTGTTTTTAATAGATCCTTTATATTTCCGTATTAATCTTAGAATAGTCTTGTAAATGTTTACATGAAAAGCCTGCTGACATTTTTATTGAGGGTGAATCTGTGGATCAATTTGGAAAGGGATGATATCTTAACACTTAAAGTTTTCCAATCCAAGAAAATTAGGGTATCACAATTCTTTATATCTTCTTTTGTTTTTCTCAGCAATGTATGTAGTTTTCACTCACAGGTTTTGCATATATTTTGCTAATGTTTCTCTGGTTATTTCATGTTTCTTGATGCTATTGTACATGATAATATTTTAATTTGGTTTTTGTTGGTTATTTGCTGATAGACAGATGTGCATTTGATTTTTTTGTGTACTGATCTTGTGTACCACAAACTTGATAAATTCACTTACTGTTCTGTTTACTTTTTTGTACATTCCTTCAGGTTTTCTGTATATATGGTAATTCCATTTCTGAAAAAAAAAACAATTATAAGTAATCTTTTCCTATCTGTGTATATTTTCTTTTCTTTTTTTATCTTATTAAGCTAGCTAGGACCTGCATTTCAAGTTTGACGAGAAATGATAAGAACCAATACCCTTGCCTTGTTTCCAAACCTGTGGAAAATCATTCAGGTTTTACTTTATTTATTTCTGTGTGTGTGTGCGTAAAGGTTTTTATTTTCTTAGGATACATTGCCAGAATTAGTGGGTTAAAGGATATGCCTTTTTTTAAATTGAGATATAGTTGATTTACAATATTATATTAGTTTCAGGTATACAATATAGTGAATCCAAATTTTTATAGATTATACTTCATTTATAGTTGTTATAAAGTACTGGTTACATTCCCTGTGCTGTACAATATATCATTGTAGAGTACTTATTTTATACATAGTAGTTTGTACCTCTTAATCCCTTACTACTATTTTGCCCCTCCCCTGCCACTGGTAACCACTAGTTTGTTTCTGTGTCTGTGATTCTGTTTCTTTATACTAGTGAATATAAACTAGTTATATTCACTAGTTTGTTTTATTTTTTTAGATTCCACATATAAGTGATAACAAACAGTATTTGTCTTTCTCTGCCTGACTTATTTCACTAAGCATTATACCCTCCAGGTCCATCCATGTTGTTGCAAATAGTAAAATTTCATTCTTTTTTATGGCTGAGTAGTATTCCATCATATATATATGGATAGATAAATAGATATATGCCACATCTTCTTTATCCATTCTTCTGTTGATGGATGTTTAGGTTGCTTCTATGTTTTGGCTATTGTAAATAATGCTGCTCTAAACATCGGGGTGTGTGTATCTTTTCAAATTAGTGTTTCAGTTTTCTTTAGGTATATACCCAGGACTGGAATTGCTGGATCATACGGTAGCTCTATTTTTAGTTTTCTGAGGAAGCTCCACTGCTTTCCACAGTGGCTCCACCAATTTACATTGCCCCCAACAGTGTACAGGGGTTTCCTTTTCTCCACATCCTCACCAACATTTGTTATTTGTTGTCTTTTGTAGCCATTCTGAAAGGTGTGAAGCACTGTCTCATTGTGGTTTTCATATGCATTTCTATGATTAGCAGTGTTGAGCATCGTTTCATGTGCATGTTTTGGCCATCTGTTTGTCCTCTTTGGAAAAATGTCTATTCAGGTCGTCTGCCCATTTTTCAATTGGGATTTTTTTCTTTTCTTTTCTTTTTTTTTTTTTTTGGTGTTGAGTTGTATGAGCTGTTTATATATGTTGGATATTAGCCCCTTATTGGTCATATCATTTGCAAATATTTTCGCCCATTCAGTAGGTTGTCTTTTCATTTTGTCAATGGTTTCCTTTACTGTGCAAAAGCTTTTAACTTTAATTAGGTCCCATTTGTTTATTTTTGCTTTTATTTCCTTTACTTTAGGAGATGGTTCCAAAAAAATATTGCTGTGATTTATTTCAAAGAGTGTTCTACCTATGTTTTCCTCTAGGAGATTTATAATATTTGATCTTATATTTAGGTCTTTAATCCATTTTCAGTTTATTTTTGTATATGGTGTTAGAGAATGTTCTAATTTCATTCCTTTACATGTAGCTGTCCACTTTTCCAAGCATCACTTATTGGAGAGACTGTCGTTTTTTCCATTGAATATTCTTGCCTCTTTCGTCATAGATTAATTAACCATAAGTGCATGGTGTATTTTTAAATTTTTTTGGTATGGAACAAATTATGAATATTAGCTAGTTAAGAAAACCATGCATGAGTCACTGCATGCAAAACATGGGCACAAAGTGAGACACTCATCAATCCAAAAAAGCACCAAGAAAATAATATCATACCACCACCCCCACCCCCCGCCACTTGCCCTCTTGATGTCCATACGTTTGTTCTCTACATCTGTGTGTCTATCTCTGCCCTGCAAACTGGTTCATCTCTACCATTTTTCTAGGTTCCACATATATGCATTAATATACAATATTTGTTATTCTCTTTCTGACTTATTTCACTCTGTATAAGAGTCTCTAGATCCATCCACATCTCTACAAATGACCCAATTTCGTTCCTTTTTATGGCTGAGTAATATTCCATTGTAAATATGTACCACATCTTCTTTATCCATTTGTCTCTCGATGGGCATTTAGGTTGCTTCCATGACCTGGCTATTGTAAACAGTGCTGCAATGAACATTGGGATGCATGTGTCTTTTTGAATTATGGTTTTCTCTGGGTATATGCCCAGTAGTGGGATTGCTGGGTCATACGGTAATTCTATTTTTAGTTTTTTAAGGAACCTCCATATTGTTCTCCATAGTGGCTGTATCAATTTACATTCCCACCAACAGTGCAAGAGGGTTCCCTTTTCTCCACACCCTCTCCAGCATTTGTTGTTTGTAGATTTTCTGATGATTCCCATTCTAACTGGTGTGAGGTGACACCTCACTGTAGTTTTGATTTGCATTTCTCTAATAATTAGTGATGTTGAGCAACTTTTCATGTGCTTTTGGCCATCTGTATGTCTTCTTTGGAGAAATGTCTATTTAGGTCTTCTGCCCATTTTGGGATTCGGTTGTTTGTTTTTTTAATATTGAGCTGCATGAGCTGTTTATATATTTTGGAGATTAATCCTTTGTCTATTGATTCATTTGCAAATATTTTCTCCCACTCTGAGAGTTGTCTTTTTGTCTTGTTTATGGTTTCCTTTGCTGTGCAAAAGCTTTTAAGTTTTATTAGGTCCCATTTGTTTATTTTTGTTTTTATTTCCATTACTCTAGGAGGTGAATCAAAAAAGATCTTGCTGTGATTTATGTCAAAGAGTGTTCTTCCTATGTTTTCCCCTAAGAGTTTTAGAGTGTCCGGTCTTATATTTAGGTCTCTAATCCATTTTGAGTTTAGTTTTGTGTATGCTGTTAGGGAGTGTTCTAATTTCATTCTTTTACATGTAGCTGTCCAGTTTTCCCAGCACCACTTATTGAAGAGACTGTCTTTTCTCCATTGTATAGTCTTGCCTCCTTTGTCATAGATTAGTTGACCATAGGTGCGTGGGTTTATCTCTGGGCTTACTATCCTGATCCATTGATCTACATTTCTGTTTTTGTGCCAGTACCATATTGTCTTGATTACTGTAGTTTTGTAGTATAGCCTGAAGTCAGGGAGTCTGATTCCTCCAGCTCCGTTTTTTTTCCCTCAAGACTGCTTTGGCTATTCGGGGTCTTTTGTGTCTCCATACAAATTTCAAGATTTTTTGATCTAGTTCTGTAAAAAATGCCATTGGTAATTTGATAGGGATTTCATTGAATCTGTAGATTGCTTTGGGTAGTATAGTCATTTTCACAATATTGATTCTTCCAATCCAAGAACATGGTATATCTCTCCATCTGTTGGTATCCTCTTTAATTTCTTTCATCAGTGTCTTATAATTTTCTGCGTAAAGGTCTTTTGTCCCCCTAGGTAGGTTTATTCCTAGGTATTTTATTCTTTTTGTTACATTGGTAAATGGGAGTGTTTCCTTAATTTCTCTTTCAGATTTTTCATCATTAGTGTATAGGAATGCAAGAGATTTCTGTGCATTAATTTTGTATCCTGCAACTTTACCAAATTCATAGATTAGCTCTAGTAATTTTCTGGTGGCATCTTTAGGATTTTCTATGTATAGTATCATGTCATCTGCAAACAATGACGGTTTTACTTCTTCTTTTCTAATTTGTATTCCTTTTATTTCTTTTTCTTCTCTGATTGCCATGACCAGGACTTCCAAAACTATGTTGCATAATAGTGGTTAGAGTGCATATCCTTGTGTTGTTCCTGATCTTAGAGGAAATGCTTTCAGTTTTTCACCATTGAGGATGATGTTTGCTGTAGGTTTGTCGTATATGGCCTTTATTATGTTGAGGTAGGTTCCCTCTCTGCCCACTTTCTGGAGAGTTTTTATCATAAATGGGTGTTGAATTTTGTCAAAAGCTTTTTCTGCATCTATTGAGATGATCATATGGTTTTTATTCTTCAATTTGTTAATATGGTGTATCACAGTGATTGATTTGCATATACTGAAGAATCCTTGCATCCCTGGGATAAATCCCACTTGATCGTGGTGTATGATCCTTTTAATGTGTTGTTGGATTCTGTTTGCTAGTATTTTGTTGAGGATTTTTGCATCTATATTCATCAGTGATATTGGTCTGTAATTTTCTCTTTTTATAGTATCTTTGTCTGGTTTTGGTATCAGGGTGATGGTGGCCTCATAGAATGAGTTTGGGAGTGTTCCTTCCTCTGCAATTTTTTGGAAGAGTTTGAGAAGAATGGGTGTTAGCTCTTCTCTAAATGTTTGATAGAATTCACCTGTGAAGCCATGTGGTCCTGGACTTTTGTTTGTTGGAAGATTTTTAATCACAGTTTCAATTTCGTTACTTGTGATTGGTCTGTTCATATTTTCCATTTCTTCCTGGTTCAGTCTTGGAAGGTTATACCTTTCTAAGAATTTGTCCATTTCTTCCAGGTTGTCCATTTTATTGGCATAGAGTTGCTTGTAGTAGTCTCTTATGATGCTCTGTATTCTGCGGTGTCTGTTGTAACCCCTCCTTTTTGATTTCTAATTTTATTGATTTGAGTCCTCTCCCTCTTTTTCTTGATGAGTTTGGCTAATGGTTTATCAATTTTGTTTATTGTTCCTATTACCATTTTCTTAATCGTTTTGGGTTTGTTTTTGTAGGTCCTTTTCTTGTCTTGTTTTTCCCACATAGAGAAGTTCCCTTAGCATTTGTTGTAGAGCTGGTTTTGTGGTGCTGAATTCTCTTAGCTTCTGCTCGTCTGTAAACCTTTTGATTTCTCCATCAAATCTGAATGAGATCCTTGCTGGATAGAGTAATATTGGTTGTAGGTTCTTCGCTTTCATCACTTTAAGTATGTCATGCCACTCCTTTCTGGCTTGTAGAGTTTCTGCTGGGAAATCAGCTGTTAACCTTATGGGAGTTCCCTTGTATGTTATTTGTCATTTTTCCCTTACTGCTTTCAATAATTTTTCTTTGTCTTTAATTTTTGCCAATTTGATTACTATGTGTCTCTGCATATTTCTCCTTGGGTTTATCCTGTATGAGACTCTCTGCGCTTCCTGGACTTGGGTGGCTATTTCCATTCCCATGTTAGGGAAGTTTTCCACTATAATCTCTTCACATATTTTCTCGGGTCCTTTCTCTCTCTCTTCTCCTTCTGGGACCCCTATATTGCGAATGTTGTTGCATTTAATATTGTCCCAGAGGTCTCTTAGGCTGTCTTCATTTCTTTTCATTCTTTTTTCTTTATGCTGTTCCTTGGCAGTGAATTCCAACATTCTGTCTTCCATGTCACTTATCCGTTCTTCTGCCTCAATTATTCTGCTATTGATTCCTTCTAGTGTAGTTTTCATTTCAATTATTGTATTGTTCATTTCTGTTTGTTTGTTCTTTAATTCTTCTAGGTCTTTGTTATACATTTCTTGCATCTTCTCGATCTTTGCCTCCATTCTTTTTCCGAGGTCCTGGATCATCTTCAGTATCATTTTTCTGAATTCTTTTTCTGGAAGGTTGCCTATCTCCACTTCATTTAGTTGTTTTTCTGGGGTTTTATCTTGTTCCTTCATGTGGTACATAGCTCTCTGCCTTTTCATCTTGTCTGTCTTTCTGTGAATGTGTTTTTTGTTCCACAGGCTGCAGGATTGTAGTTCTTCTTGCTTCTGCTGTCTGCTCCCTTGTGGATGAGGCTATCTAAGAGGCTTGTGCAAGCTTCCTGATGGGAGGGACTGGTGGTGGGTATAGCTGGGTGTTGCTCTGGTGGGCAGAGCTCAGTAAAACTTTAATCCGCTTGTGTGCTGATGGGTGGGGCTGCGTTCCCTCCCTGTTGGTTTTGTGCCCTGAGGCGACCCAACACTGGAGCCTACCTGGGCTCTTTGGTGGGGCTAATGGCGGACTCTGGGAGGGCTCACGCCAAGGAGTACTTCCCAGAACTTCTGCTGCCAGTGTCCTTGTCCCTGTGGTGAGCCACAGCCACCCCCCGCCTCTGTAGGAGACCCTCCAGCACTAACAGGTAGGTCTGGATCAGTCTCCCCTGGGGTCACTGCTCCTTCCCCTGGGTCCTGATGTGCACACTACTTTGTGTGTGCCCTCCAAGTGTGGAGTCTCTGTTTCCCCCAGTCCTGTCGAAGTCCTGTAATCAAATCCCGCTAGCCTTCAAAATCTGATTCTCTAGGAATTCCTCCTCCTGTTGCTGGACCCCCAGGTTGGGAAGCCTGACGTGGGGCTCAGAACCTTCACTCCAGTGGATGGACTTCTGTGGTATAAGTGTTCTCCAGGTTGTGAGTCACCCACCCAGCAGTTATGGGATTTGATTTTATTTTGATTGCACCCCTCCTACCATCTCACTGTGGCTTCTCCTTTGTCTTTGGATGTAGGGTATCTTTTTTGGTGAGTTCTAGTGTCTTCCTTTCAATGATTGTTCAGCAGTTATTTGTGATTCCGGTGCTCTCCCAAGAGGGAGTGAGAGCACTTCCTTCTACTCTGCCATCTTGAACCAATCTCCCTGCATGGTGTATTTTTAGGCTCTCAGTTCCTGTTCTATTGATCTATGTGTCTGTTTTTGTGTCAGTACTATACTGTTTTGATTAGTGTAGCTTTGTAGTAGAGTCAAATACCAATGACATTTT
The DNA here is from genome assembly GCF_965194805.1 of Balaenoptera borealis. Classification (NCBI taxonomy): domain Eukaryota; kingdom Metazoa; phylum Chordata; class Mammalia; order Artiodactyla; family Balaenopteridae; genus Balaenoptera; species Balaenoptera borealis. The sequence goes on along the minus strand of NC_138881.1, from coordinate 23,880,480 downwards.
TCACAGAACTAGAACAAATAATTTTAAAATTTGTATGGAAACCCTCTTTTACTTTATTATGCTAACTGTAGATTTTTTATTGATTCATTTAAGATGAGGAAATTCCTTTCTGTTGCTAGTTTGTCAAATTTTATCAAACTGCATACTTAATGATTGATGATTTTAGATGAATGTAAATTATTCCTCAACAGCAGATTTAAAACAGGAAGATCACCTTAAATACTTACTGGGCCTGTTCTTTAGGTAGTTAAAAACCACAGAATATTGACTATTTTATCATATTTATCTAATGTGTCTTCCATCCATGCCCATTTGTGTATGTGCACATACATAAAATAGCAAAACACACAAGTGTCAACTCTAAGTTATTGTTACAACTAAATGATATGTTGTTTAGGAAAGTATTTTATAAACTTTGAGGAATCATGGAATCATTAAATTATTCTTTCTATTCAGAAATTTATATATTTATGTATATCTGATATTTCTGAATATAGTTAAGATTTTGATTTTATTGTTAGTCTTAGTATTTATGCAAGTTGATAGCAATTTGGGAATAGTCAAAATTTAGTTGTCAAAAAATGATTTGCACAATGTTACTGAAACATTATCAGTAGAAATAAACAGGTCTTGGAATAGGAACAGATCAAGGGGGAGAAAAATGCTATTATATAGTATCCAACAGTGGTATCTGAGCTCAGAAACAAAACATTATTTCCTTCAGAGGATTCAGCAACAATACATTTTATCCCCTCTGAATTTTACTTGTCTCTAATAGTTAGCAATATTTCCCGGACACTCATCCTAGATTGTTGCTAAGCAATGACTACAAGCTTGTATCTTCTCAGTTTACCATTTGCTACACAGAATTCCTTGCATAATTTTTTGTCACAATATTGCTTTTTGTTCTAACAATTAATAAAGTATACTTATCTCATGTAGAATGTAATGTATTTTTTTCTTTAAAATACAGTCTTTAGGGTGACAGAATTAAATTTGTTGGGTCATTGAATCTTATACGATTTGTTCAAATTATAATCACCTTTTCAGTACACATACACACACACGCGCACACACACACACACACACACACACACACACACACAACTGAACAGGATCTATAAAAGAAAAGCAGACCATATCACTACTATAACATATGGTTCACCTGTTTTGATTCAGCTCATCTCCCTGGAAGAGATGCCTACTGGGAACTGGATCTTTCCTACTTGTTTTGAATGCACTAAAAGACCAATTATGAACACTAGTACAGCATTTTATAATCTTATTTGTAGTTTCATTTTCTGTTTTATAAACTTGTTATAGTTTATTTTTCTATGAATCAACTAAACCATCCAGACTTGTTGAGGTAGTGGTAATGATACCTGCAGTCACAGTAGAAGGGTCCAAACCTTGGACTGAGGCTTAATGAGTCCTTAAGCAAATAATTAAATTTCTGCACACCCCAACTAACTTCATTGGCAAAGTGAAGACAATGATTATTTCCTCATCAGCCTGAGAAAATATACGAATATATGCAGTCCTCGAAAACAATTTGTTGTTATATCATTAGCCAAAATAGTATGATCAATTCAAAGTCTCCTTCCTAGAACAAGGAAACATCCTTTCACTTTTCCCCCTTCTGTAAATGTTTCTAACAGTATTTTTTCTGTGCTGCTCTCAAGTCTTATATAGTCATAACTATTTCATGATAAGAAAGTATTTCACTTCCCTCTGTGTTTGTTTAGGGTTTTTTTACTAAGTAGGACCTGAAGTACATATTTTAAAAAGTTATCCTTCTGTAGATGATGTTATCATGCTTTCTTTGCATCAGAGATCAAGTCACTCTGTTTCTGTCTTTGTTATTTGTCCAATGAAAGTCTTTAAGACCTAAAACGAATTTAGAATTTTAGGGGTAGAAAATTTATTTTGGTATATTCAGATTTTTACCATTTTCTCTTCTGTTGCTCAAATATCTAAAATATGATAAACAATCAGTCATATTTATGTTTTTATTATATTTATCTTTTAAGTTACTCAAAATTATATTTTGGTATCTTATGTTAAGAGTGAATAGTATTTTTTTCCAGTAGTTAATTATTTGTCCCAGCACTATTTAATAAGTAATATTTTTAACCAACTGACCTGGAAGTTTTACATGTACATCTTAAAATTTTATATATACTAGAATTTAGTTCTAGGCTAATTCACTTTATTAATTTATCTATCTGCCATTTCCATACTTTTATTTGTATTAGATAATAATTTTAGTATCTGTTAGCCGAGGTTCCTTGCAGTCTCAATTTCCAAAGTTCTGTTATGTTTGCTTTGCTCTTTATTCTTTCCCATTCATTTTGGATTCATTTGGGTTAATGACAGAGTAATCTTACTGGGACCCAATTGCACACTTTTCAAAAGAGATATTTGTAGAGCAAATTGGGCAGCAGGAGTAGGAAAGGAAGAGTGAATCACCACTTTTTGGAAAAATTCTGTTCCTCAGTACTGGGCCTTCTTCCATTGGGGAAAAAAATGTACAACTTAAACAGTACAGGTTTTTTTCCTCAAAAACAAGAATGACTGAAATATAACAATCTAAGTATAATACTACCTTTACTTAGATCATTATAATTATATTCCTTTCAGTGTTTTTTTAGGAATAAGGACAAAGAATTAAACTATGGTCTTGTTTCTGGCAGTTAAATTGTAGCTCATAACAGTTTAACCATTCTGAGACTGGTGCATAAATATTTCTGGCTATGTAAGAGTCATATTTTTATATTCAGCCAAGAAAAACTGACACTCATTAAAATGAAAAGAAATCAGTGAGTGATATTTCCCTTCAAGTGTTCACATAAATGTTACCTTTTCTCTCTCTTAGTGAGACAATTATTCACTCAATTAATATTCAGTGAGTAAGGCAGTATTAATGGGGAAGAAAAGAAAAATGATAAATCAAGAAAGGATTCTGCTTAAAGGATACTTTACATTGTAAGATATCTGCATAAATACTTTTAATGCATACTAGAATGCGGTCAGTGTGTCACTGGGTATGATGGAACTTTAGAGGAGGGAGAAATTACTGTCATATACAGCAATCTGGTATGACTTCATAGTTGACTTGGTATCTGAGCTACACCTTGACAGCTGGTTTAGATTTGGGGTTGATGAGATGGCGTCACTGGAAGAGTTGAGATAAAGCCACTGAGGTGCAGAGACTCAGTATATGTTCAGGGAAAACTAGGTAATTTATTTTGGCTGGAACATAAGTGTGTGAGAAAAAACAGTGAGAGAGAATTTTGGGAAGACAATTGGAAACCAGATGGCAGAATATCTTGAATGCCAGCTATTGCATTGTGGATTTTATTTTGTTGGTAATTTGTGGCTTACAAAGTATTTTTTTTAAAGGCATTGGTATGAGCAGTGCCATGCTTTACAAAGGTTACAAAATAGATTATCTAGATAAGCACTTAGGCTGTTGTTTTTTTTTTTTCTTGGCTGCGCAGCATGTGGTATCCCAGTTCCCGGACCTGGGATCAAACTCATGTCCTCTGCATTGGAAGTGTGGAGTCTTAACCACTGGACCACCAGGGAAATCCCTAGGCTCGGTATTTGTAGTACCAATGAGAGTCTTAAGATTCTAAAATCCTTTATCACCAGGTTCAGAAAGATTTAGATAACGTTATCTTACTTAACCAATGATCAAGAAAGTTCATCCACTAAGCTGTTTCTACTTTTGTTCTGTAATGTTTGATGTCAAATTAATTTTTTTTTCTTGTCTTACCTTTATTTAAAGTAAGATTTTAATATTTTTTAAAAGTAGTTAACTGAAGTATATAATTCATGCCTTCTAAATTTCTAGAATAACAACTGTAATATGAAATATTAAAGATTTTTAGTGCATTACAATAATCATAAAATATCATTTGAACATAAATTTGTGTTAAATTTGCTTCAAATATAACTTTTTTTCTCAGTATAGTTACAAGTCAGTACACCTTCAAGATACCTCTGCTAATCTCAGATTAAGGAATTGGAATTTCACTACAGGCTAATTAAGTATTTCATATGAGATTATTTTATTTAATTTTTAAGTAAATCCATACTCATGAAAAACTTCATTTTATTTATCATATGCATTATTTATTGAATTATTGAGTCATGCAATTGATATTAATTTTGATAAATACTAAAAATGTAAGTTAACTCTAATTAACATGAGTGCTCATGCATTAAAAAAATGACTAAAGAAGTAGAACAATCTAGTTGTAACTGCTGGTGGTCCACTAGTGGAAACCAAATCAGTTCTTAGTGACACATAATCCTGTTATATTGCAATAGCTAATGGATAATTTTTATTAAAAGCCAAATGTCTATAACAGCTTAATTATTCATTTTATTTAGGAGCTAACATTAATGCTGTATAAAAGCCTGTAGCATAGGAATTTTGGAAACTGACAGCAATCAGGCTTTGTAATTCTTAGGAGGTGATGAGATTTTCACTTTTAATGTTTATCAGTTTTGCATGTGTGAAGTTGCAGTTGCTATGGTATACTTGACCTTTGGTATCTTTTCAGTTGAGATGCTAACATATGGGAGCTATACAGGACTTGATAATGGATTAGATACAGTAGGTAAAAGAAAAGAGTTAAGATTGACCCCTTAGATTTTGGCTAGTATAACAGAATGACTTAGTGGCTGCTGTCTTAAGTCAGTTAGGGCTGCTAATCAAAGTACCATAGACTAGGTGGCTTATAAAAAGCAGAAATTTAGTTCTCACAGTTCTGGAGCCTGGAAGTCTGAGATCAAAGTGCTAGCATGATCAGGTTCTGATGAGGGCCCTCATCCAGGTTGCAAACTGCTGCTGTCTTCTTATATCCTCATGTGGCAGAAAAAGGGCAAGAGAGCTCTCTGGGGCCCCTATTATAAAGGCACTAATCCCATTCATGAGGACTCCACCCTCATGATCCAGTTATCTGCCAAAGGCCCCACCTCCATTAAGGCAGGATTTCAGCATGAGTTTTGGGAGGACACAACCTTCAGTCCATAACAGCTACTGTTTACAGAGATAGTAGAGTATATAAGAAAAAACAGGGCTGGGAGATAAAAATCTCAGTTTGGCCTTTTATGTATGATTTTGAAATATTGTTCATCCATCTAGGGAGAAATGGCAAGAGTGCCATTGTATGTTGAGATGTGGAATTCAGAGGTCAAACTGAGACAGCACACCTCAGAGCTCCAGGCATACACAAACAGACATTTACCATAAACGGTGTTGTTACCATCAACTATCTGGTGTGGCCCAAAGCATCAGATATACAAAGACACTTATCAGGCAGGATATTTCAAAGGCTCAGAGGTTACATCCCAGGAGCTGGACAAGGGCCAGTCCGGAAGACCTTAGGCAAGTATAGGTTTTGGGCAATCCAGGCCTTGAAGTTAACCTTGACTGCACAGTATATATATATATATATATATATATATATACATACATATATATATATATATATATGTGTATAGGATTTTTGTCCTATATATTTTCTTAGTGATTTTTGTTATATATGAAAATGATTTCCAACTATATATTTATGTTTCTATTTTATAAAATACTTGTTTCAATTCTAATAACTTTTAGTTGTCCAGCTTTGCCTATAAATGTCTGTAATCACAACTATTTACACATCTCCTAAATAGTTATCTTTGAGTACTTTCTGATACTGCTAGGCCTTATTTCTTATTTTTGTCTAGTTAAATTGATTGGAACTTCTGGGAAGACTTTTAGATGACTGGGGAGATAATTTTCTCATTGATTACTTAAAATGAGAAAATAGACTACCCTTCAGCGTATGCAACAAATTTAGAGAGAAAACAGAATAAACATTTTTGTGAGTTAAATGGTTATTGTGATCAGTTATAAATGAGATTGAAAAATGTGACAAGTTCTTATGCAGTTCTATTTCAATAATTCAGAAAACAAAAAAAAAGTAATATATTCTAGGGAAAAATTAGAAGGTGCTTCAGAAATGAGAAGAGAAATTAATGCAACATATAAGCACTGAAATAATAAAAAACAAACAGTAGACAAACTAGAAAACACTAAGAGACATGGCAATAAAAATTAAGTGCAAATAATTAATTAATTACACATCTGTGTTTTGCTTTTCCCACTGTCCAGTCACCAATTTTCTTGTGCCTCTTTAAGAAACAACCTCAAATTTCAGTCCAAGTTAAAGCTGACACTTCCCTACACTCCTGGGGAGAAAATATGACTCCATCAATCATTACTCCATCCTCCTGGCCAAAGTGCTTGGTCTAGGGGTGAGTCCCTAATCCCCATTAGGTTCATGTGAGGTCTTTTCTTGACATTGATGAAAAGACAGGTTTTTTTCCTTCTGCATTTGGTAAAGTTGGACAGGATAAGCCAAGAGCAGTGGCTCACAAACTTACTGCATAGTAAATCCCAAGGGGAATTTTTAAAACACCTGTTACTCAGGTGACAACCTATATCAAGTAAATCAGAATTTCTGGTTTACAAAATCTGTCCTTCAGTTGTATTTACAGACTCCCCAGGGAATTCCAGTTGGCAGTCAGTGTTAAAAAACTGTGGTCCAGAGAATAGTGATTCTCTAACTTCGGTGTGGGTCCGAATCCCTGGTGGCTTTGGTAAAATCCAGATTGTTTGGCCCAACCACACCATCTGAGTTTCCTTTTCATTAGGTGTGGCTGGGTGGGACTGGAAGCAAACTCTGAGAGTCACAGCTCTGCTCTATGAGGATCTGAGTAGGACAGTGAGAAGGATGCTTTGCTTCTGAAGAGAGAAATTTAAAGTTAAAAAAAGGACAGAAATCTCAGGTAACTGAAATATCACAGGTAGATCTGGGTGGTGGGCCTCATGAGAACTAGAATTTCTTAGAAGATTACAGTTTATGTCACTATTGCTTTTTATTGATCACATTTTGAGACTGACATTTGGTCAGTACGAATAGTCGTGGTGTCTACTGTGTTGTGTGCTCATACTAAAGCTATACTGAAGCTTAGTATTTTCATCTCATTTCAGCTTCACTACATGAGGAAGGTATTCAAATATTTCTAGTCTAACAATAAAGAAACTGAGAGTCAGAATTAAATATTTTGCTTGAGGCCCCTGGGCAAATAAGTAGCAGAACTCAGATGGGAAACTAGGAAAACCTGTGCTTCTAAACACGATGAGGAGGAGGTTTCACATCACATGGAAGCGCCTATCCCATGTCCTTCTGAGTGGGCAAACCTCTTCTATAAGGTAAATCTGAGCCCCAGCAGTATGTATCCACTACTGCTTTGTGGTACCTTCAGGCATGTCTCCACACCTCTTGGGAAAGATGGAAAAATGCACCAAGTGTGCCAGTAATTAGAAGTGTTGGGAGTGGATGTAGTCAGACACACCCTGAATACCTGCATGGCTCTGGATGTTGAAAGCAACAGCTCTGCTCAAAGGAGAGTCTGACCCCACATTCCAAAGGCCAAAGCCATTCATGCCAAGTATCCTCCTATTCTAAAGTGAGGTGCTCCTTTATCTTGCCAAGGGCCTGACCAAAAGTGGTCCTGCATTCATTTGATTATCTCTCAACCCAGAGACATAAAAGAGATGAGGTGGAAAAAGTGGAAAGAATATTGCTAGGGGGTTCTTCATGGCAGCAGTGCTCTCCAGCCTCATGTGAGGGGGAGAAAGTCTGCTTTCCCCTTGTTTCAAGCCAAGTGCAAGAGGCTTCAGAAAGCTTGCCCCCAGTGAAGCCAGCTTGGTAGTAAACTCGTTGCAGATACAGTGATTGACCTTTGAACGTCTACAGAAAAGAGGCTCCAAGAGAAAATCCACTAGTCCAAAGATCCCTGCATGAAACTTAGGATCCTTACTTGAATTTTAGGAGATTTTTATTTGAATTATTAAATTTTTCTCTGAGTACAAGCAGAAGGTTACCACTCAAGAAACAGCTGAAGGCAGTCATACATGTGCTGGTTTCTGCATGCACACTTAAGGCTCATAGAATGATGGGACGAAGTAATATTGGCTGCTCTGGAGTCTCCAAAATGTCAGGGGTCAAGACAGGATGCTCTCGTGTCAAAACAGCACACCAAGTGTTATATGGGATTTTGGTTGGTTCTCAAACATTACCATACATCGTAATCACATAGAAGGCTGTTGAAACTCACATGGCTGGACCCCCCCTCCCCCAACCCCTTCTACCCTTAGAATTTCTGATTGAATAGATCTGGAGTTGAGGCTGAGGATTTGCACTTCTGACGAGTGCATAGATGATGTTGATGCTGTTGGTTTGGAGACCACACTCTGAGAACCACTAGTTGAGCATTAAGGGCTACTATTTGAAGTAAGATCATCTGAGAATAAAAGCAACACAGATAATACAGGAACTTAGAGATTCCTGATGATAGAATCTGAGCAGTTAGGTCAGGAATGCCAGAATAGCAGGAGTCTCACCATGTGCTTTCTTTTAATTTAAATTAAATTAAATAATTGAATTTCAAGTGAAAGCATCCAAAGCAAAGCAGAATTCTAAATGAAAGTTCATTAAAATGAACATGGACTTTAAACTAAATGAACATTTTCATTAATAAAATAATTATATAACAAAACATACAAAAATTCATAATCAGTGCCAATTATCCTGTCACTGAGGAAAGGCTAAATTTTAATTTTTATGTATAAAAATGACAGATGCATTCATTATCAGTTTGCAGAAAGTTTCATAAGTTTGTGGAAGAGAAATGAATCTGCCTGGGAAAGATGAGTCTTTCTGAACCATGTGATTAGTTCCTTAAAATCAGTACTATATATTAGTGATGCATATGAGATTTTGCAAGGTAGATAAAAAGGAAATTTATTAAATTAAAAACTATATTTGAATAATAACAGGTTTTAAAAAAACAAGAAAAGGAAATGAAATTTTAAAAATAAACAGTTAAAATTGAATCATTAATACATAAAAATGCTAAAATTGGTTTCATGGTGGAATATGCTTTCTGATTATATTTAATATTCAGAAAAATATTTCTTGTCTTCAGATATTTTTGGTGTGTTCTTATAACCATTTTTGGTATGTCTTTATATTTGATCATTGGTTATTAGGGAACTTGAATATTTAGCAAAGTGAATTTTGGCAATTTGGGAAATACTCATTTAGAAAATTCAATTTCAGTACATTGAATTTTAGTAAATTGATTTAAAGATGGACTCTTGTGGACATCAGTAGCTTTAACTGCCCAGAATAATTTTCCAGTGCATTGGAAAATTGCATTATAGGTTTCCTTTTAGCATTTGTCCTTCAGAAATCTCAGTTGATGAAGTTTATGTGAAGATAATCCTATGCCTTGATCCACCGGGACTGTATAAACTAAGCTGACTAAAAGGAGTGCTATATTCAACTACCTGAAGGATTGATTGATATTGGCTACCATAATGTATAAAACTAATTTTTTAAAAAAAATTTTGTATTCCTAATGTTATTAACATACTAGAAATAGCTCTTCTAAATCTGCTCCCTTGATTCTTCCAGGAGGTCAGTTTGTTGCTACTGTCCTGACCTCTGGAGAATCAAATGCTGCTTGTGTAGAATAAGATGGTATGTTGAAGCAGGAGCATGAGGTCATTGCTACCTCAGCATATCTTTGTTCTGCATTTCAGGAGACTGTATGGGGAGTTTAAGTGAGGACTGATACACAATTAGTAATTTCCATGCCTTTTTGAGTAGATAAAGCATGTCCACTTCAGACGTCATTTATTCATTGTTGTGTTGGGAGTCTGTGACCACCTTCAGGTTTGACTATTCATTACCATAACTCACAGAACCGAGACAAGCTGTTATACTCATGGTTACAGTATATTACAGCAAAGGAATACAAATTATAATAAATAAAAAAGGAAAAGGCTATATAGAGAGGAATCCAGGAGAGAGCAGCTGCAAGCTTCCAATTGTCCTATTCAAGTGGAATCACAAAGTGATCAATTCTCCCAGACTGATGTGTGGCCACACATGCAAGTTATTGTCAATAAGATGAGCTGACTCAGTCCTTGGTACATAGCATGGATCATCTCCATGAAAGCCTTACTACTCAGTCTCCAGCCCCATCCAGAGATCAGACTGACACAGCAAGACCCAAAGCCTCAGGGAAACAAAAACAGACCGCCATCATAAATCACACTGTTAGCATAAACTATCTGGGGTGGCCCAAAGCCTCAGGTGTACACGAACACTCTTATCAGGCAGGAGAGTCCCAGGACTCAGATTTATCTCCAAGGAGCCACAGGAGGGCTAGTCCTAAAGAGGTTCGGTGTGTGGGCGCTTTAGGCAACCCAGGCATGCTGAGTTGGAACCCGTTACAGCACAGTTTGTAAATTATCGTTATTTTATGTATGGTATCTTTTATCATATATAATTTCTTCAACAGTTTTGTTATGAATGAAAACGTTCTATAAAACTGTATTTTTAATTTTGCCTCCTTATAAAATATTTGTATTAATTATAGTAAAGTTTTCTTGTCTGGTTTTGTTTACAAATAATGAAAATCATAATTATTTACATGTATACAAAAGATTTATCCTGATTACCTTCTAATATTGCTAAGCCTTAATTCTTAATTTGTCTGCTGAAATCGATTTGAACTTGTGAGAAAGCTTTTAAATATTAGGGGTGATAATATTCACACTGTTAAATGAGAAAATAGGGAAGCCTTCAGCATGTTCAACAAAATTAACATGAGAGAAAGAATAAGCATTTATATAAATTTAAAAATTATAGCGACAATAATATGCAAGAAATTGAAAAATATTATGTTTTTGTAATTCTGTATCATTAACTTAAAAAAAGAAAAAAAGGAATTTAGGTTTTGCTTCACAGTTGAGAACTAAAGATGAATGTAGTCATGATAAGTCAGGTTTATCCACTGAAAGCATAAACAAAATGCAAACAGGTAGACAAGCTAGAACATACTAACAAAAACATGGCAATAAGCATTCTTATGAAGCAGTTATTTAATTAGACACTTATTGTTGACTCTCCCTCTCTGTTCAGTTTATAAATCCCCTTTAGGGACCATTCACCCTGATTTTCAGGACGAGTTGCTTAAGAGGAGCTGACACTCCCCCACATGCTATAACTGAGAATGCAGAGAGTCCATCAAACAATCCTCTGTCCCCCAGGCCAAAGAGCTTGGAGTTGGGCTGAGCACATAACCATGTTAGGGTGATATGAGGTCTTTTCCTGAGATTTCTAGGAAGACAAAGTCTTCTCCCACGTTACTTGGTAAAGTTGTACAGGTTAGGCCTAAGGCAGTGGTTCACAAACTAACTGCACATGATAATGTCCAGGTAAAAGGTTAAAACACCTGCCAATGAGGGCACACCGCACTTCAAATTAATGAGAATTTCCAACTGTAAAAACCATTGTATCAGGTCTAAAAGAATCCCCAGGGGATTCGTGTTTGTATATAATATTGAAAACAAGTCATCAGTGGAATAGGTTTCTCAAAGTATGGCAGTCATTGGAATTAACGGAGTGCTTGTTATAATCCACATTGGTTGACCATACTATTCCCTTGGACTCACTGACTGTATAGGTCTGGGTGAGTGGGGTTGAGTATTGGAATATTTACCAAGTGCCCAGGTGTTGCTGCTTTGGGGGCCATATTTTGAGAACCACTGCTCCACTCTTACGAGGTAAAATCTGAATATGCCAGTGAAAAAGTTGCACTGCTAATGATGACAGTGTAGCATAAGAGGTTTTTTTGTTTTGTTTTTAAAGAATAGAATTTTAGGCTACTGAGGTCTTCCAGGTAGGCCTGCACATAAGGGCCATCTGGGAATTTGATTTCTAAAAAGATTACAGGTTATGCTAGTGCTGATGTTGGGTGGATCACATTTGTAGGACTACTGAGGTAAATTATACACCTCCTTTGAAAATTTTAGACTGGGTGATATTAACATGACTACTAACAGCTTCTATATTGTGTACCTGGAGATGTACTAAGGCTTTATAATTCTCATCTCATTTCAGCTCCACTGCATGCGGAAGATACTGAAATATTTCCCTTCTGGCAAAAAAGAAACTGAGGGTCAGAAATAAAGTCCCTCAGGCCACAGGAAAAAAGTGGCTGAGCTCCAATTGAAAACTAGAAAAGTAAGTGCCAAAACCTGTGCTCTTGAAGATGATGAGGACGACGTTTCACACCTAATGAAGGTGACTGGCCCCTGCCCTTCTGGGCAGGTCCGTGTCTTCTCCATGGAAAATCTGAGCCACAGCGGTACGCAGCCACTACTGCTTTGTGGTAGCCTCTTGGGGAAGATGTAAAAATGCACCAAGTGTGCCAGTAATTAAAAGTGTTGGAGTGGATGTACTCAGACACCCCTGAATACCTTCATGGCTCTGGATGTTGAAAGCGACAGCTCCGTTCATAGGAGAGCTTGGCCCTAAATTCCAAAGGCCAAAACGATCCATGCCAAGCGCCCTCCTATTCTAAAGTGAGGTGCTCCTTTATCTTGCCAAGGACCTGATGAAAAGTGGTTCTGCAGGTATTTGCTTATCTCTCAACCCAGAGATATAAAGAGTTGAGGTGGAAAAAGCGGAAAGACTATCGGGAGAGAGTTCATGGCAGGAATGTTCTCCAACCTCATGCGAGGAAGAGAGAGTCTGCTTTCCACTTATTTCAAGCCAAGTGCAAGAGGCTTTCAAAAATTTACCCCATGGGCTTCCCTGGTGGCGCTGTGGTTGAGAGTCTGCCTGCCAATGCAGGGGACACAGGTTCGAGCCCTGGTCTGGGAAGATCCCACATGCCGCGGAGCAACTAGGCCCGTGAGCCACAATTACTGAGCCTGCGCGTCTGGAGCCTGTGCTCCGCAACAAGAGAGGCCGCGACAGTGAGAGGCCCGCGCACCGCGATGAAGAGTGGCCCCCACTCGCCGCAACTGGAGAAAGCCCTCGCACAGAAACGAAGACCCAACACAGCCATAAATAAACAAATACTTAAAAAAAAAAAGTAAAAGTCTATTAATAAAAAAAAAAAAAAATTTACCCCAGTGAAGCCAGCTCAGCAGTACACTCACTGCAGACACAGTGAGTGGCCTTAAACTTCTAACAAAAAGAAGTTTTCCCAGAAAGTTCATTAGTCCAAAGATCCCTGTTCAAAGCTGGGATCTACCTTATCATTAGAGATAATCCTTCATGAATGTTTTCTCTGAGAACAACCAGGAGGTTACCAACTCAGAGACAGCTGAAGGGAGTCCCATCTTTGGCAGTTTCTGCATGCGCACTGGAGCTTCATAGTGTGCTGGGAAGAAGTGGTGTTGGCTGGTCTAGAGTCTAAGAAAATAAAGGATCAAGAAAAGATCCTCTGGATTCCAAAGAACACAGTAAGTGTTATGTCAGGTGTGGTTGGTTCTCATACATCATTATGCATCACGTTTGTGGAAACAGGATTGCTGGACCCTCCTCTACTTCCAGAGTTTATGATTCTGCATGTCTGATGTGGGGTTTGGTTATGCATGTTCACAAGTGCAAAGGTGATGTTACAGTTGCTGTTTTGAGTAATCCTCTGGTAACCACAGATGCAGCATGTAAGGCTGCCATTTGTAGGAAAATATCCAAAGATAATATCACCACAGACTATATATATAATCATTATTTTGCATACCTAAAATTATACAGTTCTTTAGGCAATTACATCTCAATCAAACTGGAAGGGAAAAAAAGGCAGATAAATTGGGAACCTAGGGATAAGTGATCTGCTAGCCTGGTGTCAGATTACCACAATAGCACACATCTCAACATTAAAAAGAAAGTCAAATGGAAAAAAATAAATTTAAAGTCAAAGCTTAAAATGGAAAATAGAATTTTAGCAGTAATTGATATATGCATATTAATTAAAGCATATGTAATATATACAGTAACTAGATTAATTTCATTGATAGCTGACCCTTCCCCAAAGAGCATCTGTGAGATGCCAAGTCTCCCCTGGTCAGTCCTCTCTTCCCAAGGCCAAATGCTTGGAGTTAGTGTGAGGACATAACTTAGGTTGTATCAGTGTGAGGCCTTTAATTGAGGATTCTTGGAAGACAAGGTCCTTCCTCGTGCTTTTCCATAAAGATGGGCATGATAATTCTTGAGTCGTGATTCCCTAACTTACTGGCCATTAGAATCACCAAAGTTTAAAACACTTGTTGCTCAGGCTGCACAATTAAATTAATCAGGTTCTCCAGGTGTAAAAACCATGCTTCAATTGCTTTTTTAAACAATGTCTAAGGGATTCCTATTTGCTGATAACATTAAAAACATTTGATCCAGGGAAATAGTTTTCTCAAACTCTGGCACTTCTGGGAAACAATGAAGTACTTGTTAAAATCAACCTTGGGTGCTCCACTCCTCAGCGTGTCTGACTAGCTAGGTCTGGGAGGGTGGGGTAAGAATCTGCATCTCTAACAGGTGCCCAGATCTTGCTGATCAGGAGACCACCCACTTTGAGAACAACTGCTCTATTCTATGAGTTAAAGTCTGAAAATGCCATTAAAAAATTTCTCTTTTTCTGATGAGAGAATAACATAAAAAGTTTGAAAACAAAAACATAGGATTCTTAGCTTACTTAGGTCTTACAGACAAGTATGTGTATGTGGAACTTCTATGAATTTGCAGTTCAAAGGACTCCTGTTCATGTGACTACTGTTTCGGGGAGGATTACATTTTGAGAATATCTACTGTGTTTTCTAAATCTCCTTTGAACATTTTAGACTGAGTCTGAAATTTGGGTAAAGAAGTAAACAAAGCTACTGTGTTGTTTAGCAGGAATTGTACTAAGGCTTTCATTTGTGATCTCATTTCAGTTTCACTGCATTAGGAAGATACAGAAATAAAACGCAATGAAGAATACAGAAGCTAAGGATAAGATATAAATAATTTATTTCAGAAAAAAGGAAAAAACGGGGAGAGCTCCTCTTGGATTCTGGAAAAGCAGGACTCAAAACCTGTACTTTTGGAGGCAATGAAGAGGATGTTTCACAGCAGATGGAAGTGCAAGGCCTGTGCTATCTTGGAAGGTAAACGTCTTCCCCGTGGTAAATCTGAGCCACAGCAGTATGCAGCCACTACTGCTTTGTGGTAGCTTCAGGTATGCCTCTATACCTCTTGGGGAAGGTGGAAATTTGCACTGAGCGTGCCAACAATTAGAAGCGTCTGGAGCGCAGGTGCCGTGGGTCAGACATATGCCAAGAGCTGCATGGCTTTGGGTGTTGAAAGCAGCAGCTCCGCTCATAAGAGAGTCTGACCCCAGACTCCAAAGTACCCTCGTACTGTAAAGTGAAGTGCTCCTTTAGCTTGCACGGACCGGCCCAAAAGTGGTTCTCAGACTTTGGGAGAGGGTTGTTCATGGCAGCAATGTTCTCCAGCCCCGTGGGAGGGGGAGAGAGTGTGCCCTTTCCTTGTTTCAAGCCAAGTGCAAGAGGCGTCGGAAAGTTTGCCCCAGTGAGGCCAGCTCAGCGGTACACTCATTGCAGACACAGGGAGTGGCCTTTAAAGTGCTAAGGAAAAGCAGCTCCCCCGGAGAGTTCACAAGTTCAAAGTTGCCTGTTCAAAGTTGGGCTCCAACTTAGCCTTAGAGATAACCCTTCATGAATGTTTCTCTGAGAACAACCAGGAGGTTTCAAACCCAGAGACAGCTGAAGGAAGTCCCATGCTCGGCAGTCTGAAGGCTCACGGAGTGCTTTGAAGAAGTGCTATGGGTTGGTCTATAGTCGAAGAAAATACACCATGCAGAAAAGTCCCTTTGGATTCCAAAAAACACAGTAAGTGTTCCCTCATATGGAGTGGTGGCTTTGTTGTCATACATTAGTGTGCGTGATGTTCGTGGAAGCAGGATTGTTGGACCCGGCTCTCCTCCCAGAGTTCGAGGTACCGTATGTCTGAGGTGGGGCTTGGTTGTGCATGTCCACACAAATGGTCAAAGGTGATGCCAGAGCTGCTTATTTGAGTAACATGTTCTGATAGCCCCTGAGGCAGCATGTAAAGCTGCTATCTGAAGGAGAATATGTGAGTATAACATCAACACAGATGTGTAATAAGTAAACTGACTGAGGTAATCATGTCACAATATATACATACATCACATCATTATTTTGTACAACTTAAACTTATACAAGGCTTTACCCAATTTCAACTCTATAAAACTGGATGTTAAAGAGACAAATTGGGAAACTAGAGACCTGTGTCTGTGAGCCTGCTGTCAGGTTACCAGAAGAGCACACAGCTCAAATATTAAAAAACAATTTGACCAAAACAAATGAAATTTGAAGTCAAGTAATAAAATGGAGAATAGAATTTTAGCCTAAATTTCATTAATATATACCTATTAGTTACAGAGTGTGTAATGTACATAGTAATTTGGTTAATTTCCCTGATAGCCCTCCGTTCCCCAACAGCATGGTTAAGATGCCAAGGCTCGCCCGAGTCAATCCTGTATTCTCAAGGCCAAAGTACGTGCGGTAGGAGAGAGGACATAAGTTGTGTGATGTCTGTGTGAGGTCTTTTTCTGCGTATCTAGCAAGATAAGGCTTTCGCTCATGCCCTGTGCTAAAGGTGGGCATGACACTTCTTGGCTCACGATGCCCTGATTTACTTCACATTACCCCCGAACTTTAAAACACCTGCTGTTCAGGCTGTATCACATTCAAATTAATCGTTTCTCTCGGAATGAAAGCCATGCTTCCGTGGTTTTTACAATATGTCCAAAATTTTCTTATTTTCTGATCATATTAAAGACATTCGATGAAGCGAATCGTTGTCTCAAACTCTGGCACTCATGGGAAGCCCTGGAGTGCTTGCGGAAATCCACCTTGGGTGCCCCAGGCCTCCCTCAGAATTTCTGACTAGGTAGGTCTGCGTGGCTGCGGTGAGAACCTGCATCTCTAATAGGTGCCCAGGTCTGATCGGGAGACCACACAGTTTGAGAACAGCTGCTTTACTCTATGAGTTTAAGTCTGAATATACCAGTGAAAAGGTTGCTTTTCTTCTGAAGGGAGAGTAGCGCAAGAATTTTTTAAAACATGAAGACAAAACAAAACAAAACAAGTAAAAAACCCGTAGAAATCTGAGCTAACTGTGGCTTTGCAGATCAGTCTGTGTATGAGGACCCTTCAGATGTGTGCCACGTCCCCATGCCATGGTTTCAAGCTGTATACGTGACAGTTTGGGGGAGGATTGCATTTTGAGAATATCTACTGTGTTTTCTCACTCTCCGTTGACCATTTTAGACTGAGTCTCACATTTGGGTAAAGGACTAATTTTGACAGGTATTATATTGCAGACCAGGAGTGATACTAAGGGTTTTGTTTCTCATCTCATTTCAGTTTCATTGCGTGGGGAAGGCGTGGAAACATTACCCATCTAACGACACAGAAACTGAGGACCAGACAAAAATAAGTTTCCTCAGGCCACAGGTGAAATAACTGGGTACACTCCGACCGGATGCTGGCCAAGCAGGGCACCAAACCTGTCCTTGGGAAGTCGATGAAGTGCAGGTTGCACACCAGGTGGAGTTGCCTGTCCCCTGCCCTTCTGGGCCGGTAAACGTCTTCCCCGTGGTAAATCTGAGCCACAGCAGTATGCAGCCACTACTGCTTTGTGGTAGCTTCAGGTATGCCTCTATACCTCTTGCGGAAGGTGGAAATTTGCACTGAGCGTGCCAACAATTAGAAGCGTCGGGAGCGCCGGTGCCGTGGGTCAGACACCCCCCAAATACTTGCATGGTTTTGTATGCTGCAAGCAACAGGTCCTCTGAGGCGAGTCTGGCCCCAGATTCCACAGTACCCTCCCATTCTAAAGTGAGGTGCAGGAGTATATGCCAGGGGCCTGACCGAATCTGGTTTTGCCGGCATTAGTATAGCTCACAATCCAGAGACATGAGTTGAGGTGGAAGAAGTGGAAAGAATATTGGGAGATGGTTTTTCATGGCAAGAATATTCTCCATCCTCATGGTGGGGGGGGGGGGGGTGAGTGTGCTTTTTCCTTGTTTTAAGCCAAATTCATGAGGCGTCGGAAACTTTGCCCCAGTGAGGGCAGCTCAGCGGTACACTCACTGCAGAGGACGTGAGTGGCCTTTAAACTTTTGAGGACAAGCAGTTCCCCCAGGAAGTTCACTCGTCCACAGGTCTCTGCTCAACGCTGGGCTCTCCCTTAGCAGTGGCGATGTTCCTTCATTAATGTTTTTCTGTGAGAAGAACTGGGAGGTTACAAACCCAGAGACAGCTGAAGGAAGTCCAGTCCTTGGCAGCTTGTGCACGCGAAGGCTCAGGAGTGCTGGGAGGCAGTGGTGGTGGTTGCCCGCGAGACTCCGGAAGTACAGGATCAAGAGGAGACCCTTGGGTTCCGTGGAACACAGTGAGTGTTTCCCATGTGCGGTCTGGCTGCTTCTCATCGAGCGCTGTGCACGCTGCTGTGGCAGCAGGAGAGCTGGGCCGTCTTGTACTCCTAGAGTTTATGATGACATATATGTGAGTGTGAGGTAGAACCCGGTTTTGCACCGCAGCAAGTGTAAGGTGATGTTAATGCTGCTGTTTTGGGTTACACACTGTGAAAATCAGTGATGCCGCATGTGAGGCTACCGTGAGAAGGAAGAATTCCTGAGGAGAGCAGCGCAGAGAAATTGAAACCCACACATTCCATGTCATGGTCTGAAGTTGAGTTTCAGGAATGCCAGAGTAGCCGGAATATCACTGAGGTACTTTTTAGTTTATATGGTTAGAAATAATGACATCTGAATTCAAGCCTCAAAAGGAAAGGGGAATTTAAATTAAGTTACAATGTATGTGTGTGTGTGTATTTATATATAAATTAAATTTGCCATTCAGAGTAAAACTTCCTTAAAAAATCAAAATCATACAGGTGTACATAATTATGTGTAAATATCCTGTCAGTAAATACTAAAATTTTCAGTTTTCTTAAAAAATGATCTACCCACCTTCGTCAACCAACTGACTAGCTATATTCAAAGTTCCAGAAGAAAAATGAATCCATCTTTTTAAGATCTTCCTGATTCACATGTTTAGCTCCTAGAAATGAATATTTATTGAAGTCAAATATGACATTGTAAGAGGCACATTAAAAGGAAATTCACAAAATTAAATATACTATGTTTGATTTGAAGGTTTACAAAATTGTCATAAATGGAATTTTAAAAATTTTATCAAAACAGACTGATTCATTTTTAACGTGCTGAACTTGTGTTATACTGAAATATGCTTTTCTGAAGATATTTAATACATGAAAAATAGTTTTGATCCCTAGATAGTAATGACATTAACAAAGTTATTATATCTCTTTTTGATATATTTTATTTGGTTATTTGTCAAATTGCTTATTTAGAGAATTACTCATTTGGAAAATTAAATTAAAGCACCTTTACTTTCTGTAAGTTGAGCTAAAGATGGATTCTAGTGGACATCAGTAGGTTTACTTGCTCAGAAAACTGCCATTGGGTTGAAAAATTGCATTGCAGGTTTACTTTGGGCAATTGCACTTCCTAAAAATCTCCATTTATGAGCTTTAAGTAGAGTCAGTGCCATCCCCGACACCGCTGGTGCTGGAGAAACCAAACGGATCCAAATTGGGCCGTGTTCACCTATCCAGTGGATTGAAGCTGGATACCCTGATACTATATAAACATCTCTATTTTAAAATTTGGCATCAAAACTTAATATATATCGTAGAACTCTGTCTTCTGAATCTGCTACTCTGCTTTCTTCCAGAGAGTTGACTCCTAAGTCCTGTCAGGCCCTGTGGGAATTCCAGTGCTGTCCTCCTACAAGATGATGGCCTGTTGAATCAGGAGCTTGGAGTCACGCCTCCTTCTGCGTATCTTTCTCCTGGATTTAGGCAACAGCCTGAGGGATTTCAGTGAGGGTAACTTCACATCAAACTGCTTATTCTCATGTAATTAGAGTTGGGGAAAGCTTGTCCATGTAGGACATCATTTACTCATCGGACTGTCTGGGGTCTCCAAGACCACCCTCAGGTTCAGTGTTTCTTTGAAAGGACTCACAGACCTCAGAAAAGCTGTTAAGCTTATGCTTCCAGTTTATGGCAGCGAAAGAATACTTATTAAAAGCAGCAAAGTGAAATGGGGCGTTAAAGAGGAATCCAGGAGAAACTAGACAGAACCCCCCAGTCATCCTGTTCAGTGGAGTCCCATTCACTGAGCTGAATCCTCCCAGAGCTGATGTGTGACCATGTGTGCAAGTGTTGCCAACCAGGTAAGATCTCCCTAACCTTGGTCACTTAGGCGTGGAGAGTCCCCATGACTGACCTTAGCTCCTCCTTCTCCAGCACCAGTGTGACAGAGGTCAAAATGATACAGTGTGGTGCATAGCCCCAGGCCTAAACAAACAGACATTGCCCCCAAATCACACTGATAGGATCAACTATGTGGTGTGGTCCAAAGCCTCAGGCGTACAAAGATTCCTATCCCAGTGGACATCTAAGGGCTGAGTGGAGCAGATCCATCCTTAGTACTGAAGACCTCTGCCAGGTACAGGTTTTTAGCAACTCAGGCCTGCCAATTTTGAATTTTTACAGCAGAATTTATAAATTCATATTCTTATGTATGGTACCTTTTTTCATATATAATTTATATTTTTGTTATATATGAATGGCTTTGTAACTCTGGATAATTTTTAAATTTTGCCATTGTATCAATTCTTTGTACCTAATGTTTCAGTTACCTTGCAGTGCTTACAAATATATACAGTCATGATTATCAACACACCTATAAAATAGTTATCTTGATTAATTTCTAAATTTCTAAATTTTTTATGCCTAAATACCTATTTTTGTCTACTTCAATTGATTTCAACTTCTAAGAGTACTTTTAAATATTTATGGTGATAATTTTTATATTGGTAATATATATGAGCATATAGTCATGACTTCAGCATGTACAACAAATTTAACCTGACAGAAGATGGAATGAGTGTATGAATTACAAACTTATTGTGACCAGAATATATGAGAAATTGAAAAAATGTGACAAGTCCTTATGCAATTCTATATTAATAATTCGGAAAACAAATATTTTTCTAGAAAAAGTAACTTTGAACTTTACTTCACAATCAGGAAGAAAAGATGAATGCAACCATGATAATCATTGAAAGCATAAATTGAACAGACAAGTAGAAAATACTAACAAAATATTTGGCAATAAAAATTCCTCCCAAACATTTATTTAATTGCATATTTGTTGTTTGCTATTAGAACTACCCTGTCCCCAAATTTACGATTCCACTTTTAGGAATCAATCACCGTGAATTTAATTCTAAGTTATTTTAGTGTAGTTCACCCTTCCCCACACACTAAGGGTGAGAATGCAGAGGTTCCATCAATCAATCCTCTATCCCCCTTACCAAAATATTTGCAGTAGAGGTGAGCACATAACCCATTTGGGGTCAGTGTGAGGTCTTTTCTTGAGATTTCTGAAGAGGTGAGGTCTGCTTCTGCTCCCTTTGGTAAAGTTGGGCAGCGCAGGCTAGAGCAGTGGTTCTCAAACTTCCTGCATATTAGAATCCTCAAGGTAGCTTTGAAAATTTTTGTTTCCCAGTTACTATCTCATGTCAAATTAATCAGAATCATCTGGGGATTCCATTTTGCAAAAAGTATTGAGAACCAGTGATCCAGGGAAGTGTTCTCAAGCTTGGGCAGGCATTCAATCCCTGGCAGGTTTGTTAAATCTGATTGGTTGGCCCAGCCTCACCCTCTGAGTTTGTTTAGGTAGGTCTCTGTAGGTGAGGTTGAGAATTTGCATCTCTAACCACTGTTTAGCTGATGCTGATCAGGGACCACACTTCGAGAATCACTACGCTATGGAAAGATCTGAGTATGCCATTGAGAAGGGTGCCCTACTTCTAAAGAGAGAGAAGTATGAAAAAATATTTTTTTAGGCTAGAATTTTCAGGTTACTGATCCCTACTGGATTGTCTGATTGAGTGGGACCCCTGAGGATTTGCTTTCTAAGAAGATTCTAGGCTATGCCACTGCTGGTTTCAGGATCACCTCTTGAGAACTACTGCTCTAGTCCACCCTCCTGAGGCTGCTGTTTGTTTAATATAACTAATAATGAGAACTACTATGTTATGTACCAAGAGTTATACTAAGGCTTTATGTTTATCATCTCATTTCAGCTCACTGCATGGAGAACATTGAAGTATCCACCGTCTACCAAAATTCAGTAGTGTTGATCAGAATTAAATTGCTTTCTTTTTTTTTTTTTTTTTTAAAGTTATTTGTTTATTTATTTATTTATGGCTGTGTTGGGTCTTCGTTTCTGTGCGCTGGCTTTCTCTAGTCGTGGCAAGCGGGGGCCACTCTTCATCGCGGTGCACGGGCCTCTCACTATTGCGGCCTCTCTTGTTGCGGAGCACAGGCTCCAGACGCGCAGGCTCAGCAATCGTGGCTCACGGGCCCAGTTGCTACACGGCACGTGGGATCTTCCGAGACCAGGGCTCGAACCCAGGTCCCCTGCACTGGTAGGCAGATTCTCAACCACTGCGCCACCAGGGAAGCCCTAAATTGCTTTCTGAAGCCTCAGGGCCATTAGGTGGCAGAGCTCAGATTGGAACCTAGAAAAGCAGAACCCCAAGTCTGTGCTCTTAACTGCAAGGAGGAGGAGGTTTCACACCGGATGAAGGTGCCTACCCCATGTCCTTCTTGGCAGGTAAACCCTTTCTTGATGGTAAACCTTAGGCCGCAGCAGTATGTAGCCACTACTGCTTTGTGGTTGCCCTAGGCCCGTTTCCTCACTCTTGGAGAGGATGCATCTACCCGTATTGCCTATAGGTAAAGGTGTTATGAGTGAAGCCATTGTGGGTCAAACATATCCCTGAAAACCTGCATTGAACTGGATGTTGAAAGCAGCAGTTTTTCTTACATGAGAGTTTGTTGGAGATTCCAAAGGCTGAATCTATACCTGCCAAGTACCCCTATATTCTGAAGTGAGTGGTGGATGACCTTGCAAAGGAACTGGACCAAAACTGGTTCTGCAGGCATTAACACGTCACTCAACTAAGCAATATAAAAGAGTTGAGGTGAAAGGTGGCTGAAAGACTTGCCACCCTGACAGGCATTTTCTCCACACTTGTAAGAGGAGAAAGATTGCTTTTCCCATGTTTCAAGCCAAGTGCAAGGGGCTTCAGGAATTTTTCCCCCATCCAGGCCAGCTCAGCAGTAAATTCATTACAGACACAATGAGTGGTCTTCAAACCTCTAAAAGAAAAGAGGCTCCCCGAGAAAGTCTACTCATCCCAAGATAGCTGTTTGGATGATTGGTCCAAGATATGACAGGAGATGATCCATTAGTAAAAATATTCTCTGAGAATAACAAGGAGCTCACAAAGCAAAAGAGAGCTGAAGGAACTAATACATGTGGCGGTTTCTGCATGCACACTTTAGGCTCCTAGAATGATAGGAGGAAGTGATATTGGCTGCTCTGGAAGCTCTGAAACTTCAGTGGTCAAAAGAGGATCCTCTTGTGTCAAAAAGCACAGTAAGTGTTATTTCACATGCAATTATGGTGACCGTCAAATGTTAGCATGCATATAATCACCTGGGAGGCTTGTTAAAACTTAGACACTGAACCCCTCCTCTGTCCCCAGAGTTTCTGATTCAGTACATCTGGAGTGGGGTCTGGGTTTCTGCATTTCTAACAAGTGCATAGGTGATGTTGGTGCTGCTGGTTTGGGGAACCACTGGTTTCACATCTAGGGCTACTATTTGAAGGGAGATATTCTGAGAATTAAACCAACATAGATAAATTGGGAACCTAGAGATTCTTGATGATGTGGTCTGAGTGCCTACTGTCAAGAATGCCAGAATAGCAGGAATCTCACCATTTTTCTTTTAATTTAAATGAAATAAAATAACTCAATTTCAATGAAAGCATCTAAAGTGAAGTAGAATTTTAAATAACTAGTTTAAACGTGTATAGTCATTTAGCTAAATTAAATTTGTCATTTAGTTAATAAGTTGATCATAAAACCAGAAGATACCCCCCAAATCTAGAGTTAGTTGCAACTATGGAGTCACTTAGGAAATGCTGTAATTTTGTTTTGTGAATAAAAAATGTTGGAAATACTGCAAACTGCTGCAAAATTAATGTAAGTTTCAAAGGTTTGCAGAAGAGAAATGAATTTGCCTATTAGGGATGATTCTTATTGAATCATGTAATTAATTCCTCAAAGCCAATATTTATCAGTGATACGTATGTGAATTTGCAAGACAGATTTAAAGTAAATTGATTAAATTAAAATACTAGGGACTTCCCTGGTGGCGCAGTGGTTAAGAATCTGCCTGCCAATGCAGGGGACACGGGTTCGAGCCCTGGTCCGGGAAGATCCCACGTGCCGCGGAGCAACTAAGCCCGTGCGTCACAACTACTGAGTCTGCGCTCTAGAGCCCGTGAGCCACAACTGCTGAAGCCCGCACGCCTAGAGCCCGTGCTCCGCAACAAGAGAAGCCACCGCAATGAGAAACCCGCGCACCGCAACAAAGAGTAGCCCCCCCGCTCGCCACAACTAGAGAAGACCCGCACGCAGCAAGAAAGACCCAATGCAGCCAAAAATACATTAAAAATAAATAAATAAATAAAATACTGTATTTGAATGCTGAAATGTTTAAAGATTTTTAAAATATGAAATAGCATTTGAACACTAACAGTTAAAATAGACTCATAGACTCATATTTACATAGTATGTTGAACTTTTTATCATGGTGAAATTCTTTCTGAATGCATTTAGTGTTCAAAATAATGTTTTTCATCTTCGTACACTGATAATGGACATTAACATTGTTCTTATAACTATTTTTGGTATGCCTTTTTATTTGGTCATTGGTTTTAGGAGACTTGATAATTTTGCAATGTAGGCATTTGCAAATTGGCCATTCATTTAATGACTCATTTGGAAAATTCACTTTCAGTAGGTTGGTTTTCAGTAAGTTGAGCTAAAGATGGACTCCAGTGGACATCATTAGCTTTAACTGCTCAGACTCATTCCCATTGTTTTAGTGAACTGCATTGCAGCTTTCCTTTGGAGAACTGCCCTTCATATAATCTGAATTGGTGAAGTTCATGTGAAATTAATTCTTTCCTCAGCTACACTGGGTTTGTATAAACTAAGCTAATGAAAGGTTACCATATTCAAGTACCCGATGGATGGATTGATATTGGCTTCATTGATTAACAAGCTCTATATTTTTAAAAAATGGGAATTCTGACTCTTAATATAGTAGAAATATCTCTTCTAAATCTGTTGCTTTACTTTCTTCCAGAAGGTGGATTCTTTGCTACTGACCTGCTCTGTGGACATTCCGGTGCTTTCAGTGAAGTCACATCGACATCACTTAATTCTCCCAGCAACGAAGTGTGCAAACATGTGCATGTTTTAGTGAAGATAATCCCATCCCCAGCTCCACTGTGGTTGCATAAACCAAACTGGTCAAAAAGAGCACGTGCTGTTATTGGCCTTGTTGATATATAACCCTGTGTTCTTTGGAATCCTAACTCTATTAATAGAGTTGCTATATACTAACTAAACCTGCTGTCTTGCTTTCTGCTGGCAGGTTGATACCCTACTACTGCTCTCATCAGTGGTATTTCTGATGCTATTTTTCTTAAGTGGCATGTTGAAACAGAAACATGGGGTCAAGGTTCCCTGGTGTAATGCCTTTGGGCAGAGATTTGGCCAGATCTTTGTTCTGGGCTCTAGGTGACTGGGGAATGTAGGCAAGATCCCTTCCAACAACCAATCAGCAATTCCGTTGTCTGAGTTGGTTAAAAAATATTTTTGGAAATATTCTGAACCCATCAGAAACCTGGAACACATAAAATATTATATTTGATACTGTTATTTATGTTTTCTATTTTATATAGCTGAACATAATTTTGGCCGATAGAACCTTTAATATAAGTAAAACTAATTTGAATCACTTATGTGGTTTTCTGACTATACAATCATAAACTACTATTTACATTAACAAATTCTGTTTTATATAAAACCAAATGTTACAAGTGATAAAAGAAGTTAATATATGGGACTTAATAAAATTAAAATATTTCAAAGACACCATCAAGAAAGTGAAAAGAAAACTCACAGACTAGGGGAAAATATCCACACTTTAACTTGCTTTTGCAATAATCCACACTTTTAACCTGCTTTTTCCAGTCATAAAATATATGTTGACCCTGGGATGTTATGGACTGAACTGTATCCCCACAAAATCCATATGTTGAAGACCTCACCTTCAAGGTGACTGTATTTGGAGACAGGGCTTTTAAGGAGATAATTAAGGTTAAATGAGATCATAAGGGTGGGGCCATAATCTGATAGGACTGTTGACCTTAAAAGAAGATGAAGAGATGCAGGAGATCTCTCTCTCCACATTTGCACAGAGGAAAGGCCATGTGAAGAGACAGTGAGAAGGCAGAAGTCTGCAAGCCAGGAGGAGAGGCTTGACCAGAAACCAACCCTGCTGGCAGCTTGATTTTGGACTTCCAGCCTCCAGAACTGTGAGAAAATAAATTTCTCTTATTTAATTTACCCGGTCTGTAGTATTTTGTTATGGCAGCCTGAGCAAACTATGCATGGTATAATGCCTGATATCAGCTGACAAAATTGAAAGTCATCAGTGATAGCCCACCCTAACCTAGACAAACTGTAAATGAATTTTTTAAATTCTTGTGAATTCTTCCTCCTGATCATAGACTTTTTGAGAACTTTGCTCCATCATGCTAGTATTTCCATAGTAAAGGCCACTTTTACTCCTCTGCCTTACTAAGATATTCATATCTGCTCTCCTACACTCATCTTACCACTACTCCACCCAAATAAGCCAAACACATTTCTCACACTGTAGTTTGAGTAATCAGTTTTAAACGAAAATCTGATTGCATCAATACACTGTTTCCAAGTCGTGATAGAGCCATCCAGTTTATATTTATTATCTGCCTTTTCTCAACTCTCTAAATATATCTGTACCATCGCCTTATGGGACTTAGCTATATTAAATGAAACAAGTACAGAATTTAAATGAACAATTGTTAATGCTATAACGGGTGACGCTAAGATATGCAGAATACAAATCAGAAAGAACAGCTATGGAATTTCAGAGTTAAATAGTTTGAATAAAAGAAAGCTCAGGATGCTCATACACAGTATGTGAAAAGAAGGGTGTCTAGATTTTTTTTGCTGTAACCTTCTTCAGGCAGGATATGTTTCTTAGTCATATCCACATCACTGGCTTCCAAGATGGTGTCTGTCTCAATAAAGGCTCTTATTAATAAAGATTAAGGAGCTGACATCTCCACTAGGAAAACAACTAGAAAATTCAACAGTATAGCTCAGAGAGGGGTGAAAAGGCTGATTCCATCTCTCACAGAAGAGTGAAGACTTGTTCTCCCTAGACTCATAACTTCAGCAAAGCTGATCTTCATGAATACATATTTTTTCAATCCCTATATTCCCATTTTAGTGTTTTGACATTTCTTTCACTTATTTCTGCCTTTAATTACAATTATGGTTCTCTCTCCTCAAATAATAACCCTTTGGTGAGTGAGACTAAGTGGGACTAAATCTCTTCCCTAGAGTTCAACACTTAATAGATGATTATTGCATGTTTACTGAATAGAAAGCACAGAAAGTGACATTTTTGATGATTTGTATTACATCACAGCTAAAGATTTCTGTTTCAATTACCATGGACATGGTTTTTGAGGAGTGATTTAACACATGATATTTACAATGTCTAGAACAGACAAGTAATTAGTATCTAAATTATGCAAGAAACTGCTACAAATATAAACACATAATCTCTAATAGATAAGTGAACAATTTCCAGAACAAGAAATCCAAAAAGTGAAAATAGCATTGGTAGAGCTGCTCAAAGTACACAGTTAATCACAAAAAATGTTAATTAAAACAACAATGAATTAATAGGAATTTGTAATAATAACAGATTGGCAACATTTAGACAGCTAGATAATGCCAGGTTTGAGTGAGGGTGTGGAGTTATTGTCCTAATGGTACAAATTCTGGAGAGCAGTCCGGCACTACATTATCAAACTAAATATATGTGACCTCTGATCCAGCCACTCTTCTATGCATATTTCCCAGGAAAATCCTTCTGTAGGTCCATGAGGAGACATGCAGGGTGATGTACATTGCTTCATTATTTGTACAACATTGGAGGCTACCAGTGCGTGCCTCACTGGAAGAGTGTATAGTAAAAAAACTTTTAGAATGACCGTTACGCGGTATTTAGAAACAAGTGATTAGAAATGCATGTAGCAATGCAGATGAATCCTAAAAATAAGGCTCAGTGAAAAATACCATTTACATAAATTAGAAATACATAATCATAAAATAATAATACTTACTTTGCAATAGTATGTTTAAGTAAAAAGTTAAACATCAAATACAATGAGGAAAGGAAGGATAAGATCCAGGTTTGGGGATATAAGGGAATTTTTTTTTTTTTAAGTTTACTGAATACAACTTTCAAATGAATATGTTTAACATGAGACTATCAAAATTATGTCACCTTTTGTCTCTGTGTATCCAGAATGAACCAGGATTCTAATGGAAATTGTGTTTGTGTGTAGGTAGGCATACATATGTATCCCTTATCTTCTTTGTGATTATCATTACCCAGGGGACAATTTTTTGGTTCTTTGAAAAAATCAACATGTCTCTTAGATTCTGGGCTTTACAGAGGTCTATCACCTCAAATTTTGAAAATAATCTCTTGTGAATGGTACTGCTGTTTTAAGTATTCAGTTTGTCGGTCCAGATTTTGCCTCTGAGCTTTCCAGGCACCTTGAGCTTTCCAAGATGCTAGGGGGTGACAGGGTTGCGTGGTGGAGTTAAGAGCTCTGCCTCTGCTCAGAACCTTTTTCTGACACTGCTTCCCTGACCTACAAAGGCACATATTGTTGGATGAATATACATTAACGAGGTCCAGCCTAACACACCGTAATGGTTACAGCTGAACTCTGAATCCTTGTCATGGCTAGAGAAAACCTATGTGGTGAAATGCAGGTGGAATGGCTAGAAAAATAAGTACCATCTTGGGGCCAGAAAAGCCATCTGTCATGAAGTTCTTTCCACTTGACCTAACCAAACTGAGTATGTAGTGAGGCAAAAGAATCTATTCAAAGAATTTATTCTTTTTACAGGCCAAGCAGATGATGGCTATGCAATTAAAGAAAAATATATTTGGCCATTGTTATTTATGTTGACTTCTAGTCAGTGGTTCTCAATCGGGACAGTTTTGCTCCCCAAGAGACATTTGGTAATATCTGAAGACATTTTTAGTTGTCTCAACAAGCTGGCTTCTAATGGGTAGAACCCAGAATGCTGGTAAATATCCTGTAACACACAGGACAGCCCCCATAAGAAAACAATCCTCTGTCCGAATATATCAATAGTGATGGAGTTGAAAACCCATTCCCTAAACTAAAAGGTTAAGTAAATCAAATGTTCCTTAGGGCTCACACACCCTGAGTGGCAACCTTCCACTCCTTTGACCTTTCCTGGACTGCTCTTCTAAAGATATCCCCATGGTTTTCTTCTCTCTTCTTTTAGGTTTTAGGTCAAGTGAGACCTTCTCAGTGATACTTTGACCAATTTATTACTTTTAGGATCTTTATCTCATTCCTCAAAAATCCTTATCCATCTCCCTTGCCTTATTTTACTCCATATACTTTCCAACACATGGCATATGCTTTGCTTATTTATTTTATTTTTTGCATAGCCTCATTATAATTTAAGCAACATTTGTTATTGCTGGATCTCCAATGGTGCGAGGAGTGCCTGACATAATAGGTGCTCAATAATTTTTTGTTTACCAAATGAACTCAGTCCTAAGAATCTTAAAAAAGAATTCAAATACAGATGTGATGTGGCACTTTTCTCAGATGATAGTACGTTTGCAGTTTCACTGTCTTAAGATAATACTGATCAGTGCATGAGCTTATCCTGACTTTCTTTTTCCCTTTGCTCTATAACAAAGACCAAGGGAAATGGAAAGCTCCTCCAGATTGGCTGTGAAGATTCAGACGAAAAAAAGTTTTTGTTCACATTCAAGTGTCATACTCTATTAAATCTCTTTCAATGATTACCATTTAAGACAGTGCCTAAACTGAAGTAGATTTTTTTTAAAAAACTGATTTTAGTTTTTACTGGTTGTTCTTATGCCAGGGAAAGCCAACATCTGGCAAACAGGGGCCTGTAATTATCTAACTACCATAGTGATTTTTCTATCCTCACCAGTCCATACTCATTTGCCACTCTTTCAGGTACACTCATGAAGAGAAGTGGACAAGAAAAAGTCCCTTGATGGGCATAAGGGTGGTAAGTACTAAAAATTCTGTCCACTTACAACCATTACCATTCTTGTCCATAAAGAAATGGTATACACACACCATTGTAAAGCAATTATACTCCAGTAAAGATGTTAAAAAAAAATGGTATATGCTTGGAGCTAGTAACCACTATGTGCTAATTCCTCTTTACTGTTTTTCTAAATAAAATATACTTTTAAAAATCGCTGTTAACCCATTTTTCCCTACCATCGTATTTCAGGTGTGTTGAGTTGGTTAAATTGATTATTTTTCACATAGGCTACATCTCATTGGTGAACAATATTTATAGAATGATCTAATTATTAGGGTCTAATACAGCAACAACTCTTTTAAGAACTTCCTATTTCAATGGATCTCTAGACTTTTCTTATAAAGAAAGGATCGATTTTGGTGGCCTCTTATCATATCCGCATTAGTCAGGATCACCTCAGAAAACAGAAGGTTAACTTTAAAATGTCTGATTGAATTTACTGAAGAGTTTATATAAGAGGTAAGGACAGGGTTAAGGGAACCAAATAGGAACGCTGGAACACTGAGAAAGCCACAAGCCACAGTGAGAATCCTTTTAACCTCCACTAATACTGGGAGGCAGGGGGACGAAAAGGTGTTACTAGAGTCCTTCTTGGGGTCAGGAAGGAAAAATGCCTAGGAGGAGCTGTAGGGCTTTAGGGGAATAAAAGTAGCTAATACCAAAACTGCAATAGCATGTTTCACCCAAACTGCCCGTAAGTCACTGTAGAACAGATTCACAAGCTCTCTTTCTATAGAAAGAGGACAAAATGAGCTCCTCCAGGTTCTGCCCCCGAGAAGAATTCCCTTCCCCATGGTTTAGCAAGGCTCTCCCTCAGTGAGGCTGTAATGCGGGAACCTGGTGCTTCCAACTGGTTCCAGCACATATGCAGACTCATTCATGAGTCAGGTCCATGCTTTTTCTGACTCTTAACTTGTCTTAGGGAATGCCTTTGAAGCCAGAGGTGTGGGCTAGAGGGATAGGTAGCTAAGCCGGAGAAGTGGGTACAGTAAGGGCTACATGCTCAGCATATTTACTTATGCTATTAAAGCTGCTTGGCACTGATATCCTATGTTTCATTTTCATTTAAAGAAATGGAATACTGACATATAAGTTCAAATGTATGAGAATGTGTGTCAGATAGCATGTAATCTACAATGGGAAGCTGAGCTTGCATGGGCACTTGATTTTCCATACTCAGACATACATTCTCTACTGGGGTCTAGAGCCAATTAGGGCTTGATCTTCAAAAGCTGCTGGAGTAGGTCATCAAGAGGACGTGACCGCTGATTGACCCTCCAGGTGGATCCGGCGGGTTCTCGCCACGCCCCTGGCCTTAGAAGGTACGCTCCGCCTGCAGCTCGCACGGCCGGAGCCATTTTAAGGGCGCAGCCTTCAGAGAGTACAGTGTATTGAGGCCATCCAGATACGCGACTGAACCCCGTTAAGGCCTCCATATAAGCTTTTAAGATTCTGGCGGGCAGGAGCGGAGACCTTCTCATCTTGCGGTGCCCAAGACACGCCTCGTGGGTAAGTTCCTTTGGTGCCTAAACGTGCCACCTACCAATCTGGAGTGGCTGCCTCTTTCTTCGGTCTCTCCCTGCCCTGCCGGTACCGGGGCCGGTTTGCAAACCAACAAATGAGGACAAGTTTTTAGCAGAATATAGTATAGCCCTCCTTCAAAACACTAGGGGTCTCTGATTTTTTTTTGTTGTCGTTTGCCTACATGCCACAGACGCTTTAAGTATCATTGCCACTACTAGGTCATGAGGTCACTTGCTAAGGCATTTTGTAATGCCAGCCTGAGCTGGCTATAGAACTCTGTCTTATTTTAGGCCTTATTGAAAACCGGCTAGCTCCTGAGTTACCTAAATTGATCAGAGAAGCACTCGTGAATGTGGTATGTATTGCTTCCAAGTTCTAAGAACTGTGCTGCTTTCTTCATTGTGGAAAGTTTGAGTTAAAGGAACTTGTTTCTCACTTTAGAGGGAATATCCCGGTGTGCCATAGATTAGTGGATTCCTAGTAACTTCAGTGATGAGGCCCATGAGCTTTCCAAGGATGATATGTCTGTATTTTGGCATCAAGGGTGCTGGCTACTTCTTTGTGAAAAGATTCAATTAGCATGATCAATGTAGTGGACCAGACAGATGCTCTGTGGGACAGGAGTAAAACCAAAGTCACTGAGCCTTGTATTTTAAACAATGTGGTGATACCGTCCTTAGATAAGACAAGGAACGTGTACTGCTGCCCTTGGCAGGAGAAAGCAAACAACTTCTGATTTGCTTTACTGATTTGTATTGAAAAGAAAGTGTTTGATAGGTTAGCTCTGTATCAGGTGCCACTGTCAGTGTCAAGATGCCCCAGTAAAGATACCTTTTCTGGAAGAGCTGGAATCACTATGTGACTAAATTTATAATAATCTACAGCTGTTCCTTGAGACTCCCCCCCGCCCCATAGGCCTTTGGCACTGTGAAATAAGTGAGTTAAATGAGAATCCCTGATGCCACGCCTTTTAAGTTTTTGCAGGTGGCACTAATCTCTGAAATCCTCTAGTGATGTGGTAGCGTGTTGGCTTACTATTTTGGAAGACGGGCACAGTTCCACAGTCTTCAAATTGGCCCTTCTTTTCTTCATAGCTCTCACTCCAGGGATCCAGGAACCAATGTGAGGTTTCTGCTAGATACTTCATAAATCTTTGCCAATATCTATTCAGTAACTAAGGAAATAAGCATAGGGTAAGTCTGTGGTCTGTCCGAACCCACTGTTAGAGGGACTTAGCCCAAGACTCATTGTATATCTGATTTCCCTAAGCCCCCACTTTGGTCAGCGGATCAAGGTGGCATTAAAACTCCCCAGCGGTTAGAGACAATTCATACCTAACATCAATAATTCCCAAAAGCTTAGGGTATTTTATTTTCCCCAGTACCCTTACATCCTAGTAAATGGCTGTCATTCCCTCTAGGAAAAGGCTCGGAGGAGTCACTGCAATGAATTCTGGCTGCATTGCAGGGACAACGTTCAATATGACTTAGCCTCCCCATCAGTCAAGGTGCTCTGGGTCTCTGAACTGACCTGAGTGTAGGAACTGGGTAAATTTACCCACTTTGGTGATATATCAGGCTTCTGCTCACTCTACCAAGAATCTGAAATATTACCAGAAGGTTAGCCTAAAACAACATTCCGCTTAACCATTCCAGCAAAATTTAGGCTCCAGTAGTGTTTTATCTTTATTTGGGAAACCTGAGATTGTCCTTCTTAAATCTACTAATTACTAGATATCTCAGGTGTGTGAGACACTGCATTACATACTTTTATGGTTCAATTCCATGATTTTAATGGGAAGGAGGGGGAAGGACCACCCTGCAATCATTTTATTGATGACTATTTATTCATTTGACAAATATTTATTGAACATCTGCTACCTATTAGACATTGTTCTAGGTACTGGAGATAAAGCAGTGAGTAAATCAGGAAAAATATACTTGCCCTCATATGCAGCTTGCATACTAGTGGGTGAAGACAACAATAACCAAGATAAATAGGTAATATATATTGTATGTTAGATGGTAACAATACAAAGGAAAATAAAATATAAAAGGGAAATAGAGATGATGAGAGTGGAGAGTTTGTGATTGTACAATTGCAGTTTTGAATAGGTTGGCCAGGTATGTCCTTACTGTGAAGGTGACATTTCATTGAAGACCTGAAGGAGGTAAGAGAGTGAGCTCTGCAGGTATCTGGGGTCAGAACAATCAAGACTGAGAAAAGAGAAAATGTGTCTACACCTTGGGGAGGGAACATGCCAGGCATGTTTGAAGAACAGGGAAGACTAATAAGTGATGCAGAGATAATTGAAGAAATCTATATTAAAGTGTTAGCAAAGCTTAACATGAACACTAGTAGAATTCAAAACAATTTGTACTTTTTCATCGTTAGGCAAGATAAAATCAAAAAATGAGTTTCCCATAACTGTTAGAAAGCAACAAGGGAACGTTTAATGATATGGGGGAATGCTTACAAAATGAGCCGAACATAACTCTCTGTATTATGTGACCCGTGATCTATAAAATGATATATCATTTTGAAATAAAATGTAAAGCAGCAAGGAAATTCACCAAAGGGTTGCTCTGAGTTGTTGATTTGAGTAACGTATGTTTTCCTCCTTATTCTTTTCTGTATTGTCTTCAGTGTCTACAGTTTTGCTTTGTTTTGCCTTCTCTAAAGAAACTATAATACAGGCATACCTCATTTAATTGTGCTTTGCTTTATTGTGCTTCACAGATATTGCTTTTTTTTAACATGCTGGAGGTTTGTGGCAACCCTGCATGGAGTGTCTTTTGGTGCCATTTTTCCAACAGTATTTGCTCACTCCATGTCTCTGTATCACATTTTGGTAATTCTCACGATATTTCAAACTTTTTCATTAGTATTTGTTATGGTGATCTGTGATCAGTGATCTTTCATGTTACTGTGACTTGGTGAAGATTCAGATATTGGTTAGCACTTTTTAGCAAGAAAGTACTTCTTAATTAAGGTGTGTACATTCTTTAAGACATAATGCTGTTGCACATTTAGTAGATGACAGTACAGTGTAAACATAATTTTTATATGCATTGGGAAACCAAAAAATTTGTGTAACTTCATTGCGATACTCGATTTATTGCAGTGGTCTGGAACCAACAATATCTCCAAGGTCTGCCTCTGTAACAGTTAAGAGCTAAGGATTTGAATTAGACAAACCTGGGTTGAAGTGCTGGCTCTACTTATTGTGTTACCTTGGATAAGTGTTCACATCTGTGAAATACGGATAAGGATAATGACTTCATAGGGTTGTTTTAGATCATTAAATGCAGTACTGATTTAAGTGTTAATATAGTGCTTGATTTGTCACAAATACTCAATAAATGGTAACATCATTGTTAATCAAAAGAGTAGCTCTTGAAATCAGATTAATTTTTTAAAGGACAGAAAGAGATAAAACCCAATAAATCAAACATATACATGTTACATCATACCTGCTCCCCACTGAACTTAAAACAGTGAGATTTCAGAGTGATTTCTACTCAAAACTACCTTCACAGATGCCGCTTCCTTTTTTTCGCTACTTCTTTTTTTTTTGGCATCTGTGGTGAGAATAGAGGATCTACTTTCTTAGCAAATTTCGAGTATATGATACAGTATGATTAACTGTAGTCACCATGCTGCACATTGAATCCCCAGGACTTATACATCTTACATGCAACTGAAAGTTTATTCTCTTTGACCAATTTCTTTAACGTTCAAACAAGATCCACTTTCTGGCTGATAACTGTATAAATAAGAAAGGACGTTTACTATATATTTTTTTTATTTTCGGTTTTCAATATTCTTTTTTTTTTTTAATCAGTCATCAGTTTTATACACATCACTGTATACATGTCAATCCCAATTGCCCAATTCAGCACACCACCATCCCCGCCCCACCGCAGTTTTCCCCCCTTGGTGTCCATACGTTTGTTCTCTACATCTGTGTCTCAACTTCTGCCCTGCAAACCGGTTCATCTGTACCATTTTTCTAGGTTCCACATACATGCGTTAATATACGATATTTGTTTTTCTCTTTCTGACTTACTTCACTCTGTATGACAGTCTCTAGATCCATCCACGTCTCAACAGATGACTCAATTTCGTTTCTTTTTCTGGCTGAGTAATATTCCATTGTATATATGTACCACATCTTCTTTATCCATTCGTCTGTCGATGGGCATTTAGGTTGCATCCATGACCTGACTATTGTAAATAGTGCTGCAGTGAACATTGGGGTGCATGTGTCTTTTTGAATTATGGTTTTCTCTGGGTATATGCCCAGGAGTGGGATTGCTGGATCATATGGTAATTCAATTTTTAGTTTTTTAAGGAACCTCCATACTGTTCTCCATAGTGGCTGTATCAATTTACATTCCCACCAACAGTGCAAGAGGGTTCCCTTTTCTCCACACCCTCTCCAGCATTTGTTGTTTGTAGATTTTCTGATGATGCCCATTCTAACTGGTGTGAGGTGATACCTCATTGTAGTTTTGATTTGCATTTCTCTAATAATTAGTGATGTTGAGCAGCTTTTCATGTGCTTCTTGGCCATCTGTATGTCTTCTTTGGAGAAATGTCTATTTAGGTCTTCTGCCCATTTTTGGATTGGGTTGTTTGTTTCTTTAATATTGAGCTGAATGAGCTGTTTATATATTTTGTAGATTAATCCTTTGTCCGTTGATTCGTTTGCAAATATTTTCTCCCATTCTGAGGGTTGTCTTTTTGTCTTGTTTATGGTTTCCTTTGCTGTGCAAAAGCTTTGAAGTTTCTTTGGGCCCAAGTGTTTATTTTTGTTTTTATTTCCATTACTCTAGGAGGTGGATCAAAAAAGATCTTGCTGTGATTTATGTCAGAGTGTTCTTCCTATGTTTTCCTCTAAGAGTTCTATAGTGTCCAGTCTTACATTTAGGTCTCGAATCCATTTTGAGTTTATTTTTGTGTATGATGTTAGGGAGTGTTTTAATTTCATTCCTTTTTTTTTTTAATTTTTTTTAACTTTATTTATTTATTTATTTTTGGCTGTGTTGGGTCTTCGTTTCTGTGCGAGGGCTTTCTCTAGTTGCGGCAAGCGGGGACCACCCTTCATCGCAGTGCACGGGCCTCTCACTATCGTGGCCTCTCTTGTTGCAGAGCACAGGCTCCAGACGCGCAGGCTCAGTAGTTGTGGCTCACAGGCCTAGTTGCTCCGTGGCATGTGGGATCTTCCCAGACCAGGGCTCGAACCCGTGTCCCCTGCATTGGCAGGCAGATTCTCAACCACTGTGCCATCAGGGAAGCCCTAATTTCATTCTTTTACATGTAGCTGTCCAGTTTTCCCAGCACCACTTATTGAAGAGACTGTCTTTTCTCCATTGTATATCTTTGCCTCCTTTGTCATAGATTAGTTGACCATAGGTGCGTGGGTTTATCTCTGGGCTTTCTATCTTGTTCCATTGATCTATGTTTCTGTTTTTGTGCCAGTACCATATTGTCTTGATTACTGTAGCTTTGTAGTATACTCTGAAGTCAGGGAGTCTGATTCCTCCAGCTCTGTTTTTTTCCCTCAAGACTGCTTTGGCTATTCAGGGTCTTTTGTGTCTCCATACAAATTTTAAGATGATTTGTTCTAGTTCTGTAAAAAATGCCATTGGTAATTTGATAGGGATTGCATTGAATCTGTAGATTGCTTTGGGTAGTATAGTCATTTTCACAATATTGATTCTTCCAATCCAAGAACATGGTATATCTCTCCATCTGTTGGTATCCTCTTTAATTTCTTTCATCAGTGTCTTGTAGTTTTCTGCATACAGGTCTTTTGTCTCCCTAGGTAGGTTTATTCCTAGGTATTTTATTCTTTTTGTTGCAATGGTAAATGGGAGTGTTTCCTTAATTTCTCTTTCAGATTTTTCATCATTAGTGTATAGGAATGCAAGAGATTTCTGTGCATTAATTTTGTATCCTGCAACTTTACCAAATTCATTGATTACCTCTAGTAGTTTTCTGGTGGCATCTTTAGGATTCTCTATGAATAGTATCATGTCATCTGCAAACAGTGACAGTTTTACTTCTTCTTTTCCAGTTTGTATTCCTTTTATTTCTTTTTCTTCTCTGATTGCCGTAGCTAGGACTTCCAAAACTATGTTGAATAATAGTGGTGAGAGTGGACATCCTTGTCTTGTTCCTGATCTTAGAGGAAATGCTTTCAGTTTTTCACCATTGAGAATGATGTTTGCTGTGGGTTTGTCGTATATGGACTTTATTATGTTGAGGTAGGTTCCCTCTATGCCCACTTTCTGGAGAGCTTTTATCATAAATGGGTGTTGAATTTTGTCAAAAGCTTTTTCTGCATCTATTGAGATGATCATATGGTTTTTATTCTTCAATTTGTTAATATGGTGTATCACATTGATTGATTTGCGTATATTGAAGAATCCTTGCATCCCTGGGATAAATCCCACTTGATCGTGGTGTATGATCCTTTTAATGTGTTGTTGGATTCTGTTTGCTAGTATTTTGTTGAGGATTTTTGCATCTATATTCATCAGTGATATTGGTCTGTAATTTTCTTTTTTTGTAGTATCTTTGTCTGGTTGTGGTATCAGGGTGATGGTGGCCTCATAGAATGAGTTTGGGAGTGTTCCTTCCTCTGCAATTTTTTGGAAGAGTTTGAGAAGGATGGGTGTTAGCTCTTCTCTAAATGTTTGATAGAAATCACCTGTGAAGCCATCTGGTCCTGGACTTTTGTTTGTTGGAAGATTCTTAATCACAGTTTCAATTTCATTACTTGTGATTGGTCTGTTCATATTTTCCGTTTCTTCCTGGTTCAGTCTTGGAAGGTTATACCTTTCTAAGAATTTGTCCATTTCTTCCAGGTTGTCCATTTTATTGGCATAGAGTTGCTTGTAGTAGTCTCTTAGAGTGCTTTGTATTTCTGCAGTGTCTGTTGTAACTTCTCCTTTTTCATTTCTGATTTTATTGATTTGAGTCCTCTCCCTCTTTTTCTTGATGAGTCTGTCTAATGGTTTATCATTTTTGTTTATCTTCTCAAAGAACCAGCTTTTAGTTTTATTGATCTTTG
Source organism: Balaenoptera borealis (assembly GCF_965194805.1). Classification (NCBI taxonomy): domain Eukaryota; kingdom Metazoa; phylum Chordata; class Mammalia; order Artiodactyla; family Balaenopteridae; genus Balaenoptera; species Balaenoptera borealis. The sequence continues at coordinate 23,841,421 of NC_138881.1, read as the reverse complement.
CTATTGTTTTCTTTGTTTCTATTTCATTTATTTCTGCTCTAGTCTTTAGGATTTCTTTCCTTCTGCTAACTTTGGGGTTTTTCTTCTTCTTCTCTCTCTAGTTCCCTTAGGTGTAGGGTTAGATTCTTTATTTGAGATTTTTCTCATTTCTTGAGGTAAACTTGTATTCCTATAAACTTCCCTCTTAGAACTCCTTTTGCTGCTTCCCATAGGTTTTGGATTGTCGTGTTTTCATTGTCATTTGTCTCTAGGTATTTTTTGATTTCCTCTTTGATTTCTTCAGTGATCATTTGGTTATTTACTAACGTATTGTTTAGCCTCCATTTGTTTGTGGTTTTCACGTTTTTTTCCCTGTAATTGACTTCTAATCTCATAGCGTTGTGGTCAGAAAAGATGCTTGATATGATTTCATTTTTTTAAAATTTACTGAGGCTTGATTTGTGACCCAAGATGTGATCTGTCTTGGAGAATGTTCCGTGTGCACTTGAGAAGAAAGTGTAATCTGCTGTTTCTGGATTGAATGTCCTATAAATCAATTAAATCTATCTGTTCTCTTGTGTCATTTAAAGCTTGTGTTTCCTTATTAATTTTCTCTTTGGATGATCTGTCCATTGGTGTAAGTGAGGTGTTAAAGTCCCCCATTATTATTATGTGACTGACAATTTCCTCTTTTATAGTTGTTAGTAGTTGCCTTATGTGTTGTGGAGCTCCTATGTTGGGTGCATAAATATTTACAATTGTTATATCTTCTTCTTGGATTGATCCCTTGATCAGTATGTAGGGTCCTTTCTTGTCTCTTGTAGCATTCTTTCTTTTAAAGTCTATTTTGTCTGATATAAGTATTGCTACTCCAGCTTTCTTTTGATTTCCATTTGCGTGGAATATCTTTTTCAATCCTCTCGCTTTCAGTCTGTATGTGTCCCTAGGTCTGAAGTGGGTCTCTTGTAGACAGCATATATATGGGTCTCATTTTCGTATCCATTCCGTGAGCCTGTGTCTTTTGGTTGGAGCATTTAATCCATTCACGTTTAAGGTAATTATCGATATGTATGTTCTTATTACCATTTCCTTAATTGTTATAGGTTTGTTTCTGTAGGTCCTTTTCTTGTCTTGTGTTTCCCACTTAGAGAAGTTCCTTTAGCATTTGTTGTAGAGCTGGTTTGGTGGTGCTGAATTCTCTTAGCTTTTGCTTGTCTGTAAAGCTTTTGATTTCTCCATCGAATCTGAATGAGATCCTTGCTGGGTAGAGTAATCTTGGTTGTAGGTTCTTCCCTTTCATCACTTTAAATATATCATGCCACTCCCTTCTGGCTTGTAGAGTTTCTGCTGAGAAATCAGCAGTTAACCTTATGGGAGTTCCCTTGTATGTTATTTGTCGTTTTTCCCTTCTTGCTTTCAATAATTTTTCTTTGTCTTTAATTTTGACAATTTGATTACTATGTGTCTCGGCGTGTTTCTCTGTGGGTTTATCCTGCCTGGGACTCTCTGCACTTCCTGGACTTGGGTTGCTATTTCCCTTCCCATGTTAAGGAAGTTTTCAACTATAATCTCTTCAAATATTTTCTCGGGTCCTTTCTCTCTCACTTCTCCTTCTGGGACCCCTATAATGTGAATGTTGTTACGTTTAATGTTGTCCCAGAGGTCTCTTGGGCTGTCTTCATTTCTTTTCATTCTTTTTTGTTTATTCTGTTCCACGGCAGTGAATTCCACCATTCTGTCTTCCAGGTCACTTATCCGTTCTTCTGCCTCAGTTATTCTGCTATTGATTCCTTCTAGTGTATTTTTCATTTCGGTTATTGTATTGTTTATCTCTGTTTGTTTGTTCTTTAATTCTTCTAGGTGTTTGTTCTTTAATTCTTCTAGGTCTTTGTTAAACATTTCTTGCATCTTCTCGATCTTTGCCTCCATTCTTTTTCCGAGGTCCTGGATCATCTTCACTATTATTATTCTGAATTCTTTTTCTGGAAGGTTGCCTATCTCCACTTCATGTAGTTGTTTTTCTGGGGTTTTATCTTGTTCATTCATCTAGTACATAGCCCTCTGCCATTTCATCTTGTCTTTCTTTCTGTGAATGTGTTTTTTGTTCCACAGGCTGCAGGATTGTAGTTCTTCTTGCTTCTGCTGTCTGCCCTCTGGTGGATGAGGCTATCTAAGAGGCTTGTGCTAGTTTTCTGATGGGAGGGACTGTTGGTGGGTAGAGCTGGGTGTTGCTCTGGTGGGCAGAGCTCAGTGAAACTTTAGTCTGCTTGTCTACTGATGGGTGGGGCTGGCTTCCCTCCCTGTTGGTTGTTTTTCCTGAGGTGACCCAACACTGGAGCCTGCCTTGCTCTTTGGTGGGGCTAATGGCAGACTCTGGGAGGGCTCACGCCAAGGAGTACTTCCCAGAACTTCTGCTGCCAGTGTCCTTGTCCTCACTTTGAGCCACAGCCACCCCCCGCCTCTGCAGGAGACCCTCTAACACTAGCAAGTAGGTCTGGTTCAGTCTCCTATGGGGTCACTGCTCCTTCCCCTGGGACCCGATGCACACACTACTTTGTGTGTGCCCTCCAAGAGTGGAGTCTCTTTCTTCCCCAGTCCTGTTGGAGTCCTGCAATCAAGTCCTGCTCGCCTTCAAAGTCTGATTCTCTAGGAATTCCTCCTCCCATTGCTGGACCCCCAGGTTGGGAAGCCTGACGTGGGGCTCAGAACCTTCACTCCAGTGGGTGGACTTCTGTAGTATAAGTGTTCTCCAGTTTGTGAGTCACCCACCAGCAGTTATGGAATTTGATTTTATTGTGATTGTGCCCCTCCTACCGTCTCATTGTGGCTTCTCCTTTCTCTTTGGATGTGGGGTATCTTTTTTGGTGAGTTCCAGTGTCTTCCTGTTGATGATTGTTCAGCAGTTAGTTGTGATTACGTTGCTCTCGCAAGAGGGAGTGAGTGCACGTCCTTCTACTCCGCCATCTTGAACGAATCCACTATTTAATTTTAATTAATATTAAATTTGAATGTGCAAATACAGTAACTAGTAGCTACTGTATTCATAGCTAGTAGCTAATAGCTACTGTATTCAACAGCACAGGTGTAGATTGTTTTTGGTAGTCTGAGTTGGTGTCAGAAGTTCCAAGATAAAGACCTTTGGATTTATCTTAAAGCCAGGAAAGTGTACATATCACTCTGCTGCTTAAAGACTTTCAGTGCCTCCTTCTATGTTACTACTTAATCCAAATTCCAAAGACTCACATATGGGGTCCACTTTGATCTCATTCCATCACACTTTTCCAGTCAAATTTCCATTAATCTCATCCTTATATGCTCTAATCTATCCTAACTGAATTATCTTTGTTTTGAGTCCATAGTTTATGCCTTCTCCACACTCATAATTTGGCTCATAAAGTATTCTCTTCTAGTAATCCTTTGCCCAAGCTGTGTTTCCAAATCATCTTAATTTTTTTTTCTTAAGGAAATTTCAGATGTATTTGGAATATAGCAACAGAATACATTTTGTAAAGTTACATATAACAAAACCATTTCTCCACCAGTTATATCTGTGAACCAGAGTTTGCTTATTTCAGAAGCCCCAGGATGCCTTAAGAATATTTGTCTCATTATTCCCATTGTTTTCCACTCCAGGGAACTGTCCTTAATAAACGTTGCTATGTGTCTCCTCCTGGCTAGTTTTTTTAAAATTATTATTCAATTTATTGAAACTACAAGAAAAAAATCAGTTCACCCATTTCTCTGACTACTGCCCCCCCACATCCCTACTCCCAACCCTCACCTCTGGCAACCACCAGTCTCTTCTCTCTGTGAGCTTGGTTTTTTGCTTTGCTTTTAGGTGCTGCATATAAAACAGATCATAGGGTATTTGTCTTTCTCTAACTTATTTCACTTAGCGTAATGCCCTCGAGGCATATACATGTTGTTGCAAATGGCAAGATTTCATTCTTTTTTTATGGCTGGGTAATATTCCATTGTGTATATACACCACAGTTTCTTTATTCATTCATTCATTGATGGAGACTTAGGTTGTTTCCATATCTTGGCTGTTATAAATAATACTGCAGTGAACATGGGTGGAGTGCATATCTTTTCGAGTTAGTGTTTTCATTTTCTTCAGATAAAGACCCAAAAGTGGAATTGCTGGATGGTATTGTAGTACTATTTTTAATTTTTTGAGGAACCTTCATACTATTTCCCATAGTGTTGTACCAATTTACATTCTCACTGACAGTGTACAAGGGTACCCTTTTGTCCACATCCTCACCAACACTTGTTATTTCTTGTTTTTTTTAATTTAAAAAAATTTTTTTAATTAAAAAAATTTTATTTTTGAAAATTTTTTAAATTTTTTAAATTTTGTTTAATTTTTTAAATGTTTTTTAATTTTTAAAAATTTTTAATTTTTTTTTTGGATTTTTTTTTAAATTCAAACAGAAAGTCACAAAAATTATACTCATCCTTATCAGTTCACTCAGTGCCATGTAATTAATTTTTTTTTCATCTTGATCTTTTGTTAGCACTTTTATGAGTTCATCAGTTTTTCATTAGAGTTCTGAAAATGCTTATTCATTCAGTTCAGCAGTACAGTCAGTTACCAGAAACCTGTACTTGTCAGAGTCTTTTCCATGAATTTCTTGAAGATGAAACCCTTTTATAGGAACATATTTGCAAAAGCATCAGAGTACACCCAGAACTGTCTGTAAATGACAAAAGACTTAAAAACGTCCATGGTTAAAGATTTGATGAAAGTTCATAATAATGCAGTTGACAAGAAAATTAGTTATTTCTGAGATATACATTTTAAAGTAATAACTAGGATTATGACTTATAACATTATACCAGAACATATAAGATTTTTAGAAATTTCATGTAATGTCTGAAACATTTATATTAACATATTTCCATACAAATAACCCAATGAAAGTTTAGTATTAGTTGTTTTGTTTGTTTGTTTTTTTATACTGCAGGTTCTTATTAGTCATCAATTTCATACACATCAGTGTATACATGTCAGAACATTTTCTAATAACATATGCCAAAAAAAAACCTCAAAATGGATTAAACATCCAAATGTAAGATCTGAAACCATAAAACTCTGAGAAGAAAACACAGGCAGAACACTCCCCGACATAAATAGTAATTTTTTTTGGATTTCTCTCCTAAAGCAAAGGAAACAAAAGCAAAAATAAACAAATGGGACCCAATTAAACTCAAAAGCCTTTGCACAGCAAAGGAAACCACCGACAAAACAAAAAGACAACGTACTGGATGGGAGAAAATACTTACAAATGATATGATTGACAAGGGGTTAATATCCAAAATATATAAACAGATCATTCAATTCAACATAAAAAAAGAACCCAATTTTAAAATGGGCAGAAGACCCGAATAGACACCCCTCCAAAGAAGGCACACAGACGGCCCTCAGGCACACGAAAAGATGCTCAACATCACTACTCATCAGAGAAATGCAAATCAAAACCACAATGAAACCATGCTCTACATAGACATTTCAGACTGGCTTCTTTCAGTAAGCAATAGCATTTATGTTCCTCCATGTCTTTTTATTGTTTGATTGCTCATTTCTTTCTCTTGTAGAATAATATTCCACAGTTTGTTTGTACTTTCATCTTTTGATGGACATTTGGGTTGTTTCCAGTTTGGGCAATTGTTAATGAATTTGTTCATAAACATTCATGCATAGGTTTTCATGTGGACATAGTTGAAAACTCATTTGGATGATTAGTAAGAATCACAACCATTGGCTCATATGGTGCAACTATGTTTAGCTTTGTATGAAACTGCCAAACTGTATTCCAAAATGTCTTCATCCTTTTGCATTCCCACCAGCAATGAGTGAGTTCTTGATGCTCCACATCCTCACCAGCGTTTTTGTACTGTCACATGATAAATTTTACCCATTTTGATACATGTATAGTGATATCTCATTATTTTAACATTGTCATTAAGCAGTCCTCTAGAGACTTGATGTTAAGCATTTTTTTCACATGCTATTGCCATCTGTTTATCTTCTTTGTGGAGGCGTCTCTCCAGATATTCTGCCCACCTTAAAACTGAATTGTTTGTTTTCTTATGGTTGAATTTTAAGAGTTCTTCATATATTCTGGATATGAGTCTTTTATCATATATATGTCTTGCAGATATTTTCTTCCAGTGTATACCTTGTCTTTCATTCTCTTATTAGTATTGTCACAAATCAGAAGTTTTAAATTTTAATGAAGTCTAACTTATCAATGTTTTTCCCCAAGGATTGTGCCTTTGTTTTAACTAAAAACTTCTCGCCAAACCAAAGGCTGTTAGATTTTCTTATGTTATCTTCCAGAAGTTTAATAGTTTATAGCATCTAATATTTATATCTGTGATCTATTTTGAGTTAATTCTTGTGGAATGTATAAGAACAGTTTCTAGATTCATTATTTGGCATGTAGATGTCCAGTTGTACCAACACCATTTGTTTAAAAGTCTATGCTTTCTCCATTGAATTGCCTATCCTTTGTCAAAGATCAGTTGATTATATCCCTGTGGGCCTATTTCTGGGCTCTGCATCCTGTTTCATTAATCTATTTATCCTTTCAACGATATCACGTCCTTTTAAAAAATTTTATTGAAGTATAGTAGATTTACAATGTTGTGTTAATACAATGTCTTTTTTAAAAATTGTAGTTAATTTACAATGTTGTGTTAGTTTCAAGTGTACAGCAAAGTGATTCAGTTATGCATATATTTTTTAAATTAAAATTTTTTTTAATTTTTAAAAATTTTTAAATTTAAAAATTTTTTTAAGTTTTTTAAAAATTTTCTTAAATTAAAAATTTTTTTTTTAATTTTTAAAAATAAAAAAAAAATTTTTGTCTGCGTTTTGTCTTCGTTGCTGCACGCGGGCTTTCTCTAGTTGCAGCGAGCAGGGGCTACTCTTCATTGCAGTGCATGGGCTTCTCCTTGTGGTGGCTTCTCGTGTTGCAGAGCATGGGCTCTAGGCGTGTGGGCTTCAGTAGTTGCAGCATGCGGTCTCAGTAGTTGTGGCTCACGGGCTTAGTTGCTCCACGGCATGTGGGATCTTCCTGGACCAGGGATCAAACCTGTGTCCCCTGCGTTAGCAGGCAGGTTCTTAACCACTGCACCACCAGGGAAGTCCCTCTTGTTTTTTTTTTTAATAACAGCCATTCTGACGTGTGTGAGGTGGTATCTCATTGTGGTTTTGATTTGCATTTCTCTGATGATTAATGATGTTGAGCATCTTTTCATGTACCTGTTGGCCGTTTGTATGTCTTCTTTGGAAAAATGTTTATTCAGGTCTTCTCATTTTTTTTTTTTATAAACTTATTTATTTTATTTATTTATTTTTGGCTGTGTTGGGTCTTGGTTGCTGGGCGTGGGCTTTCTCTAGTTGCGGCGAGCAGGGGCTACTCTCCATTGCAGTGTGCAGGCTTCTCATTGTGGTGGCTTCTCTTGTTGCGGAGCATGGGCTCTAGGCACGCAGGCTTCAGTAGTTGTGGCACGTGGGCTCAGTAGTTGTGGCTTGCGGGCTCTAGAGCACAGGCTCAGTAGTTGTGGCACACGGGCTTAGTTGCTCCGCGACATGTGAGATCTTCCCGGACCAGGGCTCAAACCCGTGTCCCCTGCATTGGCAGGCGGATTCTTAACCACTGCACCACCAAGGAAGCCCTCATTTTTATTTAATATTTATTTATTTTATTTACTTTTTTGGCTGCATTGGGTCTTCGTTGCGACGCACAGGCTTCTCTCTAGTTGTGGCATGCGGGTTTTCTCTCTCTAGTTGTTGCGCATAGGCTCCAGGGTGCGTGGGGTCTCTTGTTGAGGCACGAGAGCTTAGTAGTTGTGACCAGTGGGCTTAGTTGCCCCCCGTCATGTGGGATCTTAGTTCCCCGACCAGAGATCGAACCCATATCCCCTGCACTGGAAGGCGGATTCTTTACCACTGGACCACCAGGGAAGTCCCTCCTCGTGTTTTAATAGGATTAATTGTTCAGTTTCACCTGAAGTTGCCACTTATTTTGTGAAACTTTTCCCAATTTCCCATGGTGTAAGCAAGCTCTCCCTCCACTGAATCAGTCTAGTTATCTGTCTTTATTTCCTCCTGACATATATCTATTTTATCCTTATAAGGTTTTAAGCTCTTTCAGGTTATGTTCTATATCTGATTTACTCTGTAATCTTCAGTCTCTGGTCTACTGTCCAGTATATAGAACACACAAAATAACTTGTTATCAAATGAGTGAGTTAAATAATAACTGAATTAATGTGGACATTTGAATTTGAGACTCTTGTTATCATCATCAGAACATTTCAAATGAAAGTAATTAAATCATTAGGTATATATGAATTTATAAATGTATACATTGCATATATGGAGATGTTTTATTTTTATTTACATATATTGTCTCAAATATGCAAATAGTCTCCACTTATAGCTGAATGGTTTGCATATTTTATGCAAATTGTTTTATCTTTTTATGTGTTTATGTAACATTTTTGTCTGGTATGTACTGAAAAAAGTGATTTTAATTTTTTATTTTTCTGGATAATTGGCTCTGTTCTCCATTTTATTTCCCACATGTAGAGCAGTCTGAAGCATTATAATTATATGCTACAAAACAAAACATTGTGTGAAAATATTTATTTTAAACCAGAATATTATATTGAGAAGATTTTCCCACCATGAACATTTGTTTGCCATCTGTATTCAGTCCAAGCAAACTGCTCAGTACTATTAAGGGAACTTGGATAGTGGACACTCTAACTCCTTGAAAGTATTAAATTATGGCAGTTACTGATATATTGAAAATCTGATGCACTGTTTAATGTTTTATGAACTTTCTCTGGAATATCCTGAGAAGTTCACTTATTCTCTATGAAACATTCATCCCAAATAATAAATAGGTATATTCATATTGTAAACATAATCCAAGCAGTCTATAGTACAGTTATTTCAGTAGTAAAGTTTATATTTTTCTGACTCCAGAAATGAATGATTCTGTTGTAAACAGTATTAAATGACGAACTATACTAAGGATTAGACATTAGGCATTAGACAGGGTTCAATTGCTAAAGAAGACTCACAGGACCAAAAATGGCAGGGTTTAAAAATGTACAGTTCATTGCATGGAAAGGCTACATTAAGGCACCAGCATTAAAGTCCGGATATGGATCACAGCCAAAGGCTCGCTCAGAGTAAGGGTGTGGAGAAACCAAGCTATTGTCCTCCGTTTGCAAAGGCCATACCAGTATACACCTTTTCTTTCAGACCAAGAACACAATTTTCTCTTAAATCAAAAACCACCTATGTGTGCACATAAAATCACAGAATTAGGGAACCCAAAATGGCATCTCAGCCAGGATTTCTTATGTCCCGATGGGTCATGTAGGCATCTTCCCGCTAACCTGCCTCAATGGCAGAGCGTTCCAGGTCTGTCACCAAGACCAGATGCAAATCATCAATCTTGCTTATCAGTAAATAATGCTGACATGCTGGTGTATCACCCCAGATCTCCTCAGACGTATAGTTACAAAGCAACACTAGTAGGCAGTGCAGTTCTTGCCCTGGCCAGGATCAGGGCTGTGCAGGTTATTTTTCTTATTTCAGACCAATTTCAGACCTGGGGGAGTTGACTCTCACAGCTCAGACACCAAATAACAGGAGCTATTTCTTGCAACATGTAAAAGTGACAAAGGATTAGTATTCAGAATATATGAGACACTTGTAAAATACAAAGAGAGAGACAAATAACCTAATAAAAAGGAAGAGAAACCCCAAACATATTTTTAAAACACACACATAAAAACTCACTAATGATTTAGGAATGGCAAAAAACAGCAACAACAACAACAAAAACTCATCAGGTTGCAATTTTTTCAGAAGTCTGCTAGATAAATTTCAATAAGAATCTGGGAAAACAAAAGCCCTCATATGCTTCCAATAGTAGTGTAAAATGGTACATCACTTAAAAGAGCAATTTGACAAGCTTTACAATGGTTAAGGATGTTCGTACCTTAAGATTAACTATTCATCTCCTAGGAATATACCTTAGAAAAACTAGGAAACAGAACATGGGAAAATTTTGCATGATTATTTGTTACAGCATTGCTTGTAATCATGAAAAATTAGAGACAATATATGACCTATACATAGAAAAAATAGATCAGTAAATTATATGTTTTTCAATGGAGTACTCAGTAGAGGTTAAAATGAATGAATAAACATTCATGTATCATGAGTCAGGGGTGCAATGATATAGAAATCCTGAATCATGAATGTGCTATTAACACTAAAATTTTAAAACATAAAGTTGAGGGGAAATCAAGTTACAGAAAGACACAAATTATATTGTGTCACTTATATGAAGCTTAAAAACACACAAAAAATTTCATAATATGTTATTTATGGGACCATTCAGATGTAATGAAATATAAAATTTAGAAGAGATAAATGCCACCTTTTGGATAGTGGGTACTTATGGGAAGGAACTTAAATGTTCTTAGTGAGGGGTCCAAAATGATTTATTTCTTTGAAAACAGAAACTTGTGGTAAATATGACAGAATGTTAGCTACAGCATTCGAAAAATTAAAACTGTGCCTCCTAGAATTTGGGCAGTAGAGGGACACGTGACAGACTTGCATCTGAAAAAAAAATCTACCAAATAGATGGAGAGGCCACAGAGGTCAAACTGCCTCCCCATCAAAAGTAAAAATAAATAATAAATTTAAAAGCACTTATTACCTAAAGTGTAATAAGTGTGGACTTTATGTGAAGAAATCTACCTGGGTTTATCTTGAATCTCTCCTAAAATTAATGCCTGATTGGTTGTAGAATATGGCCCCAGCTTATGAATAGAAACTAAGTGAAGTGTCCTCAACTCCCAGCAATAGTAGAGACATTTTCAAAGTCAAGAGTGATGAACTTGGATGGCTCCATTTGGAGTACTTCTCAATACTTCTCACAAACACAAAAGAAACACTCCATGAAATAATAACTGGCATGAGGAATCTGCCGTACTCAGAGGGAATCATCAAGGAAATACGTCTGTCATTCAAGTCCATCTTTTCTTGATCCTATAGGCTGCCCGTTTGGCGTAAGAGAATGAGACAAAGGAGGAGAAATATGAGATGGGGTGGAGTTGACAAAGATGAAGAACCGGATAGTACCTTAGGAGTGATGCAGGACCGGACTAGGTAAGAGACCCAGCTCCGAATTGAAGGCTATGAAATTCTGATCATTACAATACAGTGGACATTTTAATTGCAAACTTGAGACTGTCCTTATGACTAAAGGTGACCAAATACCTTTTCATTACTTAACAGTGATCGTAAAGGTTATGGGATCTGCTTGAAATTTCATCCTAGACAGGGGAAGAATTGGTCCTACAGAGTTGGTCTAAAGGGTCAGTAAGAGGAGCAAATGTTTTATATTTGTGCCTTAAGAGACACTACTTGTACAATAAACAGATTATATGGTTATTTTATGAAAGACAAATACAGGGCCCACAAGAACGTGTATCTTCCATAGAGCAGTTGTAATGTAGACCTTGATCTGCTCCTCGATGACTTGCGAGCATCATTGTAATAACCTAGAAGAGGGAGGTAGAATTTGGTGAATATATATACTATGAACTACTTAACAGTTCTGATATAACTAGAACTTGTAAAGCTTTTCAGTTTTCTGTGCTAATTACTAATGTTACACATTCCAATCCTATATATTTGTTCTGAGATAAACAGACAGAAAATGCCACATTGGAAACATGAGAGAATTGGGGGATCATTCATTTAACACAGGGGCGAAGAATGTGTTGGCTGAGTTTAATTTTTGCCTGAATCATTTAGATAAACTCCTCTATCACCTGTGTTTGAGGCTTCTTAAGGAAGAAGTTATAATACTTTTGCAGGGGTGGGGGGAATTGTTTCAAAGTTTTTGATTTTTCTTATTTTCGCTTGTCACAAGTGTTGTTGTTGTTTTCTAACGTGCAAATACTCTAAAAGCCTACAATTTCCTCTACAAAATTACAGTGAAGTATGACTGAGCAATTCAAGTGATCATTTTAGGTCCTGAATTTGAGTTGCTGCAAAGTAGTTGAAGAGTAAGAAGCTATAATATTCAATACTTAATGCAGCAATCCTCAGGATGAACTTCCATATCACACACCTTTGAAGCCAAGATGATGCTTATCTGAATTATTTGGTTGAAGTGCTCTTTACTGCAAAGGGCCTGTTATCAATATATACAGCATAACCTTGTGTGGTGTCTAACGGATCTCAACAAAGTTTGGAAATGAAGTCTGTAAGGTCATAGTCTTGATAACTATTAACATGATATGATGTATCAACTGCTTGGTAAAGCCAGAACGTATGTTCTATCTATAGGATTGGATGATTAGCAGTAGAGTGATTTATATCAAAATATCAACATGGGTTCGCAAACTAGGATCCACTAAGCACTATCTGTCCCATATTGCTGCGTAAACTATCCTGTTTCTCTCCTTCTGGAGACACGACCAGTGCCCCAGGAGACATTTGATGGTTTATCTAGAACGTTAAGTGACTTTTGAATTCCTTAGAATTGACTGATCATGTACTCTTATCAGTAACACTTTTCTGAGTGTGCACCACACATACACACACATATTTTTATTAATTTTTAAATTTATACTTTATACTTGTACTAATGTTCCAGTACATTATGTTTATTACTCAACATATGCAAATATTAGAAATGTAAGATTTTTGAGGTAAAGATTAAATAACAATTATTTTCACAAAGATATTTTACAAGAGTCTTCAGCCCTAGATTCTGGTTTTGAAATTCTTAACTTCTGTTTGAAGGGGAAAAAATTAATAAGATGCCATAAGTGCTTCAGTGTCTGTTGCCTCAATGAGATCTCATTTTGGAAGTCTGCTGATTGTGGAATTTGGTAACCAGGGGAGTGTTATGTGACAGAAATTAGCCAGCCTTCAAAAATAATCCACGTAGTTGATGTAAATGCATGCATAGATCAAGCAAATTTTGAGTACAAATATATGGAGTGATAGGGTTGTGTTCATGATATGTATTGGAAAATAAAATATTAAAACACTTCCCTGCCTCAGAAACTTAGAAGTGAACGCTGTTATCATGCATTGTGGGACAGACACAGAAGAGGATATTCCATTACACCAGGATTATTCTAATAAATTAATTTGCAAGAGGCAAGAAAGGTAGAGCCAATGATTTCAACATAAAGAGAGCTTTCCTATCCTCTAAAGGTAGGATGGAACTACACTTTAATGACACCTTGCTCAGACGAACACTCGCAGCAAACTGGAGCATCTGTAATACAGAGGCAGGAGACAGAAAGAAACTTGTCCCAGGTAACCAGACACATATACTCACATAACCGTGTTGGATCATTCAAGCGTGGTTTTTAAGGACCACCATAGCTGTTCACGTTTTTATTAAGTCTAGAGACTGAAAATTCCCTTAATTTACTAGAAAGATCATGATTAAAGATAGTCTTTTCTATGCAAAGTTGCAAGGATGGGGGGAAAAGGGAAAATAATAAAAGGAGCCATTTCTCTTCATTTTTCCTAGCGGAAGTTCTTGACTCTTTATTGAAGAGGGTTTGGAAATTAAAATAGGAGTCCTGCTGCAGCATTCCACAGTACTACTGGAACCAGTGTTCCAAAAGAAAGAAATCTGTACTCAAGGACAAAGAATTTTGTCTGAAAACATAATATAGGGCAGATGTCAGCAAACTATGGCCAGTGGGTCAAATCTGACCCTTGCACCAGTTTGTGTTAATAAAATTTTAGTGGAACACAGACACACCCACTTATCTGTGTGTTGTCTGTGACAGATTTCATGACATAATGGCAGAGTTGACAAGTTACAGCAGAAACAATATTTCTTATAGAGCCTAAAATATTTATTCTCTGACCCTTTACAGAAAAAGTTTTCTGATATATAGTCACCCAGGGTTGATACATACCTTTAAAATTTCTAAAGACTTCTACTTAATGTAAACATTTAATGAGTAAATATTCATATTTATTTTTATAGGAAAAATAATTATATATATATGTAAGTATTTCTCTGGATATTTTATCCTCAGTGTCTGTGTTATATGCGTGTGTATAAAACCATTTGATAGACAACACATAGTTCATTCTAGAATGTAGATTCAGCCATTCTTCATCAGTCATTTGGGGCTGTATTCTCAGTTTTTTAATGTTGGTAGTATTTTAATTTTTATTTCTCTAATAAATCACAATGTTGATACTTTTTCACATGCTTATTTGATACATATATATCTTCATTGATTTTGTCTGTTAAATGTTTAGCTCATTTTTAATTGGATTGTTTTTTGTTTTTTAATTTTTTTTGGAATATAGTTGATTTACAATGCGTTAGTTTCTGCTGTACTTCAAAGTGAGTCAGTTATGCATACACTTATATCCACTCTTTTAGATTCTATTCCCATATAGGTCATTAAAGAGTATTGAATAGAGTTCCCCGTGCTATTCAGTAGGTTCTTATTAGTTATCTATTCTATATATAGTAGTGGGTGTATGTCAATCCCAATCTCCCAATTTATCCCTCTGCCCCCCCTTTCCCCCGGTAACCACAAGTTTGTTTTGTACATCCGTGACTCAACTTTTGTTTTGTGAATAGGTTCATTTGTACCATTTCCTTAGATTCCACATATGAGCAATATCACATGATATTTGTCTTTCTCTTTCTGATTTACTTGATTCAGTACGAAAATCTCTAGGTATTCTCAGTTTTAAAATGGAATTCTTTTCCAGTGGTATACCATTTGGGTATTTCTTCAGACACCAGGATCTAGAATATCATCCAACTGAAAAGGTCTGTTAAGATTCCTGCAGACCAAGAAGCAAACTAAGAAACCAGTTTTACAAAAGGTTGTATTCGCTGTTTTTTGTCCTGAGCTTTTGTGCTGCCTTTCACATGTATATCACCTGTGAAGGGCACAGAAGACCATAAATCATTCAGTTCAGCTTTTGTTTTATTTTATTTTTATTTTTTTAACATCTTTATTGCAGTATAATTGCTTTACAGTGGTGTGTTAGTTTCTGCTTTATAGCAAAGTGAATCAGCTATACATATACATATATCCCCATATCTCCTGCCTTTCGGCCTCCCTCCCACCCTCCTTATCCCACCCGTCTAGGTGGTCACAAAGCACCGAGCTGATCTCCCTGTGCTATGCAGCTGCTTCCCACTAGCTATCTGTTTTACATTTGGTAGTATATATAAGTCCATGCCACTCTCTCACTTTGTCCCAGCTTCCCATTCCCCCTCCCCATATCCTCAAGTCCATTCTGGAGGTCTGCATCTTTATTCCTGTCCTGCCCCTAGGTTCTTCAGAACCATCCTTTTTTTTTTTTTTTTTTAGATTCCATATGTATGTGTTAGCATACGGTATTTGTTTTTCTCTTTCTGACTTACTTCACTCTGTATGACAGACTCTAGGTCCATCCACCTCACTACAAATAACTCAATTTCGTTTCTTTTTATGGCTGAGTAATATTCCATTGTATGTATGTGCCACATCTTCTTTATCCATTCATCTGTCGATGGACACTTAGGTTGCTTCCATGTCCTGGCTATTGTAAATAGAGCTGCCATGAATATTGTGGTACATGACTCTTTTTGAATTATGGTTTTCTCAGGGTATATACCCAGTAGTGGGATTGCTGGGTCTTATAGTAGTTCTATTTTTAGTTTTTTAATGAACCTCTATACTGTTCTCCATAGTGGCTGTATCAATTTACATTCCCACCAACAGTGCAAGAGGGTTCCCTTTTCTCCACACCCTCTCCAGCATTTATTGTCTGTAGACTTTTTGATCATGGTCATTCTGACTGGTGTGAGGTGATACCTCATTGTAGTTTTGATTTGCATTTCTCTAATGATTAATGATGTTGAGCATTCTTTCATGTGTTTGTTGGCAATCTGTATATCTTCTTTGGAGGAATGTCTGTTTAGGTCTTCTGCCCATTTTTGGATTGGGTTGTTTGTTTTTTTGATATTGACCTGCATGACCTGCTTGTATATTTGGAAATTAACCCTTTGTCAGTTGCTTCATTTGCAAATATTTTTTCCCATTCTGAGGGTTGTCTTTTCATCTTGTTTATAGTTTCCTTTGCTGTGCAAAAGCTTTTAAGTTTCATCAGGTCCCATTTTTTAATTTTTGTTTTTATTTCCATTTCTCTAGGAGGTGGGTCAAAAAGGATCTTGTTGTGATTTATGTCATAGAGTGTTCTGCCTATGTTTTCCTCTAAGAGTTTTATCGTGTCTGGCCTTACATTTAGTTCTTTAATCCATTTTGAGTTTATTTTTGTGTATGATGTTAGGGAGTATTCTAATTTCATTCTTTTAGATATAGGTGTCCAGTTTTCCCAGCATCACTTATTGAAGAGGCTGTCTTTTCTCCATTGTATATTCTTGCCCCCTATATCAAAATTAAGGTGACCATGTGTGCCTGGGTTTATCTCTGGGCTTTCTATCCTGTTCCATTTTTCTATATTTCTGTTTTTGTGCCAGTACCATATTGTCTTGATTACTGTAGCTTTGTAGTGTAGTCTGAAGCCAGGGAGCCTGATTCCTCCTGCTCTGTTTTTCTTTCTAAAGATTGCTTTGCCTATTCGGGGTCTTTTGTATTTCCATTCAAATTGGGAAATTTTTTGTCCTAGTTCTGTGAAAAATGCCAGTGGTAGTTTGATAGGGATTGCACTGAATCTGTAGATTGCTTTGGGTAGTATAGTCATTTTCACAATGTTGATTCTTCCAATCCAAGAACACGGTATATCTCTCCATCTGTTTGTATCACCTTTAATTTCTTTCATCAGTGTCTTATAATTTTCTGCATAGAGGTCTTTTATCTCCTTAGGTAGGTTTATTCCTAGGTATTTTATTCTTTTTGTTGCAGTAGTAAATGGGAGTGTTTCCTTAATTTCTCTTTCAGATTTTTCATCATTAGTGTATAGGAAGGCAAGAGATTTCTGTGCATTAATTTTGTATCCTGCTACTTTACCACGTTCATTGATTATCTCTAGTAGTTTTCTGGTGGCATCTTTAGGTTTCTCTATGTATACTATCATGTCATCTGCAAACAGTGACAGCTTTACTTCTTTTCCAATTTAGATTCCTTTTATTTCTTTTTCTTCTCTGATTGCTGTGGCTAAAACTTCCAAAACTATGTTGAATAATAGTGATGAGAGTGGGCAGCCTTGTCTTATTCCTGATCTTAGTGGAAATGGTTTTAGTTTTTCACCATTGAGAACGATGTTGGCTGTGGGTTTGTCATATATGGCCTTTATTATGTTGAGGTAGGTTCCCTCTATGCCTACTTTCTGGAGAGTTTTTATCATAAATGCATGTTGAATTTTGTAGGAAGCTTTTTCTGCATCTATTGAGATCATCATATGGTTTTTATCCTTCAGTTTGTTAATATGATGTATCACATTGATTGATTTGCATATATTGAAGAATCCTTGCATCCCTGGGATAAACCCGCCTTGATCAGGGTGTATGATCCTTTTAATGTGCTGTTGGATTTTGTTTCCCTGTATTTTGTTGAGGATTTTTGCATCTATGTTCATCAGTGATATTGGCCTGTACTGTTCTTTCTTTGTGACATCTTTGTCTGGTTTTGGTATCAGGGTGATGGTGGCCTCATAGAATGAGTTTGGGAGTGTTCCTCCCTCTGCTATATTTTGGAAGAGTTTGAGAAGAATAGGTGTTAGCTCTTCTCTAAATGTTTGATAGAATTTGCCTGTGAAGCCATCTGGACCTGGACTTCTGTTTGTTGAAAGATTTTAAATCACAGTTTCAATTTCATTACTTGTGATTGGTCTGTTCATATTTTCTATTTCTTCCTGGTTCAGTCTCAGAAGGTTGTGCTTTTCTAAGAATTTGTCCGTTTCTTCCAGGTTGTCAATTTTTTTGGCATATAGTTCCTTGTAGTAATCTCTTATGATCCTTTGTATTTCTCCAGTATCAGTTGTTACTTCTCCTTTTTCATTTCTAACTCTATAGATTTGAGTCTTCTCCCTTTTTTTCTTGATGAGTCTGGCTAATGGTTTATCAATTTGGTTTATCTTCTCAAAAAAACAGCTTTTAGTTTTTTTGATCTTTGCTATTGTTTCCTTCATTTCTTTTTCATTTATTTCTGATCTGATCTTTATGATTTCTTTCCTTTTGGTAACTTTGGGGTTTTTTTGTTCTTCTTTCTCTAATTGCTTTAGGTATGAGGTTAGGTGGTTTATTTGAGATGTTTCTTGTTTCTTGAGGTAGGATTGTATTGCTATAAACTTCCCTCTTAGAGCTGCTTTTGCTGCATCCCGTAGGTTTTGGGTCTTCGTGTTTTCATTGTCATTTGTTTCTAGGTATTTTTTGATTTCCTCTTTGATTTCTTCAGTGATCTCTTGGTTGTTTAGTAACGTGTTGTTTAGCCTCCATGTGTTTGTGTTTCTTCTGGTTTTTTTCCTGTAATTGATATCTAGTGTCATAGTGTTGTGGTCAGATAGGATACTTGATTGGATTTCAATTTTCTTAAATTTACCAAGTCTTGATTTGTGACCCAGGATATGATCTATCCTGGAGAACGTTCCATGAGCACTTGAGAAGAAAGTGTATTCTCTTGGTTTTGCATGGAATGTCCTATAAATATCAATTAAAATTGATATGTTTAATGTATCATTTAAAGCTTGTGTTTCCTTATTTATTTTCATATTAGATGATCTGTCCATGGGTGAAAGTGGGGTGTTAAAGTCCGCTGCTCTGATTGTGTTACTGTCGATTTTCCCTTTCATGGCTGTTAGCATTTACCTTCTGTATTGAGGTGCTCCTATGTTGGGTGCATAAATATTTACAATTGTTATATCTTCTTGTTGGATTGATCCTGTGATCATTATGTAGTGTCCTTCTTTGTCTCTTGTAATAGTCTTTATTTTAAAGTCTATTTTGTCTGATATGAGAATTGCTATTCCAGCTTTCTTTTGATTTCCATTTGCATGGAATATCTTTTTCCATCCCCTCACTTTCAGTTTTTATGTGTCCCTAGGTCTGAAGTGTGTCTCTTGTAGATAGCATATATACAGGTCTTGTTTTTGTATCTGTTCAGCCAGTCTATGTCTTTTGGTTGGAACATTTAATCCATTTACATTTAAGGTAATTATCGATGTGTATGTTCCTATTACCATTTTCTTAATTGTTTTGGGTTTGTTATTGTAGGTCTTTTCCTTCTCTTGTGTTTCCTGCCTAGAGAAGTTCCTTTAGCATTTGTTGTAAAGCTGGTTTGGTGGTGCTGAATTCTCTTAGCTTTTGCTTGTCTGTAAAGGTTTTAATTTCTCCATCAAATCTGAATGAGATCCTTGCTGGGTAGAGTAATCTTGGTTGTAGCTTTTTCCCTTTCATCACTTTAAATATGTCCTGCCACTCCCTTCTGGCTTGCAGAGTTTCTGCTGAAAGATCAGCTGTTAACGTTATGGGGATTCCCTTGTATATTATTTGTTGTTT
The DNA here is from genome assembly GCF_965194805.1 of Balaenoptera borealis. Classification (NCBI taxonomy): domain Eukaryota; kingdom Metazoa; phylum Chordata; class Mammalia; order Artiodactyla; family Balaenopteridae; genus Balaenoptera; species Balaenoptera borealis. The sequence continues at coordinate 23,821,883 of NC_138881.1, read as the reverse complement.
TTCCCTTGCGGCTTTTAATATTTTTTCTTTGTATTTAATTTTTGATAGTTTGATTAATATGTGTCTTGCTGTGCTTCTCCTTCGATTTATCCTGTATGGGACTCTCTGTGCTTCCTGGACTTGATTAATTATTTCCTTTCCCATATTAGGGAAGTTTTCATGTATAATCTCTTCAAATATTTCCTCTGTCCCTTTCTTTTTCTCTTCTTCTTCTGGGACACCTATAATTCGAATATTGGTTGGTTTAATGTTGTCCCAGAGGCCTCTAAGACTGTCCTCAATTCTTTTCATTCTTTATTCTGCTCTGCAGTAGTTATTTCCACTATTTTATCTTCCAGGTCACTTATCCATTCTTCTGCCTTAGTTATTCTGCTATTGATTCCTTCTAGAGAATTTTTAATTTCATTTATTGTGTTGTTCATTATTTTTGTTTGCTCTTTAGTTCTTCTAGGTCCTTGTTAAAAAATTTCTTGTATTTTCTCCATTCTGTTTCCAAGATTTTGGATATCTTTACTATCATTACTCTAAATTCTTTTTCAGGTAGACTGCCTATTTCCTCCTTATTTGTTTGGTCTGGTGGGTTTTTACCTTGTTCCTTCATCTGCTGTGTGTTTCTCTCTTCTCATTTTGCTTAACTTACTGTGTTTGGGGTCTCCTTTTCACAGGCTGCAGGTTCATAGTTCCCGTTGTTTTTGGTGTCTGCCCCCAGTGGTTAAGGTTGGTTCAGTGGGTTGTGTGGGCTTTCTTGTGGAGGGGACTAGTGCCTGTGTTCTGGTGGATGAGGCTGGATCTTGTCTTTCTGGTGGGCAGGACTGCCCCCACTGGTGTGTTGTGGTGTGTCTGTGACCTTATTATGATTTTAGGCAGCCTCTCTGCTAATGGGTGGGGTTGTGTTCCTCTCTTGCTAGTTGTTTGGCATAGGGTGTCCAGCACTGTAGCTTGCTGGTCATTGAGTGAACCTGGGTGTTAGCATTGAGATTGAGATCTCTGGGAGAGCTTTCGCTGTTTGATATTACATGAGGCCAGGAGGTCTGTGGTGGACCAGTGTCCTGAACTTGACTCTCCCAACTCAGAGGCTCAGGCCTGACACCCAGCCAGAGCACCAAGACCCTGTCAGTCACACGGCTGAGAAGAAAAAGGAGGAGAAAAAGAAAGAAAGAAAGAAAGAAAAAAATAAAATAAAATAAAGTTATTAAAATAAAAATAGAAAATAATTATTAAAAATTTAAAAAGTAATTTAAAAAAAGAAAGAAATAAAAAGAAGAGAGTAAACCAAAAAACAAATCCACCAATGATAACAAGTGCTAAAAATCATACTAAAAAAAAAAAAACCAAATAACCCCCCCCCCCAAAACGGTCAGACTGAACCCTAGGACAAATGGTAAAAGCAAAGCTATACAGACAAGAAGATCACACAAAGAAGCATACACATACACACTCACAAAAAGAGAATAAGGAAAAAAAAATATATCTCTTGCTCCCAAATCCCACCTCCTCAAGTTTAGGCTGATCTGTTGTCTATTCAGGTATTCCACAGATGCAGGGTACATCAAGTTGATCGTGGAGATTTAATCCACTGCTCCTGAGGCTGCTGGGAGAGATTTCCCTTTCTCTATTTTGTTCCCACAGCTCCTGGGGTTCAGCTTTGGATTTGGCCACACCTCTGCGTGTAGGTCGCCTGAGGGCGTCTCTTCTTCTCTCAGACAGGATGGGGTTAAAGGAGCAACTGATTAGGGGGCTCTGGCTCACTCAGGCGGGGGGGAGGGAGGGGTACGGAATGGGGGGCGAACCTGTGCCGGCAGAGGCTGGCATGACATTGCAACAGTGTGAGGCGTGCCTTGTGTCCTCCTGGGGATGTTGTCCCTGGATCACGGGACCCTGGCAGTGGTGGGCTGCACAGGCTACCGGGAGGGTAGGTGTGGATAGTGACTTGTGCTTGCACACAGGATTCTTGGTGGCTGCAGCAGCAGCGTTAGCATTTCATGCCCATCTCTGGGGTCGGAGCTGATAGCTGCAGCTTGCGCCCGTCTCTGAAGCTCGTTTAGGTGGTGCTCTGAATCCCCTCTCCTTGTGCACCCCGAAACAATGGTCTCTTGCCTCTTAGGCAGGTCCAGACTTTTTCCTGGATTCCCTCCCGGCCAGCTGTGGCACACTAGCCCCCTTCAGGCTGTGTTCACGCCGCCAACCCCAGTCCTCTCCCTGGGATCTGACCTCCGAAGTCGGAGCCTCAGCTCCCAGCTGCCATCCGCCCCAGCAAGTGAGCAGACAGTCCTCTCGGGCTGGTGAGTGCTGGTCAGCACCGATCCTCTGTGCAGGAATCTCTCCGCTTGGCCCTCTGCACCCCTGTGGCTGCGCTCTCCTCCGTGGCTCCAAAGCTTCCCCTCTGCCGCCCGCCGTATCCGCCAGTGAAGGGGCTTCCTAGTGTGTGGAAACTTTTCCTCCTTCACAGCTCCCTCCCACTGGTGCAGGTCCCGTCCCTATTCTTTTGTCTCTGTTATTTCTTTTTTCTTCTGCCCTACCCAGGTAGGTGGGGAGTTGCTTGCCTTTTGGGAAGTCTGAGGTCTTCTGCCAGCGTTCAGTAGGTGTTCTGTAGGAGTTGTTCCACACGTAGATGTATTTCTGATGTATTTGTGGGGAGGAAGGTGATCTCCACGTCTTACTTTTCCGCCATCTTGAAGGTCTCTTGTTTTATTTTAAAAGTAGAGTTTATCTCTCACAGGAGTACCCCCAAATAATTTACCTGGACATTTATTTGTGCAGTTGGAACATACCACTTCTTTGCATCTCTCTCCAGGGAAAAATATCTTTGCATGAATATCCTGCCCTTTTTTATGATATTTTATGTTAGTAAACAAGAATGATCTTTTTCACATCCATTTTCTCTCCACTAGCTACTTTTACTTTCAGAGATAAAATTTTGAGTAGATAACTTTCCTGCATCATGTGATTAGGAAATGTATATACAGTGTTCACAGTAAACAACTGGATTAGAAATTTGATCCAACCTTTCTGTCCCCAGTCTGCATCATTTCTTGTTTCAGTTCAGCTTTAGAAATTTATTCATTTGAATCATTGTCTTTAATAGATCATCTAAAAATTAATGTGCCACTAGTGGGGATGACTCCATAATATCTTCCTATGAGTTAATATAAATGAGAGAGATCCTGAGGAACTGGTGGGTGCTGTAGCAGTAGTTTCAACAACAGTGAGTAAGATGGCAGGATTAAGCCCAGGGTACGGTGGGTAGCAGGGGGATGCTGGGTACTAGGATGGATGGATAGCACAGAAAAACTGAAGATGTCAGTAGAAATGACACATAATCTTCTCCTGCTTTACAGTTCTGCCTAGGGCCAGATCTGCTCAGGAGTTCGGTATGCTGACTATTATTTTCCTTCAGAGAGAGAGTATGGGGGAGAAACAGAGAGGAGGAGGTGGAGGAAGAGGAGGAGGAGGAGTAATGGAGGGGAGGAGGATGAGAGAAGAGAAGAGAAAGAAACTCTGCCTATCTGTAGTTGCTTGCTGCTTTAGGAATTTCTAACGAGAGGGTCTAAATGACTCTTTCCTATCCTGGGACTTTGTGTTTTTGCCTTTCTGGATCCCATATTACTTTGTGTCTATTATTTAAGTAGTTTCTTCAGAAGGGTATTCTCCTAAATGAGATTACTTTGGCAGAGTGGCAGAATTATTACAATTCTCATCATTATTGGGTTATGGCTGCAAAATTTCCCATTAACGTATATAAAATATGTTCACCAAGATGTAATAAAATGCTCTGGGCCCTTGAAGTGTCTCATTGCACAATGAATATGCAAAAGGAAATGTTATCTGGCATGGTAACAAAAAGCATAGAATCAGGGAGACAGTGAACAGTTAGCTACACCTTTCTTTGTTCTTTATTTTTAGTCTAAAAACTGATTTGACAGTCTATACCAAGGAAATAATCTCACCCTTCAAATAACCGTTAAATATTTGTATTGAGTTAGATTACATTTGTAGGAAATGGATAAGTCTTATGAAATGGGAGGTAGTAGTTTTAACCAGAGGAATATTTTATTGATTTATTTGTACATATCTGTCACAGCCTTGGGTCACAGAGGTTCAGTGCTACCTTGTGGCTATTCATTGACCCAAAGTAACAGACTTGTCCCTCAATGGATCACAAGCTAGTAATGGTTCTTAAGGTATAAAATGACTATAGTGGTAGAAAAGAGATAGAGTAGGTGTTGTAAAATCCTCAGAGAGGATGTACTTGACAATAAGCATGTTAATGTAAATTATCCTATTATATTCTATTCTCTGTTGTCCCAATGAAAATTGTGCTATTTAAGCCCACTGAACACAATGCTTAGCTGTGCTTTTAGCTATTCCACTTTATCTGAACATCCCTTTTCTTCTCTTCCCCTATTTTTTTAATGAAGCCTTAGCAAAAAAACCCCCAAAACTTTGACATTATTAATTTACTGTGCCTTGGGAGCAGTTACTGTTAATTCAAATGCACATTTCTTTAATTTAAAATAAAAATGAGGGGCTTCCCTGGTGGCGCAGTGGTTAAGAATCCACCTGCCAATGCAGGGGACACAGGTTCGAGCCCTGGCCTGGGAAGATCCCACATGCCACGGAGCAACTAAACCCATGCGCCACAACTACTGAAGCCTGCGTGCCTAGAGCCAGTGCTCTGCAACAAGAGAGGCCACCACAATGAGAAGCCTGCGCACCACAAGGAAGAGTAGTTCCCACTCACCGCAACTAGAGAAAGCCCGCACGCAGCAACGAAAACCCAATGCAGCCAAAGAACAAATAAAACAAAATAAATAAATAAAAATAAAACAAAAAAATAAAAACGAGAAATATACAAAATGATTATATTTCATTATGCAAATTTATTTTCTTTCTTGCTAAAAAGATTTGGTTATTGCCTTTGCTTCAAATGGAACACAAATGAGGCATGAGAACTCCCATTGCTTTTTCACAGTTGAAAACAACATTTGAGTATTAACACAGTCATTAATATTATATAAAAGCTCTAATTCAGTTGGTAATTGATTTGTGTGGTACCACACAATAAAGAAATAGTAACTATTTGAAAGAGCTTACAGCTGAACTGTGATAAAAATCACTATGGACTATTGACTTGAGCTAAATATACTAGAGATTTCTTTGCCTAACAATATAATCAACATATATTAGTTATGTTTTTAGGATTTTGAGCTGCGTTTTACATTGCTACGTGGATGATTAGTAAACAAGGAGTTTGAGCTTTATTGAACATGTACAGTTTCATTATTCTCCTTTTCTGGTAAAACACTGATTATGAAGTCAAATATAAACTTTAATTTTATATTAGAAAAATTTTAAAGCCATCATTCTTCAGATGTGATTCAAAGTTGTAACCAGGGAATTCACAGAAAGAAGGTATTCACATTAATCTATTGTTTATGTAAAGTTGAGCTGGCATTGGTATTGTCATTTAGAGCATGTATTTGTCATTATGAAAAATAACACGATGTCTTGAAAAGATGATCTTTTTTAAAACAAATATTACATATTGAAATTTTAATTTCATTTTTTGTGAACCGTCTTTATTTTATATCTAAATTAAGGAAATACATGTTTGAATTCGGTTTTATGAACACATTCTCAGTCATAATGACATTGTGTTTCCAAAAGAAAATAATATTTTGAAAAATAATTCTCATGCTAATCATATCAAATCAGCAAATGCAGTGCATTTGAATTTCTGATATCTGTGTTTTTCCTTTTGCAAATTTGGTATTGCCAACTTGTCTTGGTATAGTAATATGAGACTAGTTCGGATACTGCAGACCAGTGGTTCTCAAGTGGAAGGAATTTTGCCCTCAGAGGATATTTGACAATGTCTGGAGACTTTTGGGTAGTTACAACTTGGAGGGAAGTGCTCTTGCATCTAGCAGGTAGAGGCCAGGGATGCTTTCAAACATTCTACAAGGCACAGGAAAGCCTCCCACATCAAAGAATTGCCAGATCCTAATGTCAGCGGTGTTGCTTTACTTTGGGTTAAGAAATCCTGCTGTAGGGCAGTGCTGCCCAAGAGAAATACAGTGAGAGTCACAAATGAGAGCCGTATATACAATTTACAATTTTCTAGTAGTCTCATTCAAGAACAAAAGAGAAACAGATGAAGTTATTTTTTTATTGAAGTGTAGTTGATTTACAACATTGTGTTAGTTTCTGGTATACAGCAAAGTGATTCAGGTATAGATAGATAGATAGATACAGAGATAGATATAGAGATAGTTTCTTTTTCAGATTCTTTTCCATTATAGTTTATTACAAGATATTGAATGTAGTTCCCTGGGCTATACTGTAGGACCTTGTTGTTTATTTTATATAAAGTAGTTTGTATCTGCTAATCCCAAACTCCTGATTTAGCCCTCCCTGCCCTTTCCCCTTTGGTAACCATAAGTTTGTTTTCTATGTCTGTGAGTCTGTTTCTCTTTTGTAAATAAGTTCATTTGTATCATTTTTTAAGATTCCACATATAAGTGATATCAAATATTTGTCCTTCTCTGTCTGACTTCACTTTTATGATAATCTCTAGGTCCATCCATGTTGCTGCAAATGGCATTATTTCATTCTTTTTTATGGCTGAGTAATATTCCACTGTGTGTGTGTGTGTGTGTGTGTGTGTGTGTGTGTGTGTGTACCACACAGATGATGTGATTTTTAATAATGTATTTTTAACCTAATATATCTAAAATATTATCATTTTACCATACATGTAATATATGAAAGGTATTGTACATTATTAAATACTTTGAGAAATCCAGTGTGTATTATACACTCAGTAACTCTGAATTCAGACTATCCACATTTCAAGTGTTGGATAGCTGCTTATAATTGGTGGCTATTTGTACTAAGGGTAGCTTGCCTATATTCCCACCTTTACCACTGTTCACCCATATCTTACATACAGAAAAAAATAATGTCTATACTGAGTTGCGCCACCAAGTGTGACCAGTGTGTTCTTCTATTTATCAAAGGACTTTATCCAAGGATTTTATTAAGATTAACACTTTCATATTAATATTATATCTCATCTTGAAAATTACCACTTTTTATGATCTTTAGTCACAGAGTCAGAAGGAATATCAGGGGAATGTATGGGTTGGCCAAAAAGTCATTCGAGTTTTTCCATACCATCTTACGGAAAAACCCGAACGAACTTTTTGGCCACCCCCATAGTACAACCTCCATTTGAGTCCATCAATTCTGTCACTTACAGTGTCAAGTCTATTGAGCTATATCACCTATATCTCTATCACAGCCTAAAGTCAGTTTAATAATATTAAAAGAGGGAGTAATTTTCTAAGAGGAATCTTAAATACTGTTTTTTATTTACTCGAAGAAATTCTAGTATACTAAGACAGACAAAATATTGAGGTAGACTTCTCTCGTTTAAAATTAAATATACTATTCCTGTGATTTGCTCCCATTTAATGTGACACTCGAGTGCTCATTTGTATTTTCATGAGGACAATGAATCTGTGGTTAATGGCTTAGAAATGATGATGTTAGGTCAAAAATACCCCCCCTTTTTAAGTACAGTTATTATGGAATTAACTTTACTCTGGGCAAATAAGCAATAAATTAGGGTTATCATATGAGTAGCCAGTGCTAACCAGAATCCTGACGATTCTTAGAGGAAGTTGGAAACCCATCTTTCCTTAGTTTTTATTCTCCTGCAAAATATAGGGCTGTCATAAATATAAACATAACAAGTATCACTTTAATTGTTCCTTTAAAGGAATAAAACAACCTTGAAATACTAATAAAATATTATATTTTTCCCACAGAAAACATAAACAAATTGTTTAGATGATTTAATCTATTGTTGAAAACTCCTGTACTACTATATATGGTGTCTGCGATGAATTTGAACACATATTTTGGTCCATCAAGTAACTTATCTTAATTTTGGTGCCTTTCCTCCTGTGGAATCTCCCTCAAATGGCCAGGAATTATGGGGGATTTCTGTTTCTGGTTTGAAGAAGTAGCTTCACACTTGCAAATTTTAGATGGAGTTGGTATAATAACAAAGTCTTTGAATTTCTCTAAAACACATTAAGAAAGTTCTCCACTCACAAAAGATGGGAATCTTAGAATTGAAGAGAACAGATTGTCAAATGAAGCATGATGGTAGGTGGTAGAAATTAGTTTAAAATAGTTATCTACTCTTCAATAATTGTTGCTGAAAATGTACCATCTGCTTTAAAAGAATAATCACTTGTGGCATATCATGTTAATACATTCATGAGAAGGAAGGAGTTTATTTTTGAACGTCCATTTACTAGAGTCATTAAGTATATTTGGCCAATGTGCTAGGGCAATATTAGAAAACTTTCAGTGAGCTATGTGATATATCTTTCAGCCAGGTAATCTGTATGATCTGGTTTGGAATCACTACCTCAGTTCTTTCAGAATTCTTTGGTGAAGAGAATTAAAGAGATGTCTTACAAATGAATACATTAGAGGTGAAGTATTGGTCAAATTGATATCTAAATGCTTGAAATATTAGGGGGGAAGTTAAGTTTCATAAATATTCATTGTCAGGGTTTGACAAATATCTTGCAAGTAGGCTGCTATGTGTATCAATAGTATTCTTTACCAGAAAATATAAAATGGTTTCTGTTTTATAAGCATGTAATCAACAACAGTGGAATAGGTAATATTAAGTACTCAGTATTTTATGTTAGATATGATACATTCATTTTTTCACAACGTGCAAAACAAAATATGTTCTAGGCAGATGATAATAGTAGATAATATGCTAAATATTTTGGTCTGTTCCTTTAAGGGTCACCTAAAGCATCTTTGCGTCTTTTTCATTTCCTCCTCAATGATCTAGTGATTGATTCTCATTCTATAATATGGAAGCTATTCATTTTATCTTGAATTTCTTTGGCATGTATTTTTATCTAATTCCCCGTTAACTACTCCCTTCCTTTTAGAAGACAAGCACCCTTAAGGGAAGTGACTATCTTTTATTCTTCTAAATAATTTTTCTCTAATCTAGCACATGTGTTACATATAGTAGATGCTTAATCAATATTGGTTTTAATTAAATTGAATACTATATGCCACTCCCCATTTTGAGATTAATTGGCTGTCATGTATTAAGGAAGGAATTTAATACACAGCTCATTTTTCAAAGAGAAATCAGCCAGATGGATTTTTTTTTTCCATTCAAGTGGTTGACGCTTTTATATTTATTCCATGTGAAGTGTGCTCTTCCTGTCACATCTCTCACTTTAATGAGTTGATAATGTCACCAAATGGTTTTTGGCTATATCAGAACAGGTATGTATAGGAAGTAACTGGAATTCCCTTATGAATACCTGCAAATGTCAAATGAATTTCTAATGTAGGCATTAGGGGAAAAGAAGAGAACATATGAGTTAGTGAAAAAAGTGAAGACACACTCTTTGGTAGATCTGCAATAGAAAGTACCTAGGATGGTGCAATCTCCTCTTCAGAAACACAGGAAGTACATCTGTCTCTGTCTCTATGTATGTGTGTGTGTGTGTGTGTGTGTGTGTGTGTGTGTGTGTATATATATATATATATAATTTTTAACTCACCTTGATTCTTTGCTCACTTAAAAAAAGAGTTATCTAGTATACTAGATACTAGTATATTTACCTACATCTTTGGAGTTGGTTTACTAGTGAACACTGAAGAATTTTGCAAATACAAACATATTATTTAAGCTACCTATAGCAAATACAACTAGCCTTCAGGCATTAACTCAAAGACTGGTATCTGCCTACTGAAATAGAGCATGCTTGGAGCTACTAGCTTCCTAGTCTCATCTTAGTTGTTCACTTAGTACCTGTATGACCTTGTCAAGACATTTAACCTATGAGTCAGTTTCTACATCTGTAAAGTCAGATTTGGATGTCATATGTTTTAATGAGTCTTCACTCTGTATGTGTTTACGTGTGACTGTGTGTGAATAAGACAGCCTTGATTTAATTCCCTCCTATATCATTTGTGAGCTTTTTACCTTGCACAAGTTATTTACTGTGCCTAAGATTCAGTCTCATCCTTTCCAAAACAGGTATAAATAAGCATGTGTTATGAGGATTAAACAAAAATAAGGATGTAAAGTGCTTATGATATATAAAATCTCTGAAATTTTAACTATTATTATGAGTTTTTCAAGCCATCAAAATGCCTTAACTATTTTTGTTTAATTTTAGTATAAATCCTTCTATTTGCAATATGAATGTAAAGTCTTCTGGTTCACCTTTCTTAATCATGCTCCAAGTTTGATCATAAAAATAAAAGAAAAAATGTAGTATGTTTTATTACATATGCTTTGTTGTATGGAAAAGTATTTCTGAAGATATGGAGTGTCAAGAGCTAAGCTAATTAGTCAATGAAAAATATAATGTGAAACTCTTTAATGAGTAAGTCAATATAAAATGCTTATTACTTTAGGGATTTTAGAGTAGTTCAAATCTTTGCTCTTGAGAATTTATAATCTAGATATCAAGGCAAGAAGCAAATAGTAAAAGCAGTATAATTCATAGTTGATGGTAAGTAGAGATATTAATAATTACTGGACTTTGGACAAGTGAGAATGGCATGTGCTTTGCTGATGAGAAAAATCCTGAGATAAGAGACACGTGTTCACCTGAACATTGACAAAGGGCTAGACTGCAACAAACAGAGAGTGATGCACAGGAAGTGGGAGAACAGCATGAGTATTAGGACAGGAGTGGGGAAGACCATGATGTGTTTTGGAGACAATGGATAGATAGGTCTGGAGATTTTAAGGAGATAAGGCTAAAATGATGAAACTGAGATCTTTAAATGCCAGTTTAAGAACTAGGATTTTTCCTTCAAAGAGGGAAATAGAAGAGAGGAAAGTTTTTTAATTTTAACACAGAACTTCAAGGAATTTGCACAGGTGTACCTAGCCTTAGAGTGTTGAGTTAGGTGAGAACAGTAGGAAATGAAGATAAAGTCAGAGGAGCAACATGGGAGAGGGTATCCAGATCATGAATGGTCTTTTTGGGTCGTGCTAAGGATTTTGACTTGAACACTGTGTGAAATGGGGAGTTGAGGGCTTTGGGGAAAATTAATTATTTGATCTGACTGACTTGTAATGGATTATTCCAGCTTTTGTAATGTAAATAGACGGGAGGAGAGCAAGGGTAGAAGCAGGGAGATAGGTTAGGAAGCTTCTTCAGTCATCCAGGCAACAGATGATGGTAGCTTGGAATGAAATAATATCAATGGGAATGATGAGAAATGGTGGATACTAGATATATTTTGGAGGTAGAGCAACAGAATTTTCTGACTAATTGTATGGGAGTCGTGCGAGAAATAGAGTGGAGGATGACTCAAAAATTACTGGTCTGAGTAGGTAAAAGGATGCAACTGACACGAGCAAAGGGGAAATCTGTGAATGAAGAAAGTTGGAGGTATGTGGGACATAGAATTTTTCAGTTAGGGGTATGTAAGTTTTGAGGTATCTATTAGATATCCAAGTGGAGATAACAAATTGGCATTCAGATATATGTTACTAGAGTTCAGAAAAGAAATTCAGGCTGAAGATAACAATCTGAGAACCAAGGGCATATAGATGAATTTGAAAGCCATTTGACTAGAGGAGATCAACAAGGGAGTGTATATGGAAAAGAGAAGAGGATTGGAAACAGACACCTAGAGTACATCTGTGTTAAGAGTGTAAGATTAATAGGAGGAGTCAGAAAAGGAGACTTGAAGTTGTGGTCAGTGAGGTAAGAGAAAAATGAAGAAATTGTGTTGTCCTGGAAACTAAGGGAAGAAAGTGATAGTAGGAGAGAGGGACATTGAAAGTAGGGTTGTTGTGTTGGGAGAATGTAAAACTGAATGTGAATTTCAGGTTGACTGAAGTAATAAGACAATCAGGAGGAGTCTTTCCTCTATGATCTTGGGTAGATGATGAATTGTAAGCTGGGACAGTCTCATTGTTATGGCATGTAGATAATTTCTAGTGGAGAGTTTCCGTATTTTCCAAGCATATCTCATCATTGTTTTCACATGTTGTTATAATCATTGATGTGTTTCTGCCACAAAAGTGAAATTAATCATCATATATTCACTTAGCCCAACATAGCCAATATGTTATATCATCATAAATCTATATACAATATTAATGAAATATTTTACATTCCTTTATTCATGCTAAGTCTTTGAAATCTAGTATATATTTTACACTTACTGCACACATCTCAATTTGATCTAGACATCTTTCCAAAGCTTGATAGCCACATGTGGCTAATGGCTACAATAATGGCAGCACAAATCTAGAGAATTTCAAGAATAATAAAGTAAGGCAAAACTAGAAACAGGTCTTCCTCTCTCATCACTGCTTTGAAATTGTATTGTGTCTTATTAAACCATGTAATGAAATTTGGGGAAGGGCTCTTCTTGAAACCTATTTTAATTAGCTCTAACCAAAATTAAACATGTCTTCATTATTTAAAAAAGAGAATGACTTGGCCTTGTGCGTGTCTGTGTGTGTGTGTGTGTGTGTGTGTGTGTGTGTGCGTGTGTGTGCGTGTGCATGAGTGTGTGTGCATCAACTATGTTTATGAGCCTGGGAATTCTTTAAAATTATTTTCCAAATTAAAAATTATTATTGTAGTGCCACAATCATTGTCATTTTCCTAATTATTTGGAATCTCACTCCAAAGTACTAATCAATATACATATCACTGGTCAATAGTCTAACAGAAATAGTACAATTCTGAGGCTTGCATGCTATACACAACATCCCCAGTTAAGGACTATACAGCAAAACCATGTGGCTTATAACTAGTTATCTCCTCTCTGGAAGATAAATAAATAAATAAGTAAAACAAAACAAAATTAAAAACTTTGAAAAAATGTGGCAACTATGTTAATTAAAATTACTTTCAAAAGGCTCTTATTATTGTGTACATTATTAAATGGAATTTTAAAATCCATGCTTTTTCTTTATCCTCAAGTTAAAATGTAGATGCCTTGAAACTGAGAGGTAGCTTACAATTCCAAAATCAATGGTAAGGAATATATCTCGTTTACTGAAGAGTAAGTGATATAGTACATAATTGTGTTCATAATATGCATTCCCCACTACCCTCGAGGAATTTTAATTATGGAAATCAATTAATGGGGGACAATGTCAGTGATGTTTCTCATATATTGAAATCATTGCTTTTGTTAGCAGAATAATATCAAAAGCAGCTAGCTCTGACCTATTCAGTTAGTCACTTAATTTATGCTTTACCACAAAGTAGTATGCCAACAAATAAGACAAGCATAATTCTTGGATAACGTCACTATGATTCTTTCTCATAAAGTATAATTTAACTTTTCTCTCTTTATTAAAGTTGAAATGTCTAGATGAATCAAGTTACTTCCTTTTCAAGGCAAAAACACATGTGTCTATTTTACGAATATTTCTACAAGTACATTAATACTCATAGATGTGTCAGCAAAGCACAATTTGACAGTGATAAATGCAAAAATGTGTGTGTGTGTATGTGTGTGTGTGTATACATGATATCGTTTCTATCAACATGATGTCAGCATTGGGAGCACCGAAGGAAGTATGTTATCCATGTTATCTACAAAAAGGAAAAAAATATATTTTCACTATATTTTACTTAGGAAAGATATATTTTCACTATATTTATATATTAATGAATATATTTCCCTATATTTATATATATTTCACTATATTTTATAGAGCACATCAGAAATAAGGGTTGAATAATATATCTTGACATATAAGCTCATATATTAACAAGTTGATTAATGTTTCTTATTATCATCTCTAGAATAAATAAAACCCCAAAATTAAAATTTATCTTAATATGTTTATATATTACAGTATGTACAATACCAGGTACTTAAAAAACATTTGCCAAAATACCACTGGCTGGCAAATGCTTTTCCATCTTACCAAAAATGAAGAACTTGCAACTGTTGTTCCACTGAGAGTTTGTGGAGTCCTGGTGACCATGAGTAAGTTATTTAACACTTAGAAACCTTCATTTTCTCAGTTGAAAAGTGAGGTCTAGGAAGTAAAAAGGTTCAAATACGCCTTATACTATTGACATTTCCTAGAAACATAATGTTATCTGTTACTCCAGTGATTCTATTATTAATGTATCTGATGACAGATACACTTTATGTGTATATAAACAATATAATTTTTCTTTTTAAGCCATTGTAAAATGTACACACTTATTTTCATCAGGATATAAATAATTTTTTAAAAAATGTATCCTGGAATACAGGTCTAGGGTCAAACTTTTCCTAAAATTCAGAATTTACCATCATGCTAGTTCCTCTTTGTTGCTACATTCAAAAATATTCCTTTTCTTGTTTTTGAAATATTAATTTGATTAATTTATATGATTTTAACTCTGAAAGGAAACAAGGTAAAGAGAATTTTTTAAAAAATCTCACAGCCCTAGTAATAATTTGAATATGTGATATTCTTCAAGTTTGCAACTGTCCCATATTTCCCTTCATATAATGATATTACCCTAAAAGTCAAAGAAAAAATGGTGAATGTCTTTGAAAGACATTCTTTTTACTTTCCATTTCATTAAATTTTAAGCAATATTGTTAAACTTTCTTCTCTCAATTTATTCATAGTGTTTTTTTTTGCATTTTCTGATAAAATATTTTTAATTACAGTTATATATATAGCAACTTGATAGAAAGTAAACTTTGGTAAAATGTAGTTTAATTAATATAATTCTATAACAAGGAAATATATTTATTTCCATGTAATTTTATAAAATATGTACCTTTCTTAACTTCATATATATATATATATATGTATATATATACAAATATGTTTACACATACATATATATAAAATCTCCAAGACAGGACCTGGGTTTTTGACATTTTAGAAAGGTATATTGAAAAAGGGGTGATGGGAAGGCTATCAAGATAAATGGAAAGTTTTTACAATTTTATTTCTGGTTTGTTCTGTTTTGCCTGATGTATATAAGGCATCCAGTGGTGTGTTGGAGCCAGCCTGCAGCAGCTCAAGAGAGCTGGTTTTGTACATCTCTTCCCAATTCATGTTCAAGCATCCCACTTAGTAACTTGATATCAGCCATGGAAGGAGTATGCTACAGATCAGAGCTTTTCTTGTGTCTTTAGAGCCTATTGTTAAACACTTCCCAGCACAGGACTGGATATATTCATTGTTTTCCGAATTTAATATCTGATGATTTTTTTTCTTCATTCGTGCCACTTTATGTTCAGGACTATCCCAGAATTTAAGTAGAATAAATAATAGTAAATAACACCCTGCTTCACATGGTTATGGTGACTTGGGAACAGAGACACTGATGGAACACTGAAGAAAAGCATGCAGGTTAACACTCAGGCTTAGGGAATAGACTTTCAGTGCTTGGAGTTAGGAAGTCCCACAGGACTAAGTGGAAGCCATGGATCAGAAACCGCTTTATCAGATCCTGATTCTAGTCTTCAGCAAAAACTTGCAAAGACAAAGTAGGGACAAATTGTTTGGTTGAGTCATCAGACTTATTACATATTCCACCAAATTATAAGATTATGTTGAAAAACATAATTTCTGCCCAATTAAGACTTGGATCATTAATTGAGGTGGCTAAGAGGTTGTAGATGTGATACCTAAGTAATATCTAGCTGTGGTAGCCAGGGAAGAAAAATTAGGACAAGTAAATAGAAGGTGTTTATAATGTTAATTGATTTCACACATCCTCCCCCTACCCATATCCCAAATTCTTACTGATGTAAGAAAGTAGGTATCAAACAGATACACTAAAAGTAAAAGAGAGGAACATAGAAAAGAGCAGACATGGAGGTTGAACAAAGTGTCTCCACATGGGCAGAAATACTGTCTAATGGTGTTTTATTCATTTCTCTCCAGTTCTGAACATATGAAATTTGGGATTATAACCTCTGAATTCAGGAATAAATATGTGTTCTGCCTAGGGTATTTGAAGGGAGAGGATGATTTAATTTTGAGGGATGGGAAAGAGGCTTTTTGATGATCTACATGAGGGCCGAAAGTGCCTTCTGCCTGACTCTGTAGAACTAATAAGTATAGTATGGTTTAAAGGGTATGGCTAGACCACATGCCTAAAGCTTGTTTCAGGTTCTGGTGGTTCTAACATTCTTAAAGGTCACAGATATCTTTCAAGATCCAGTGCATTATAAAATCTTTGTTTTGAAAAATACACATGCACATTTTACAAGAAATTTCAGAATATGTTTGGATCGTACACAGAATTCATCATATTAAGAGTACATGCTCTAAGCCTTAAGAGTTCCATTCTTACTTGTCCAATCCAGTTTTTGTGTTTGTGTGTTTGCATTTTATTTATTTATATATTTTAATTGAAATATAGTTGATCCATAATGCCACGTTAACTACCGCTGTACAGCAAAGTGATTCAGTTATACATATATATACATTATTTTTTTAATGTTCTTTTCCATTATGATTCATCATAGGGTATTGAATATAGTTCTCTGTGCCATACAGTAGGACCTTGTTGTTTATCCATTCTATATATAAAAGCCTACATCTGCTAACCCCAACCTCCCACTCCATCCCTCCCCCAAACCCCTCCCCCTTGGCACCCACCAGTCTGTTCTCTATGTCTGTGATTCTGTTTCTGTTTCATAGATAGGTTCATTTGTCTCATATTTTAGATTCCACATATAAGTGATATCATGTGGTATTTGTCCTTCTCTTTCTGACTTACTTCACTTAGTGTGATAATCTCTAGTTGCATCCATGTTGCTGCAAATGGCATTATTTTGTTCTTTTTTATGGCTGAGTAGTATTCCATTGTATATACATACCACATCTTCTTTATCCATTCATCTATTGATGGACATTTAGATTGCTTCCATGTCTTGGCTGTTGTGAATAGTGCTGCTGTGAACATAGGGGTGCATGTATCTTTTTGAATTATAGTTTTCCCTGGACATATGCCCAGGAGTGGGATTGCTGGATCATATGGTAATTCTAATTTTAGTTTTCTGAGGAACCTCCATACTATTTTCCACAGAGGCTGCACCAACTTAAATTCCCACCAACAGTGTAGGAGGGTTTCCTGTTCTCCACACCCTCTCCAGCATTTATAGTTTGTAGACTTTTTAATGATGGCCATTCTGACTGGTGTGAGATGGTACCTCATTGTAGTTTTGTGGTTTTTTTTTTAATTTTTTATTTTTTGTATTTATTTTTAATTTTTATTTTTTTATTTTTTTATTTTTTTAATTTTTTTAAATTTATTTATTTATTTATTTATGGCTGTGTTGGGTCTTCGTTTCTGTGCAAGGGCTTTCTCTAGTTGTGGCAAGCGGGGGCCACTCTTCATCGCGGTGCGTGGGCCTCTCACTATCGCGGCCTCTCCCGTTGCGGAGCACAGGCTCCAGACGCGCAGGCTCAGTAATTGTGGCTCACGGGCCCAGTTGCTCCGCGGCATGTGGGATCCTCCCAGACCAGGGCTCGAACCCATGTCCCCTGCATTGGCAGGCAGATTCTCAACCACTGCGCCACCAGGGAAGCCCCCTCATTGTAGTTTTGATTTGCATTTCTCTAATAATTAACGATGTTGAGCATCTTTTCATGTGCCTATTGGCCATCTGTATGTCTTCTTTGGAGAAATGTCTATTTAGGTCTTCTGCTCATTTTTGCCAATCCAGTTTTTAACAAAGAATATTAGACCTCTATTCAAGATAAATCAGTTTATTCTTATCTGGCATAATTTTTGTATGAAATTATTTCATGAACTAGAAAAGAAGTAGTGACATAAGTTGAAAGGGGCAGAGGAGAAGTGAACCCCAATATCCTTATCATTATGATATATAACACCCATTAAAATCACACTTACTTGGGTGATCAAGTTCTCAAGATTGGCCATCGTTGCATCTGAATTAAGCTATGTGTCCAGATTGAAGGACCATAGTTGTAAGTGGTTCTGCTAATGCTAAGAGCCCTTCAAGATTTCTACCACTTTCTCCATCTGTGTTCATGAGCTTAACTGCTCCCACATCCAGTGGAGATGGTTACTCCATCTCTCTGATCTGTTTTCAGTCACTTCCTCACTGGGGCAATCTCCTACCAGTTTACAGATATATTTGATTCTTTTCATTTTTAAAAATAATAACAATAAATGTGTCTCCTACAACTTTTTTTGTCTGACAATTCCCTAACTCTCTCAACTCTTTTACAACCAAACATTGGGATTTAAGAAACCCAGTAAGTAACACTTATGGCTTCCTTTTTTATAATTTTAATGAAGTGAGAAATAAGCACGGGATATAGTTAAATGGAAGACTGGGCACATTTCTCCTCTGCTTATAAACGATCAATGATTTATCATTATTTCAGCATTTCTTACAAGATCATTCAAAATGATCTTGCCCCTGTTTATCTTGCCTGTTGTATCTCTTACCAGCCATCATTACACCTACTCACCCAGCCGAAACTTACAGACTTTCCTGAATTGTTCTCTGTTCTTCAGTTGGATGATGTTCTCTCTTCTCTAGGCCACGTATTTGGTTTTTCTGTTTGTTTTTAATACAGTGCTGTCTCTTCTTGGATCACTTTTCCTGTCTGCGTCCACATTTGCTTATGAAATTGTCTGGTGTCATACAGAGATTCTTAGGCTTTTTCATGCAAGGATATCTTCGATAGTCTGGTGAAGCCTATGGACCCCTTCTCAGAATAATGTTCTTACATACATAAAGTAAGAGACATAGGATTACAAATAAGCTGGTGATATTGAAATATAATTTTCAAAATATTAAAAATACATTACATAATTATATGTCTTTTATTAAGTTATCAAATAAGATCTAGAGGCAAATTTATTAACTATCATAATTTTAAGTGACTGGTATTAATGTCCCTGACACTGCTAATACTGCCGTGATGTATGTCTGTATTCATAATTTAAGGAAATGCTAATTTTAACAGCTTTATTGAAGTATAATTGATATACAAAAAACTGCACATATTTAATGTATACAGTTTGAGGAGATTGGACATATTCATACAGCCGAGAAACCATCACCACAATCAAGGTGATATATAACAGCTACCTTGAAAAGTTAAAGAAATGCTAATTTTAATTAAAGATGGATTGCAGTTTTTCTACAACCATGTTAAGACTCTTGGAATCCTATCCCAGGGTATCTGTTGACGCAGGGGAGAATCTTGTGTCTCTCTTGAGGGTCTTCTCTGACTTCCTACTTTTAAATTAGGTGTGCATTCTTCATTATCGCAGAACAATCACCAGTTTTTAGATAGCAGTAATGATTCCATTGTAATTACCAATTTAATTTGGTTACTCTAGAAGTCTAAGAGAGAAAGGGCCATTTATATCTTTTGCATGGATCTTGTTCCGGCTTGTTCCATGACACAGAGTTTGTGAATGAGTAAATGAACAACTTTGAAATAGAAATTTGTGGCTCATCGACTGTTGATTCTTACCCATAGGAAAAGGAAGAAAAAAGTACAAAAACACTTTCTTTTCCTGGTAATTGTTGTTTTCTTTTCCTTATTTTCTGCATGAGTGGAATCATCAGTTATTAACATTGGTGGATTTTTTTGGATATGGCAGCAATAATATAAATATTTTATTAAGGAAAACTCAATTTGAACCTCATAATATTCTATGCCAAAAATGCACAGAAAAGTCATTCTATGCATAGAAAATTGCATAATTTCTACACAGTTGTAGCTCTGTCTAAAATTGGCTATACATTATCTCTTCCCAGGCATTCTCTAATTTTACTGATATCAATTTATCAGATCTCCCCATAGAGTTTAGCTAGAGTAGAAATACATAGCTTTTGAACTTCCTTTTATAAATCATCATCTTTCTTACTATCACAGTAACAGTGTCACAAAATATTTTCACTATTCCTGACCTTGGATATTATTCTATCTCCTCACTCTAGCTATTCTTGAATAGAATCAGCACTAAAAGTTGGTGGGTCTTGGGTAAATAGAGAAGCACAGTAAGTATCTAGTACAAAGTAGGTGTTGAACTAATAATAATTTATTTTCTCTTCCATCTCCACATTGGTCTCTTCCCCACATTGTCTGATTGCTCTTTTCTTACCCAGTATATTTATCAGAACTTTCCTTGCCATGAAGAAGTATATATTTATAGGAATTAAAATGATGTAGTCCCCCATAAAACACTTAATAGTTGCCTTTTTCCACTGTTAACCAGGTATGAAGGGATTTCCTGACTTCTAGGAATACTCATAGCATATTCATTCTTTTCTCCTCCAATCATATGCATTCAAAATCATCACTAAATTCCTCCAAGATAGATGGGCCTCTGACTTTATATGTTACTTGCTAGTGTAGAAAAAAAAAGTATATGCTGTAAAAACCAAATAATATTTTAAACATGAAATAGTAATTTGTGGCTTACGTAAATTATATGCTAAATGAGATATTTGAATATCATATTCATAAGCTGAGACTCTACTAGTAAATTGGTAAACTTCCCAGTTGCAGGTTGGAACTGCATTTTACTCTAGTATTTGGACCCACAGTACATTTTGTAAGATTAAATATGCCTGTGATACTTTGGTTTATATGATCAATATCTACTGTGAATCCCATCATGTATCAAAATGGAGGAGTTCTAATTAGCTAACAAAAGTGGCAACACACATGTGTGTCACACAATATTATTTTTACTTTTTATTTTTAATTTACTTTGTATTTTCCCAGATTTATTGAGGTATAATTGACAAATATGTATAAAGTATACAATGTGATGTTTTGATATATGTATACATTGTGAAATGATTACCACACTCAAGCTCATTTCCATCACCTTACATATTTATCTGTGTGTGTGTGTGTGTGTGTGTGTGTGTGTATATGGCGAGAACACTTAAGATCTACTCTCTTAGGAAATTCAAATATATAATGCAGTATTATTAACTGTAGTCACTACACTGTACATTAGATCTCCAGAATTTATTAATCCTGCATAACTGAAAATTTGTATCCTTTGACCAATATTTGCCCATTTACCCCACCTTTCAGTCCCTGGCAACCACCATTCTACACTCTGCTCCAGATACACACACACACACACACACACACACACATCTATTGCATTATGTATATGACAAATAAGTGATGATAAAATATAAACAAAAACAGATCCAATTTACAATAGTAACCCAGTAAAATTTCACCCCATCTCCAGTGCTGTCACTCTAGTCACCCAACCTCCAATCATCTATGTCTTCAGTGGTCTCTTTGCTTCCACCCTGATTCTTCCCTGCAGTCATTTTCAACAAAGCAGCCAGAAGTATCTTTTATTTTTTTTTTCAGTCAGAGTTATCTTTTAAAACTGAAGTTGGGTTTGTTCATAACCTCTGATAGCTACATTCTCATGCAGAGTAAAAGCCAAAGACCTTTCAGGACTCTATACAATCATGGCTCCCTTTATGTCTGTGACCTCATTTTTTGAAACTGTCCACTTAGCTCTCTTCTCTAGCCACACTGGCTTCCCTCTTCTTAGAATGTGCCAAATGTGTTTTCATCTCAAATGTTGTTCCTCTCATATGCTGTTTCTTTGCCAAACTACAATTTCCCAGTTATCCATAGGACTTACTCTCTCACTCCCTCCAGTTATTTATTTAAAGATCATCCTGTTTGTGAAGATCTTACAGCTTCATCCTATTTAGACTTGGGTTGCCCACCCCAAGTCTCTTCTTTGTTTTCCTCCTTAACACTCATCACTGTGTTACGTATTTTATATGTTCCTGATTTTCCTACTGATTTCTGTCTCCCCAGTGACAAGGATCTAAGACCATGCAGGTTGGGAACTGCACAGCTTCAGTAGAAACATTCACATAGATTACAACACTTTTTACATGTTATCTTTGTGTAATGTGCAACCTGCACAAATGTATAAGGTGGCCCTGTTCTCACAATGGTAATTCAAAACCTGTTAGAGCATCGATTTTTGCTTGGCTTTTTTTTCCTGTGATGTAAGAAGTGAGGTTAAGAGTCATGGGAGATGAGGTCAGAGAGCTAATGAGACCAGATTGTGGATGGGCTTTGAAGGCCTTTGTAAGAACTTGGAATTTATTTGGAGTGAGGTTGGGAAACCACTGGAGAATTATAAGGAGATGAGTGGTCTAATCCAGCTTTTGCTTTATAAGGATTATTTTGGCTGCTATGTTGAGAATATACTGGATGTGGAGGAGGATGGTGTAATGGACATCAATTAGGAGGCTATTATAATGAATCAGGACAGAAATGATGGTGACTTGGAAAAAGCAGGCACCACAGTGGATGTGGAGAGTTGTGCTCAGGTCTTGGATATATTGAAGGTAGAACCAAGACTTGCTGATAGATTGGATGTGGGGTATAGGAGAGAAAGTAGAGTTAAGGATAACCAAAAAGGTTTTGATCCTGAGCAACTAGAAGTATGCAGTTACCACTTACGGAGGTGGGAGAAGTACCTGGAGGGGCATATTTGTGTTGGTGGGAGAACAGTAGTTGGGCTTTAGTTTTTATATTTTATTAGATATTTGGATATATTTGGATAAATGACATTGAACTTTAAGGGGAGACATGCTTTAATGGGAGACATACAAGCTGAAGATATAAATTTATGATTTATCAGTCTATAGATGGGTTTTTATTTTGTTTTTATTTTTATCAATAATTGTGCTAAAAAATATATATCATAAAATGTACCATCTTAACCATATAAAGTATACAATTCAGTAATGTTAAGTATTATAGATGGTTTTTAAGCCATGACCATGAGTAAGATCAACAAGAGAATAAGTGTAGAGCGCAAAGAGAAAATGTCTCAAGATTGATTCCTGGGGTATCCAGTGTAAAAAACGATGAGGAAGAACCAACAAAGTATAGAAGGAAAAGCCCGTGAGAAGGAAGCAGGAAAAACTAGGAATATGGGGTGAGTTAAAAGTGAAGGGAAAAACAGTTTCAGCGTGGAAGTAGTGATCAACTATGTCACATGGTGCTGAATATACAAAACAGGTGAACATTTAGATTTGACTATTTGATTTAGTACTGTGGGACTCATTAGTGACAGTGGTATAGTAACATTAATATTTTGTCTCCAGTTCTTCACCTGTCTTTCCCCATGTTCTTTTCCTTGTGGCTTTTTAGTTCTTCCCACTAGAGGTAAAGTGTATTCCTGTCCCTGACCTTGTACTCAGCCATGTTACTTGTTTTGGCTAAAGAAACACAGAAAAGAGTTCTGGTGTGCTAGTTCCTTAAGAGATATGTGTATTTCCATTTGTCTTGCCCCTCTATATCACCATGAGAAGGACATGGTCTAGTTAGCCTGTTGGTCCAAGGAGGAAGAAGTGCCCATGAGACAGACCCATACCTAATCTGCAGCTTAGAGCTGTCCAG
The DNA here is from genome assembly GCF_965194805.1 of Balaenoptera borealis. Lineage (NCBI taxonomy): Eukaryota > Metazoa > Chordata > Mammalia > Artiodactyla > Balaenopteridae > Balaenoptera > Balaenoptera borealis. The sequence continues at coordinate 23,798,407 of NC_138881.1, read as the reverse complement.
CCTACCACATGTCTCTATCAACTAACTCCTAGGCAATTGCTTTTGATGGACGGATGCCAGAGAGATTATGTGCTTGTTATAGAGTTGACTGATATGGTGACCTTGGCAAGAGCTGTGTTGTTGGAATGATGGATAGAGGGCCTGTCTGAAGCAAGTTCAAAGGAGAATGGGAAGAAAAATTTTGGATATAGATAGTATCTCAAAACTTTTGTGCAGTTTTTTACAGTTTTCTCATAAATGGAGTATAAGAAATTGGGAAGTATCTGGAGAGAGATATGGAGTAAAAAATGATTTCTTTTTGGATGACAGAAATGACAGCATGTTTAAATGCTGATGAGAATGATCCAGTACAATGGAAGGGGGTGGGTATGATGATGTAAGAAAAAAGGTAGAGAATGATTCCAGTCACTCTGGAGGATACCATGTACACAGTGCAGATTTTGGCTTAGGAAAGTTTCAAATTCAGATTGTCCTGATGCAAAAATCCACTCATTTTCTACTGAAATATGCTGTAAAGCTTCTCTATCTCTCTAACAGCAGTAAATGTGGAACGAGAGTGGGAAGATGTGTAGTAAAGCCAATTTAGTGGAATGATAATTTACAGTCCGGAGATCTTCCTATGGTGTACCTTTAATTAGATGCATTATCTCAGGCAGTCCTCTAATTATTTGGATCACTTCATTTCCTCACCTATTAAAAAATGAATAGAGATATGAGTTCTAAATTTCCTCATCTAGCTCTAAAATAGTATTATTCTAAGACCCGACAATTATGCTTCAAATGCCCCTCTGGGAGCTGTTGCCATCATTATGTAAGTGCATAGCTTACTGGCATCCTCTGATATAACAAATCTCAAAATGCCTCTTTCACAGTAACATCCCAAACTCACCTAAAGTCAGATATTTTAGAATATCTGACATCTGCTTAGTCTCCCAAGACTGGCAGAATGGATTGAATAATAGTTATTTTAGGATGTAATTGCTGCACTGTTAAAAAATAAATCCCTCTGCAACTAAATAATGTCACATTTCTGAGCCACTTATGTAACCAAAATGATTTATCCAAATAAAAGAGCATAATTCTGGGAAACATTTAAAAAGTCATTGCAAATGGTTTTCATTACTAGCCCACTGTGCTGTAAAAGTGTGATTCTCCATAGTTTAGCTGGTAGCTATGTAGAACAATGGCAGTTTTCTAATATTACATGTTAAGAAATCTGAGCTTAATAGCAATAAAAAAAGTTAGGATGTAGATTACAGGAAAGGGAATATGAAAGTGCCTAAAAGGCCCTAAGTAACCTTGGGGCAAATAGAAGGTAGTGGTAAGCAATTGTGGAAGGAGACTAAAAAGCTGACAGTACTTGATCAGTTCCTAATCAAATAGTAGAGGAGTAGTTGACAACCAAGAGGAGTAATGTAATGGAAATGAGGACCTGAGGGGAACAGATTGAGAAGACAGGGGAAAAAAAAGGAGGAAGTTTCTAGTAAACTTAACTTTGAATATTCAAGCTCAGGGTAACTAACATTTGTAGTTTTAAAGAGCAACCCACTGAGCCCAGGGATTAGGGATATGGATAAATAATGATAGGTGAATATATACTAAATATGGATAGATAGAGCTAGCATTTTTTGAGTATGAAAAACTACATTTTATTTAAAATTTGTATAATTTTAAAGAATATCAAGAAACTAAGGTTGGCATGGCATACTAACTAGAATTGAGCAATGCCCGTGCATATTAAAATCCTCAGTAGTCTGTAATTAAAAATTACAATGGCCTACTGTGGGTGACTGGACAGAAAGCAAGACTCATCTCTATGCTTCATACAGGAGACTCACTTCAGAACTAAAGACATACCCAGACTTAAAGTGAGGGGATGGAAAAAGATATTCCATGTAAGTGGAAACAAAAAGAAAGCTGATATAGCAATACTCATATCAGACAAAGTAGACTTTAAAACAAAGTCTGTAATAAAAGACAAATAAGGGCATTATATAGTGAAAAAAGCACCAATACAAGAAGATGATATAGCGTTCATTAACATAAACACACTTATTATAGGAACACTTAAATATATAAAGCAAATATTAACAGACGTATAGGGAGAAATTGACAATAATACTATAATATTAGGGGACTTTAACACCGCACTTATATCAATGGACAGATCAGACAGGAAATCAGTAAGGAAACAATGGTCTTAAATGACACATTAGACCTGTTGCACTTAATAGATATCTATAGGACATTCCATACAAAAACAGCATAATACACATGCTTTCAAGTGCACATGGAACTTTCTTCAGGATAGGTCACATGCTAGGACACAAAAACAAGTCTTAACAAATTTAAGATAGAAATTATATCAAGCACCTATTCTGACCATAACAGTATGAAACTGGAAGTCAATTACAGGAAGAAAAATGGAAAAAACACACATACATGGAGACTAAACAACATGTTATTAAAAAACCAATGAGTGGGGCTTCCCTGGTGGCGCAGTGGTTGAGAATCTGCCTGCCAATGCAGGGGACACGGGTTCGAGCCCTGGTCTGGGAAGATCCCACATGCCACGGAGCAACTAGGCCCGTGAGCCACAATTGCTGAGCCTGCGCGTCTGGAGCCTGTGCTCCGCAACAAGAGAGGCCGTGATAGTGAGAGGCCCACTCATCGCGATGAAGAGTGGCCCCCACTTGCCGCAACTAGAGAAAGCCCTCACACAGAAACGAGGACCCAACATAGCCATAAATAAATAAATAAATAAAATTAAAAAAAAAAAAAAAAACAATGAGTGAGTGAGTAGAGAAATCAAAGAGGAAATCAGAAAATACCTTGAGATGAGTGAAAATAAAAACACAACTTTTCAAACTCTATGGAACACAACAAAAGCAGTTTGGAGAGGGAAGTTTATAGCAATACAGGCCTACCTCAAGAAATAAAAAAATCTCAAACAACCTAACCTGCCATCTAAAGGAATTAGAAAAGGAAGAACAAACAAAGCCCACAGTCAGCAGAAGGAAGGAAATAATAAAGATCAGAGAAAATAAGTAAATAGAGACCAAAAAAAAAATCAATGAAACCAAGAGCTGTTTTATTTTTAAGCTAAACAAAATTGACAAGCCTTTAGCCAGACTCATTAAGAAAAAAGAGGACCCAGGGGACTTCCCTGGTGGTCTAGTGGTAAAGAATCTGCTTTCCAATGCGGAGGACGTGGGTTTGATCCCTGGTCAGGGAGCTAAGGTCTCATGTGCCGTGGGGAAACTAAGCCCGTGTGCCACAACTAGAGAGAAGCCCGCACCCTGCAATGAAAGATCCCACATGCCTCAATGAAGATCCTGTGTGCCACAACTAAGACGCGATGCAGCCAAAATAAATAAATAAAAGAAAATAAATAAATAAAATAATAAATAAATATTTAAAAAATAAAGAAAAAAGAGGACCCAAATAAACAAAATAAGAAATAAAATAGGAGAAATTATAACAAATATCACAGAAATACAAATAATCATAAGAGAATACTGCAAACAGTTATGTGCTAACAAATTGGACAACCTACAAGAAATGGATAAATTCCTAGAAACATACAGTCTTCCAAGACTGAATCAGGAAGAAAAAGATAGCAACTGGGATATTATATAAATCCATCTAATTATTTACAAGCTTCCTTGATTTAAATAGGTCTCTTTCTGACTCTGAATAGCCAAAACAATCTTGAGAGAGCTGGAGACATCATGCTCCCTGACTTCAAACTATACTAAAGAGCTATAGTAATCAAAAGAGTATGGTACTGGCACAAAAATAGACACAAAGATCAATGGAACAGAATAGAGAGCCCAGAAATAAACCAACACACAGATGGTCAATTAATCTACAACAAAGGAGGCAAAAATATACAATGGGGAAAATACAATCTCTTCTGTAAGTTATGCTGGGAAAACTGGACAGCTACATGTAAAAGAATAAAATTATAATATTTTCTCACACCATATACAAAAACAAACTCAAAATAGATTCAAGACCTAAATATGACTGGAAACCACAAAACTTCTAGAAGAAAACATAGGCAGTATACTCTTTGACATAAGTCTTAGCATTATTTTTTTAGTTTTGTCTCCTCAGGCAAGGGAAACAAAAGCAAAATAACAAATGGGACCTAATAAAACTTAAAAGCTTTTGTATAGCAAAAACAAAAAAAGGTCCATAAAACTAAAACACAACCTACTGAATGCGAGAAGATTTTTGCAAATGATATGCTGATAATGGGTTAATATCCAAAATATATATAGAGACCATATAACTCAATATCAAAAAAACAAACAACCTGATGAAAAAGTGGGCAGAAGACCCAAATAGGCATTTTTCCAAGGAAGATATACAGATGGCCAACTGGCACATGAAATGATGTTTATCATCGGGGAACTGCAAATCAGAACCACAATGAGAAATCACCTCACACCTGTCAGAATGGCTATCATCAAAAAGACAGCAAATAATACATGTTGGCGAGGATGTAGAGGAAAGGGAACCTTAGTAGACTGTTGGTAGGGATGTAAATTAGTACAGCCACTATAGAAAACAGTATGGATGTTCCTCCAAAAACTAACAATAAAACTGCCATATGATCCAGCAATTCTACTCCTGGTACATACCTGAAGAAAACAAAAACGTTAATTTGAAAAGTTTATAGCAGTATTAATTATAATAGCCAAGATTTGGAAGCAACCTAAGTGATGACTGGATGAAGAAAATGTGTGTGTGTGTATACACACACATACCTACACATATACATATATATATAGACACACCATATATATATGTATATACAATGGAATATTAGTCATAAAAAAGAATGAAATATTTCCATTTACAACAACATGGATAGACTGGAAGGTATTATACTTAGTGAAATAAGTCAGAGAAAGACAAATACTGTATGTTTTCACTTGTATTTGGAATCTAAAAAACAAATCAAACAAGTATAACAAAACAAACAGACTCACAGATACAGAGAACAAGCTAGTGGTTACCAATGGGGAGAGGGTTGGGAAGAGGGACAGGATAGGGGTAGGAGATTAAGAGGTATAAACTACCACGTACAAAACAACGTACAAGGATATATTATACAGCACAGGGAATATAGCCAATATTTTATGATAACTTTAAATAGAGTATAATCTATAAAAACATCAAATCCCTATGTTGTATACCTAAAACTAATATTATAAATCAACTGTACTTCAATTAAAAAAAGAAAGAATTACACTATCCATATCACTTCATGTTTGACATGGAAGCTCTGAGTAGGTGTGTCTAGGTGTATCCTTCTATGTGTGATGTAAGGAGTTTAAAAGTACATCACAAATAGGGCAAGTAAATTAAGTTGAAATAGAAGTTGGAGTAGCAACTAATTTCTGAAACTTAGTCAAACTATGATTTTTAAAAATGCTAAAATGACTCATCAAAATATCATTTTAACTAATAGTTTATTATAATTATATAAGCAAATAAGTTGTTAAATGATATATTCTGAAATTTTATTGGGTTTCAAAATAGTTTCAGTACTTGCATATCAACAAACAGAGTTAAAGTGCAACACAACATTCTGCTTTAATCGCATCTCCCAAAGAAAGACCATAAGCAGTCTCACTGAGATCCATATTGGCCCAATACTGAAATGTCAAATGCATGGTAATAGATAGCCCATCACTTCTTTCAGGTTCCCTAAGTAAAGGTTTAAGGAGAAAATAATTTACAGAGAAATAATTTGCCATTATTGTGGCCAGTAAATCATTTTAAGAAAGCAAGCAAGATCCTTTTTGACCCACCTCCAAGAGAAATGGAAATAAAAACAAAAATAAACAAATGGGACCTAATGAAACTTAAAAGCTTTTGCACAGCAAAGGAAACCACAAACAAGATGAAAAGACACCCCTCAGAATGGGAGAAAATATTTGCAAACGAATCAATGGACAAAGGATTAATCTCCAAAATATACAAGCAGGTCATGCAGCTCAATATCAAAAAAACAAACAAGCCAATCCAAAAATGGGCAGAAGAGCTAAATAGACATTCCTCCAAAGAAGGTATACAGATGGCCAACAAACACATGAAAGGATGCTCAACATCCCTAATCATTAGAGAAATGCAAATCAAAACTACAATGAGGTATCACCTCACACCAGTCAGAATGGCCATCATCAAGAAATCTACAAACAATAAATGCTGGAGAGGGTGTGGAGAAAAGGGAACCCTCTTGCACTGTTGGTGGGAATGTAAATTGATACAGCCATTATGGAGAACAGTATGGAGGTTCCTTAAAAAACTAAAAACAGAACTACCATATGACCCAGCAATCCCACTCCTGGGCATATACCCTGAGAAAACCATAATTCAAAAAGTCACATGCACCGCAATGTTTATTGCAGCACTATTTACAATAGCCAGGACATGGAAGCAACCTAAGTGTCCATCATCGGATGAATGGATAAAGAAGATGTGGCACATATATACAATGGAATATTACTCAGCCATAAAAGGAAATGAAATTGAGTTATTTGTAGTGAGGTGGATGGACCTAGGGACTGTCATACAGAGAGAAGTAAGTCAGAAAGAGAAAAACAAATACCGTATGCTAGCACATATATATGGAATCTAAAAAAGAAAAAAATGGTTCTGAAGAACCTAGGAGCAGTACAGGAATAAAGACACAGGTGTAGAGAATGGATGTGAGGACATGGGGTGGGGGAAGGGTAAGCTGGGATGAAGTGAGAGAGTGGCATGGACATATATATACTACCAAATGTAAAATAGCTAGCTAGTGGGAAGCAGCCGCATAGCACAGGGAGATCAGCTCGGTGCTTTGTGTCCACCTAGAGGGGTGGGATAGGGAGGGTGGGAGGGAGAAGAAGAGGGAGGGGATATGGGGATATATGTATATGTATAGCTAATGCACTTTGTTATATGGCAGAAACTAACACACCATTGTAAAGCAATTATACTCCAATAAAGATGTTAAAAAAAAAGAAAAAAGAAAGAAAGAACTCCGAAATCTCATTCTTTTAATCGAATTTCCTGTCGCCTTGCCACCTTTCTATGGGCGTTGGCCCCCTATAGATGCAGCCACAGTAAATCCAGTGAAAATAATCAGGGGCTTCCCTGGTGGCACAGTGGTTAAGAATCTACCTGCCAATGCAGGTTCGAGCCCTGGTACGGGAAGATCCCATATGCCGCGGGGCAACTAAGCCCGTGCGCCACAACTACCAAACCTGCGCTCTAGAGCCCGTGAGCCACAACTACTGAGCCTGCGTGCCGCAAGTGCTGAAGCCCGCGTGCCTACAGCCCATGCTCCACAACAAGAGAAACCAGTGCAACAAGAAGCCCGCGCACCCCAACGAAGAGTAGCCACCGCTCACTGCAACTAGAGAAAGCGCGTGCGCAGCAACAAAGACCCAACGCAGCCAAAGATAAATAAATAAAATAAATAAATTTTTTAAAAATTCAGAAGCTAAAAGTTAGATTTTTTTTCTTACAAAAAAAAGATTAATTTTTAAGTAAATCAGGTATTGGACCCCAAACTAGTTTATCATATCATTTGACTTAGTCTCTGCATTGCTACAATGACACGACTGAATTTGACTTTATTTTTTAAAAATCTTCATTATTACCTACATACTGTGCTAAGTATTTGAGGTGTCACCTCATTTAACATCCTTTATTCCTGATTCGAGCCAAAGATATGCTAATAGATCAGAGAGCCAGGATTCAGATCTAGATGTACTTCCTTCAAAATTACGTTTTATTGCCACAGACTGTCTTTGAAATACCATCTGGGCACAGGGTGTGGGGTGAGGAGTGAGGATAAGTAATGATAACTAGGCAAATGGATATATTAATATAAATCCACAGCTAGATAAATTGATGGAAAGATTTGTTATATACTATGGGTGAATATGTAAACTTCATGGACAATTTAAATTTTAAAGTATATCAAGCACACTAATTTTGTTATAGCATACTAATTTCACTTTCATCATCACTATAAAATTATAACTATAGCATATTTACCACAAAGGAATTAAATATTACCATAGCCAGAGGGTAAACGATAGGCAAATCTGAGTTCAAATCCAAGCTCTGCTACCTATTGGCTATGTGACCTTGGCAAGTACCATAACCCATATAAGCTTTAGTTTCCTCAGTTGTAAAATAGAGTTTTAGAATATTTTGTTCTCAAAATATTCTTGTGACACTGGTGTACCACCCAATATGCAAGATGGACTTAGGCCAAATGCCTGGAGTAGATAAAAATCAGAATAATTTAGTATCTAAAAGTTTTTATCAATTCTTTGATATAGGATAGTTCTAGACTTCAGTGTGTTTTAATGATTTGGATTCAACTACTAAATGGAGTAGGTATCAACTGGGTAATTGAATCAACTGGTTGAATATATCAACAGCATAATGACTGATTGCGTTATTTCTGTTACTGCAATAAAAGGTCATTTTAATTTAAAATTTTTTTACTTTCAGATAAATTTTTTTAAAACCTAGCTTTTCATGACTGGGCCAAAAACTGAAGTGGTCTATATTTTTTACTCTATGTATCATTACAACCCCCAGTGCCTAGAAAAGTGTCTGGCAAATTGTCAATATTAAAAAAAAAAAAGTATGTTCATTAAAGTGAGTTGGGTAAATAATAAAATTACAAAGTGATTACTGTACTTTAAAAGGAATATCTTAAATAGTTTTGTGTAAAATTCAGTTCTGTGCTGTAGGAGCTATGTATGAGTTATGCAGACAGCCATAATAATAAACCTTTGGAGTTTATAGCCATTAGCATTCATTAATGACTTTGAAATTATGTGTGCAGTAATAGAAATAAAAATGAAGCATAGAATGAAAACATCATTTCTTTGTAACACCTTTCTGAAAACTTGTGTACACAAAGAACATATTTAAGTTAAAGGCACACAGAATCCTATGAATAAAAATTTAAAAGGCACTTTTTCTAATTCTGAGGTGGATTACACTTCAATTGATGTTTTTGTTTGTATGTTTCACTGTTAATGGAACATAGAATTATGACATTTTACAGAAAAGCTACATCTGAAATTAGGAAATATATTCTTGGGAATTTAGGTTGAATATCTGATCAATTACTCCTCAACTATAATACACACTTTCCCTTTCAACTTGTGAATCTTTAGCCTTAAATTACCATAACTAAATCATCAAGGGATGATTTTTACCAGTGGCCAAAGTAAGGAGCAGTCATGTTTTCTGTAGCTGTGGCTGTTATTGTTGTTGTGTATTTTTATTCCTTCCCTAAAGGGCAGACTATAAGTAGAGACTAGTCAGTGTATGTGAGAAAACAAAATTGATCATTTGTATTCTCAATCAATGGATAGTCTTTCATATAGTGCTTTTTGGTATCTAAATAAATACTCTCAGTGATAAAGTTATAGACTTGCCTTATTAACATAGAAAGTTCAGATATGGACCATGATCGATAGAGAGAGTTATATCAGGTAACTGCTATGCATATTTATTTCTTACGATGCCACACACGCTGTTTTCTCTCTTCAGGGGAAGAATATTCTCCTGATACTTTCCTCCTACTTTTTCTGCTAACTAGAACAAGTGAGAGATTTTGTAATCCCTGGCCATGGTTGATAGACAGTGTTCTATTAGCATTTTTTTCATGCTAATAATGCTTTACAATTTATTTCATTGTACATACGTAGAGCTAATTTTAGCTATAAATTGCAATCTATACTTGATAATACCACTGTCCTATATGTAAATTCTTTGAACAAATGTTAAAATTATTTTAAAAACAAATGACAGTTTCAACTATTTCAGGATAAAAAATACAACCTTACTTCATGATTATGTAGAAACTGTTTAATCAGTAATTTTAACAGGCAAGAAACAGAAATAAAGATAAAAGTTATGAAGGTAAAGGAAATATGTATCTATATATATACATATATAACATCCAATCCTTAGAACAATTTCTTGCATATAAACTATATATTTTATATACACATATGCACATATACATATAAATATATTTATTTACCATTATATAAGAAAAAAATCTCCCTCTCCTCAAATTTTCCTAAAATTGTAAAATATTATTTATACTTAAAATGCAGATACATATCCACTTTGAGTTTAACCTATAATATGTATTTTTACCTTCCCTATTTTATTGTTGGTATACACATTTGCTGTTCATAAAATAGTCAATAATAGAACTATGAATGCATTCCTTATATCACAAACAATGTAGAGTATCAATTATTAGATATTATAAATTGTATTTCAAATTGAAATTACTATTGATTCAAAAAACTAAGAATTTCCCTACAGTTAATAGAAAAAACTTTAAAATTTCTACCCATCGGAAGAGCCACACAATGCTGTAATGACCACAAAATTATTTTTACTCGTCTAGAGCACAAAATTTCTTACATATTACAGTTAGAAAAAGATGTGTGGATAAAGTACATGAAATGAATGCTATCCAATCACAGAGAGAAAAAATAGAAGTTATGACAACATAATAAACATCCATAGTAGTTACCTGATTATGTGTTATGTAGTAGCTAATGGCATTGCAGTTGAACATCAAACCTGTTATTTGAAAGAGCTATCATGGTTTCCATGATTGCAAAAAGAAGAGTGATTTCAGGAATTAGTTTTGATTACACACTAAAGGCTAAATTTGAATTCTGTTAACATAAACAAAGATTAAATATTTCTTCATAAACACGGTGGAAGTCAAAGTAGCTTTGAAAACACCATAGTTACTTCATTAATCCATTTGTTGCAAATGGAATAATCGTTTAGGTATATCAAATTTAAAAACTTTTGTGAAAAAATACACCATGTTTTATGGATAGAAAAATTTTAAAAACATTTAACGTTTGGATTTCCCAGAATCTATTTACCCCTCGAACACAACTGGAATCCAATGGGAATAGCGTATATCCTCTCTTGTTATTCTAGTCACTAGTACTTAGTTGCATCACTTAGTGGTTGTCCTTCATGCTCCCTGTCCCTGATTTGTGTCTTGAGATTGGTACACAAGGCACATTGTAAATGAGAGGTTATGTGTGTGGAAGTTGCAGTGAATTTAAGAGCGCAATGGGGCAGTGAGGTGTGAGGTTTTGGAGGCTGGAGAGTTCAGCATCCCAGTGGAAGTGTGCAGAGAGGATGGCAGCAGCAGCTGGTGGTAAGCAAAAGTAGTATTGATGGTGAGCATCAGTAATATTGATGGTGCGTCAGTAGTGTTTCTGGGACATGATGTTGGCTATATCTTTGTCCCTTGGTTCCTGTTCCCACCTGCTCCTGAAGTTTTTCAGGGAGGTCTGTGAACTATCCAATTTTCTTCAGATAAGGTCTTTTTCTGCTTAAGATAACCAAAGTATGTTTCTGTTGTTTGCAAACAAGAATCCTCACTAGTATTGCTTCTTTCTTTCTGAGGTACTTATTTATTTAATTGTTAATTGGTCGTGTAAATCTTATACTGCTCTTTGATAACCTTGAGCTTTCGCAAATTTATGAGCACATAATGGCTAACCAGGGTATTTTGACCCTATCCAAGCATTATTAAAGAAATGAAAGAGCCTATGGATCTTAGGAAATAAAATTCAATAACCAAAATTTTTTTTTCCCTCACTTAAATGGAAAAATAAGCACTAATTTCAGGGAAACAATGGAGCATGAGTAGTGGAACTGTGGGGAAAGTCAACAAAATTCTGACATAATATTATTGTGTATAAAACTGACCACACACAACCTAAAACCATTGTCACCCTCAATTATTCATCCAAAAGACATCGTGAGGTAAATAAGAAAACAAGAAACTCTACTTTCTGAGCCTATATGTAGGAAAGATTTTTGTGAGAAATCAATCTATTTTAGAACTTTAATTTGAGCTGTAATAGTATAGAGTTCAAATGGTCCAATTTAAATTAGTCCTTACTAACCTATATTTTCCTGCCGCTGTCCCACCCTGAATTGCAATTCAAAATATCCAGATATTTGGGGTCAGGACAATAGATGAATGAATAAATAAATAAATACCTTAACAAATACTATTTTGCAGTATGAAAATAGTGTTAATACAGAAACCCAATCTAAAGAGTTATTAACATTTTTAACTAGAATCCAATCTCATGATAAATACGGTCTATACTCCAAGGAGTCATTAATAAAGTTTAATGGAAGTTTGTCTCATCCATAGCTGATTCCAGGCCTTGTTGCTCAGCAACTACGCGCCAGATCACATTTCCAAGCGGTAATGTAACTGACTCCCTGGAGAGCACTTCAAACAAATGGGAGTTTTCAGCCACTTAATTCAATGCCCTTTACACAGGGATTGCTTTAGATACCATGAGATTTGGGATTTAAAATGCCCCAGGACCCCTGTTAACTCTAGAATTTCCGTAGAATGCTGGTTGCAAGTAAGTGCCTAGAACTCCAAAAGAAAAGCATACAGGCACGACTGAAATCAGGGGTCTGGCAGGCACCTCATTTCTGAACTGCCAGGAAGTGAACGAAATTGCCAATGGAGAATCTACTGACAAAATTGAAAAAGAGACTGCGAACAGTCTTATATCATCATTTACCTGAATATAAGGAGAGAGACATCAATAAAGATATACAGATGGAGAGGTAGTTAAATCCTGGAGCATATAATGGTTATGGAAGTTAATGAAGGATGGAATTTTAAGATGGTATGTTCATCAGGGCCCACTATATCCATGAAGGCAAAGTGAGTGAGATTAAGCCATGGGATTTGAGGTAAAGTTGCTGATGAGGCCAAAATAAATTGGCCTTATCAATTGATTGTTTTTCTGTTCAGCACTTTACTAACTCACTTTTTAGGTGGTTCATTAGTAGTTTACCTTTAAAAAAAATTTCTATTCAGTTACTCACGATCTTTATCTATGGCCCAAATAAAAGAAAGTACAGCCAAGGAGACGGAAGGGTGGGCCATCACAGTCATTTCTTCACTGTTAGCATCATAACAGAAAGGAAGAAGTCAATCAGAAGGTCCATCACACAGTCGAAGCATAGGAGCTGTAAAAGTATCCTTTATCAAGTCAAGGATATAGGATGGGGATTAAAAAGGGCAAGGGGAAAGATAAGGGCAAACTAGAAATCAAGAAAACAAAAAGGAAAATTTTGGAGAGAATTTCAGGAACTCTTAGATTCCTCCAGACTTCTCCTTTATGCATATAAGGAAGTCCATTTCACTGACCGCAGCTTGAAACCTTAATAAAGAGAGTAAGCTGGGCCAGAGTGGAGTGGAGCCCACCAACTCCTTCTAAGGAATCTAAGACCATAATTCCCATTGATCTCTCTCTCTCTGTCAATTTCTGTCTCTGTGTGTCTGTCTTTCTACACACACACACACACACACACACACACACACACAGACATGTATGCAAATACATTAAATTCTGTATAATATTAAATCATTTTTAGCTATCTCTATTACGAGTACATAAGATCCTTCACAGCAGGAAAAATAAAGTCTTACACAATGTACCTAGTGCCTAGCAGAGTGAATTGCCAATTATATGGCTTGCTATTGAAATGAAAAAAATGCATAGAAACTGAAATATATTTACTCAAAATAGAGGTATATCAAGAGAAATCTAGAGATATCCCTAGACATCTATCTCTGAGTTCTGTAACCCTCCTGCAGACCTTTTAAATTGCCTACCCAATATTCAGTTCTCCTCTTCTACTAACTATAATTCTCTTTAAGGTAGACATGTATAGGATATTAATGCCTCTGTTTAAAAATACTCCGCTCTTCACAGCTCCTTTGCAGATAGGGTGGCTATGTTAACCAAGCTCTGGTCAATGAGATATAAAGAGAAATCAAGTGTGTTGAGCTTTCAAGAAATCTCTAATTTTCCTAATGAAAGGGGGCAGATTCAACATCCCTTAAATCTGTTTTTCCTCTGCCCTTTTTCATCTTCCTGCCTTGAGCAAAGGCTTGATGTTTGGTAGTGGAGCTGCTGTCTTGCAACCATGACTTAAAAGGTCATATTATAAGCATAATGAGGAAGGAAGCTAGAAAAATGTTGTAGACTTGATATCTTTCTTAAAGAAGTACATCATCCCTGAATTCCAATTCTCTGTGCTTCTTGTTGCCTGAGAAATTAAGATCCCTATTTGTTTGAGACATAGATAATTCCCTGAGAGGTGATTTTATTAACCATAGTTATATCTGTGTCTGTACATCTAAATTTATAGATAAAAAATGATTTAATATATAGATACACACATTTATTTTGGCTTTCCAAGTAGCATTATTTAAGTATAGCAGCAGAAAAGACCACCATGAGTATTGTTTTATATATAATTAGGCAATGATATACTTTGAGAAAATATTATTGGATGTCAAAGTGGAGATATTTTTAATAAAAAGACTGTGTCAACATAGGGGCAATAACAACAGTAGAAAATTCATTATAGGAAACAAAACAACACTATGCCATATTTGTTCTAATTAAAATTCATCAATGTGAAAGGACAAGATAAATTTTATTAAATGCCTCCATTTAATCCACATGAGAAAGAGAACTATGATTAAGGACATGTTGAAATCTTGACTGTTAAACTTATGATTTATGAACATCTAAAAGCCAGAGAGCAAATAATTATATTCAGGCTGGTGGCCCACCATTTCAAGAAGCATTTTTTGTAAAAAGTGATTCCGTCAAGGATTTGTTAAACATCATCTAACATAACATAAATATTGATTCTTGGGTCTAATAAATAGTAGAGGTGAGATGAAATGTCAAATGTCTTATGCAGGCAGATCTCATAAAACACTGGCAACATGTAGCCATTTACCACCTTTTATTTTGTTTTGTGTGCATGTTTGTTTTTCATGATATATGAAAAGTGGCAGAGTGAAAAAAGTATTAAAGGGCATTTTTGTTTGGGGAGATTAAGGGTTTGATCCCATGCTTTTGTGGAAACTGCACGTTGCATGAATATATTTGAGAACCAGAAATATCATACATTTGGGACCACATAAGAAAGACAAGATTTAAGTTGGTGAGGGAGCAACAAATTTGATTCTTTCTACATCAGATTAAGAAAATGTACTCTTGGTGAACAGCAACAAGGAATTGAGTACTTTTTTGCTAAAACTCAGACAAATAAAATCATCAGGCCTATAGAATAGACACCATGTTTGCCCAGTTTATTTCTGATACATTTTTTCATTTATAAATAGTAAGAAATTGCAAGGCTTTCCAGATATGAGAGATTATCTTTGCTCTGTCAGCCTCCCTTTATCCCCCACTCTACTCACTGCATCATCCTTAAAGAGTTACTGGACTGATAGAGTATTGTGAATAAAAGTTTATTTTGCATGTGAGTTACACTAAAGTCCTCTCTAGGATTATGATATGTTGTTTTTTCTACTCTTCAGTTCTATCTAATTATGATTTTTAAATTTTTTAGATAACAAATTTCCATCCCCATATACCTATGCATTACTTTCAAAGAAAGTCCATGACCTATGTTTACCTAGTCTAATGCCTATCAGTGCATCACACACCCATGAGGGGAAAACTTGACAGTCTTGAATCCTTTGATAAAACCATCTCATTTCTGATTATATGTTTTCTTATGCTATCTGTGATAACACCTCTCGAGAAAGCTATTTACTGAGAAAGTTGTGACAGAGCAACCCTTGTAGGCTACAAGACTCACATTGACTTGATGTTTATGAGCAGAGACACTCTATGGATTTCTGCAGTGATTTTTTTTCCCCCCTGCAGTAAATAAAGGAAGCCAGACAGTCTTTCCATTGAAAGTGATGAATGGTTAACTGTAAACTCTACCTGGGTTTAAAAGATCTCAGGCTTTAATGAATTTCTGATTCCTCTCTGGAAAGCTTTCGGTGAGTTCCAGTGTGTTCATTCATACTGGAGGTACACCCACACAAGGCTTTCTTACAATTAGAAGAACTAATCAAGAGTAGCCGTGGCCTCGTGGTCAGATGTTACTCTGTATTTATTGATCAATTTGGCTTCCCACTTTCAAGTCTTAGAGGTAGGAATGTGGGGGAAACAAACTCTGCAAAGTATAGATTCATGTAAGTGGACAGATCATCCAGACAGAAAATTAATAAGGAAACACAAGCTTAAAATGACACAATAGACCAGATAGATTTAATTGATATTTATAGGACATTCCATCTGAAAACAGCAGATTACACTTTCTTCTCAAGTGCTCATGGAAGATTCTCCAGGATAGATCGTATCTTGGGACACAAATCAAGCCTTGATAAATTTAAGAAAATTGAAATCGTATCAAGTATCTTTTCTGACCACAACACTGATACTAGATATCAATTACAGGAAAAAAAAAAACTGTAAAAAGTACAAACACATGGAGGCTAAACCGTACACTACTAAATAGCCAAGAGGCCACTGAAGAAATCAAGAGGAAATCAAAAAATACCTGGAAACAAATGACAATGAAAACACGATGACCCAAAACTTATGGGATGCAGCAAAAGCAGTTCTAAGAGGGAAGTTTATAGCAATACAATCCTACCTCAAGAAACAAGAAACATCTCAAATAAACAACCTAACCTTACAGCTTAAGCAATTAGAGAAAGAAGAACAAAAAAACCCAAAGTTAGCAGAAGGAAAGAAACCAGAAAGATCAGATAAGAAATAAATGGAAAAGAAATGAAGGAAACAAAAAAGCTGGTTCTTTGAGAACGTAAACAAAATTGATAATCCATTAGCCAGACTGATCAAGAAAAAAAGGGAGAAGACTCAAATCAACAGAATTAGAAGTGTAAAAGCAGAATTAACAACTGACACTGCAGAAATACAAAGGATCATGAGAGGTTACTACAAGCAACTCTATGCCAATAAAATGGACAACCTGGAAGAAATGGACAAATTCTTAGAAATGCACAACCTTCCGAGACTGAACCAGGAAGAAATAGAAAATATGAACAGACCAATCACAAGCACTGAAATTGAAACTGTGATTAAAAATCTTCCAACAAACAAAAGCCCAGGACCAGATGGCTTCACAGGCAAATTCTATCAAACATTTAGAGAAGAGCTAACACCTATCCTTCTCAAACGCTTCTAAAATATAGCAGAGGGAGGAACACTCCTAAACTCATTCTACGAGGCCACCATCACCTGATACCAAAACCAGACAAAGATGTCACAAGAAAAGAAAACTACAGGCCAATATCACTGATGAACACAGATGCAAAAATCCTCAAGAAAATACTAGCAAACAGAATCCAGCAGCACATTAAAAGGGTCATACTCCATGATCAAGTAGGGTTTATTCCAGGAAATCAAGGATTCTTCAATATACGCAAATCAATCAATGTGATACACCATATTAAGAAATTGAAGGATAAAAACCATATGATATTTCAGTATAGATGCAGAAAAAACTTTGAACAAAATTCAACACCTATTTATGATAAAAACTCTCCAGAAAGTGGGCATAGAGAGAACCTACCTCAACATAATAAAGGCAATATATGACAAAACCACAGCCAACATCATTCTCAATGGTGAAAAACTAAAACCATTTCGTCTAAGACCAGGAACAAGACAAGGTTGCCCACTCTCACCACTATTATTCAACATTGGTTTGGAAGTTTTAGCTGCAGCACTCAGAGAAAAAAAAGAAATAAAAGCAATCCAAATAGGAAAAGAAGAAGTAAAACTGTCACTGTTTGCAGATGACATGATACTATACATAGAGAATCCTAAAGATGCCACCAGAAAACTACTAGAGCTAATCAGTGAATTTGGTAAAGTAGCAGGATACGAAATTAATGCAGAGAAATCTCTTGCATTCTTATACACTAATGATGAAAAATCTGAAAGAGAAATTAAGGAAACACTCCCATTTACCATTGCAACAAAAAGAATAAAATACCTAGGAATAAACCTACCTAAGGAGACAAAACACGTGTATGCAGAGAACTATAAGACAGTGATGAAAGAAATTGAAGATGATACAAACAGATAGATATACCATGGTCTTGGATTGGAAGAATCAACATTGTGAAAATGACTCTACTACCCAAAGCAATCTACAGATTCAGTGCAATCCCTATCCAACTACCAATGGCATTTTTCACAGAACTAGAACAAAAATTTTCACAATTTGTATGGAAGCACAAAATACCTTAAATAGCCAAAACAATCTTGACGAAGAAAAATGGAGCTGGAGGAATCAGGCTCCCTGACTTCAGACTGTACTACAAAGCTACAGTAATCAAGACAGTATGGTAGTGGCACAAAAACAGAAATATAGATCAATGGAACCGGATAGAAAGCCCATAGATAAACCCACGCACATACGGTCACCTTATCTTTGATAAAGGAGGCAAGAATATATAATGGAGAAAAGACAGCCTCTTCAATAAGTTTTGTTGGGAAAACTGAACAGCTACATGTAAAACAATGAAATTAGAACACTTCCTAACACCATACACAAAAATAAACTCAAAATGGATTAAAGACCTAAATGTAAGTCCAGCCACTATAATACTCTTAGAGGAAAACATAGAACACTCTATGACATAAATCACAGCAAGATCCTTTTTGACCCACCTCCTAGAGAAATGGAAATAAAAACAAAAATAAACAAATGGGACCTAATGAAACGTCAAAGCTTTTGCACAGCAAAGGAAACCATAAACAAGATGAAAAGAGAACCCTCAGAATGGGAGAAAATATTTGCAAACAAAGCAACTGACAAAGGATTAATCTCCAAAATATACAAGCAGCTCATGCAGCTCAATATCAAAAAACAAACTACCCAATCCAAAAATGGGCAGAGGACTTAAACAGACATTTCTCCAAAGAAGATATACAGATTGCCAACAAACACATGAAAGAATGCTCAACATCACTAAACATTAGAGAAATGCAAATCAAAGCTACAGTGAGGTATCACCTCACACCAGTCGGAATGGCCATCATCAAAAAATCTACAAACAATAAATGCTGGAGAGGGTGTGGAGAAAAGGGAACCCTCTTGCACTGTTGGTGGGAATGTAAATTGATACAGCCACTATGGAGAACAGTATGGAGGTTCCTTAAAAAACTAACGACTACCATATGACCCAGCAATCCCACTACTGGACATATACCCTGAGAAAACCATAATTCAATAAGAGACATGTACCACAATGTTTATTGCAGCACTATTTACAATAGCCAGGACTTGGAAGCAACCTAGGTGTCCATCGACAGATGAATGGATAAAGAAGATGTGGCACATATATACAGTGGAGTATTACTAAGCCATAAAAGGAAACAAAATTAAGTTATTTGTCATGAGGTGGATGGACCTACAGTCTATCATACAGAGAGAAGTAAGTCAGAAAGTGAAAAACCAATACCATATGCTAACACACATATATGGAATCTAAAAAATAAAAATGGTTCTGATGAACCTAGGGGCAGGATAGGAATAAAGACACAGATGTAGAAAATGGACTTGAGGACATGGAGAGCGGGAAGGGTAAGCTGGGACGAAGTGAGAGAGTGGCATGGACATATATACACTACCAAATGTAAAATAGTTAGCTAGTGGGAAGCACCCGCATAGCACAGAGAGATCAGCTCCATGCTTTGTGACCACCTAGAGGGGTGGGATCGGGAGGGTGGGAGAGAGACGCAAGAGGGAGGGGATATGGAGATATATGTATACATATAGCTGATTCACTTTGTTATACAGCAGAAACTAACACAACATTGTAAAGCAATTATACTCCAATAAAGATGTTAAAAATTAAAAAACGACAACCCATTGAACAGAAGAAAATGTTTGCAATCATATATCTGATAGGGGACTTGTATCTAGAATATAATAAAGAACTATTATAACTCAATAATAAAAAGATAAATAACCCAATTAAAAATTGACAAAGGAAAGACTTCCCTGTGGTCCAGTGGTCAAGACTCCACGCTCCCAATGCAGGGGGCACAGATTCAATCCCTGGTTGTGGAACTAAGATCCCGCATGCTGCACGGCACAGCCAAAAAAAAAAAAAAAATGGCAAAGGATCTTTACAGGCATTTTTCCAAAGAAGATATATAAATTGCCAATAAGCATGTGAAAAGATGATCAACATCATTATCTGTCAAGGAAATGTAAAGCAAAACCACACTGAGATACTATTTCACACCCACAAGGAGGGATGCAATCAAATAGGCAAATGATAACAAGTGTTGGCAAGGATGTGGAGAAAATGGAAACCTCACACACTGCTGGTGGGGATGTAAAATAATGCAGCCACTTTGGAAAGCAATCTTGCAGTTCCTCAAAAGGTTAAGCATAGAGTTACCATATGACCCAGCAATTCTATTCTTCAGTCTATACCTAACAGAAATGAAAATATATTTCCACACAAAAACGTGTACACAGATGTTCATACAAGCATTTTTCATAATGGTCAAAAAGTGGAAACAACCCAAATACCCATCAAGTAAAATGTGGCATAGCCATACCATAGAATATTATTTGGCAATCAAAAAAGAACAAAGTACTGATAAAAAAAAGAAAAGAAAAGAAACATTGAGATTATAATCTTGCATTGTAGCAGTGATGATTTCAGAGGGCTGCCAATCTGAAAGCAGTATATTTTATGGAAAGAACCAGAAAAGCATATAGGACTCTTCCTAGTTAGGACTCAGGAACAAAAATATGATAACTCACTGAATATTTTAGTTGTTTATAATGTTCTCTCTCTGTCTCTCTGAATCTCTGTCTCTGTCTCTCTGTATATGATTGAATGATTGAATAATACATTAAATGATTGAATTTATATATCTATATATATATCATTTTGAAAAAGGAAGAAGATTTTAGGAGCATGTCTACTTGTATTTGACTCAAGTAGTCAAACAGAATAGAATAGGAGAGGGCTGACAACAGCCCTCTGTGGCCAGAAGCTCAGGATTTGAATTGAAAAGCAGCTTTTGCAGGGAGTCAGAACAACACAAATTTGATCAAACTTCTCTCAAGTAAAATTTATATGATTTCAGTTTACTTACCTGAGGCAATGGAATCATGTCACCAACTTTTTTGATCATTGAAAAGAGTACATAAAATATTTAGTATGGTATTTGACACATGAAAATGATCTGAAAGTGTAGCTGTTTTAAGTATTTTATGCAAATCATCTCTGCTCCTTAAAAGAAAAAGGTGTAATTCTCCCAAATATAGATAGTGATATTTGTTTAGTGAATAAAAATATTAAGTAGACAATGAAAGAGGTGAAATTATATGTCTTTGTGAAAATGTGTAGTGTTTTCACTTGAAAATTTTATCAAATCTGACATGTCATAACTTTATTACTTAAAAACTTCCCAAATTGGGAAAGGAATGAGTTTAAAAATGAAAATGTAAAGAAGTATACCTATCCCCAGTGAGAAGAAAAATTGTATCTACACACACACACACAGAATACACTATAGCAAGGTTATAATGAATTACAAGAAATCAATTTAAAAATACTGTCCTATAGTGAACAAAAAAAATGTTTTTTGATCTGAACCTGAACTGCAAAAAGTATGAAATGTTTGAAGTATTTCTTGCATCTGTAATGGAATTAATTTACCAAAAAAGATTGAATTTTTTTTATTGCATTGCAATGTCACATTTTAGAACAAAGTATTGAAATGCTATTGCCCTCACATAAAAATGTATTACATTGTATTCAGTGTATAGTATATGCTGCTATAGTTTAAAAAGTCATTGTCTTGTCTACATGTTTATATGTGACATTTCTATCCATCTTCCTTTGATAGATTTGATATTGCACTATGATTTTGGGAATTTATCTTTTTTTTCTTTTCTCTTTGATGTGACAGTTATCCCATATACTGCGTACTGCTTTTATGCATACTGTAGCTGAGCTCGTATAATTCTTTCCATCTATTCATTTAACATAGTGTTGTTTATCTTTGGCATATAATTTATTTCAAACTATACTGCTTAGAGTGATGGCAAGTTAGGTTAAAACCTTCAGTGTGAAAGATATGGAACATATATATCATGTTGGTTCATATTCACTTTCAAAGTGAAATATGTCATGGTGAGTTTCTGGGCTGGGGGAAAACAGTTTCCATAACATTAATAGGAAGCAAGAAAAAATTATAACTATGTTCATTGCTTTAACAGTGTAGAATCAGGAAATCTTTATAAAATCAGGGAATGCTGTTAGAAAGAAAAATACCTATCTGTGTTAGGTTAGGTAAGGAGAGCAAAGTTTTCTAAAAGGAGAATATATTAAACAACTTTAGATTGCTTTTTTAACGTTCAGTTTTACATATATATATTCTTTTTCAGATTTTTTTCCATTATAGGTTATTACAAGATACTGAGTATAGTTCCCTGTGCTATACAGTAGGTCCTTGTTGTTTACCTATTTTATATATAGTAGCGTGTATATGTTAATCCCAAACTCCTAATTTATTGATAGATTGCTTTTAGTCAAACAGCCAGTATTGAATGATCATCTCCTATGGACTGGGGACAGGAATAGAAAAAAAAAAAATTATGAGACAAACAAACGGAAGTCAGAGTCTAAAGAATTCATTCCACAAGCCTAACAACTCTCAGTCAGTCAGAGATATCATATGTTCATGCAGATTTATCATCAGGAATTTTTTTTAGTGTCTCCTAATGTGTACAGCACTATGAAAGTCACTTGAGGAAAAGACAAAGGTCAAATTAATCTAAAGGTTATTAAGTACAGAGATATACTAGAAGTGACAGCTTCTACTGATTATAGCTAACAATTCAGAAGTGGAGATAGGTTCATACTAAGTGAGTCTAACACAGATCAGAGTTAGGCAGAAATCAAGTGCTGAGTTAATGGTAGATAAACATGGAGATTTATTTATCCACCCATTTGTTAAACAAATATTTATTGGCCCCTCTGGGCCAGGCACTCTTTAAACATAGAGATGTAACAGCAGTCATAAAACACACATGATCCCTACCCTCAGGGAGCTGATAAATTTGCTAAATTGATCTGCCTAGACAGGATTTTTCTGTATCAACTATGTTTTATGATAATATGATTTTCTTTGAGAGATTAAGACCTGCACATGTTTCAAGCTTTCTACACGTTTGGGGAAAATTCTGAGTGCCATTTAATTTTTCCCAGCTTAGTGAAGTGTCATCTCCACATTTTGAAACAATATGGAGAAAATAGAGAGTAAAGTTGGTAAACAGGAGGGAAAGTTGTCTGCAAACTTCGGGCTTCTAAGTTAGCTGTGGGAAAGGAGATCTGCAATTATTAGTGATTCCCTAGGGTCTGTTTGCCTTAGGTGGCTGAAATAAGGGCTCGTGAGAGATTGTACCCAGCAGAGGGAATCTGTAAAAGCTTCTTGTTGAGGTCTGTACTGACCACAGCAATCAGCCTGACACTTCAAGTGTAATGGACCCGATTATCTTATAAAATCATGTTGAGAAGAGTTCAGGCCAGAAGCTTAGAGCATAAACACAGTCATGCTGTTTTGGCATATCTAAATATGTTTCTGAGTTTTAATGCTAATATTATGGCTAAAGAAAGAAAGAATGCCCTCTGGAAAAAGGGGATAGTGGACATAAATATAGAAATTTGATTATCAAACAGGAATGATAAGATGTTTTTCTTGGTTCTCTAACTGCAAAGAAATTTGAAGAGGTGTCTAATGGTGGAATGAAAGGATGGAAAGATAATTCCAACTCTTGTCATGATAGTCCTGGCTTATGGCCTAAGCTTGTCTAGTCCCAATGGCCACTGTATCCCTATTTTGGACACATGGATACATCTAAATAAATTATATTGGGTCTGATAGTTTCTTTTTGTTGGAATATCATTTTATGGACTCAGATAAATAAAAAAGGGAAACCTTAAAATGTAATAACTGCAGAAATTAAAGTAAAAAGAATAAAGAAGAATTTGGTTAATTTTTTATCCACAATATAAATGTAGATTTCTGCTAAAATATGTAAACTCTTATCAGTAATTTTCACAATTGCACTACCAATGCAACTATTACGGCTATGGTTAATCCTTTAACTATTTGAACAATCGTTTTGTTTTATTATTTGTATGCACTCTTGTAGGTATGCCCTCATAATACTTTTTGTTCCTATTGTTTTTACTAATTTTGTTTTATTGCTTTTACTTTCCTCAGGTTCAACTTGTTAAATGATCCTTAGCCCCAAATATAAGAGAGTGTACTAAAATTTCTTTGAAGCCGGGGAGTGCTAAATTCAATGCTATATTTCTAGTTTAGAAAGAGATACCCTTATTAGAATAGTGTTTTAAAATGAATTTTCCAGTGGTCCTGACCAATATCTTCTTTTAATTTCCCACTTAATTTTCTGCCTGGTTTCACACAAGGGTCTCTTTCAATGCTCACCCAACCCCAGTTTCTTTCTCCTACCAATAGGGATAAAGCAGATTATTTTCTCTAAAGTTTTGTTTTACATTTGTCTGAGTCACATATCTGGTACAAGTACTAAATTCTCTTTCATTGGTACCATTTCCTCCCATTTGACTGAAAACATATATAAAGAGACCTATGCCATGTTTGCTTCTTCTTCCTCATCATGGTTGATACTAAATGAGTAGTTCACGGACAATTCCTCTAAATTAGAGACTGCTTATTGTTACATCTTGCTTTTCCTTCTAGAGTAAGTTTTTAGTCCTAGTATCAAAGCTTTTTCAAGGTTTATTTTAATTAAGAAATTGTTTCTTCAAAAATCCTATACATCCTAGATTCATAAAGCTAGATATAGTCTTCCAGTCAATAATGTATTTTGACAGTTACTACCAATTTATAAACTTCCTATGGTCAACAATATGTCTTTAATTTTCCCAAGCAATTCTATACAATTATTGTTTTACACTTAGTTTTTTCCTCCTATCTTTCCACACTCACCGAATGCATATTCCACTTGATATCAAGTACGCCTGTTGAAGAAATACGGTTATGCAATGTCTTATTCACACGCTTTCTTCAAACGGAAGAACCTCTGTGGTTTTCTGGATGTCAAAAGATAACATAGCCTTGACAATACTGTTTGCTGATTAGTAATTAATTTAAAAATTGCTAATTTGAGAAGAAATTTATCACGTTAATTTTTAAGTAAATTTTCCCCTGTAAATCCAACCTTATAATTATCCCCCTGCCTATGATTAACACTGAGCCAAGAGCCACAAAGAGACTCTTACTCATATCTTTTGGAGGACAGAATAAGATTTGAATGAGCTCTTAAGTGAACGGTCAGGGTGTTCACTATTCTCTGCCCTCTGGTAGCTATGATATAGGCAGTATATGGAGACCTAAATTCACTTATCACCCACTCTAAATAAAGTTGAGGTGCCAATAATTCATGAATTCAAATGTTTCAGATGATAGGAACGCTGTATTATTTTCAACATGCGTGAACCACCTACACACATATTTGTGCCCCCTCCCCAAAATGGCCAAGAAGATAATTCCCTTCATAAAGATTTTAAGAATTACATTGTAATTCTTAAAAATTTTGAAAAATGCCTTGGTGGATGTTTTATTTAGTTTTGGATTATTGGTTAGAGATTCTAAAGTTGAAAAGGCTTTTGATTTTCATAGGGATGACATAATCCTTGAGCATTCAGTGGGAAAAGAGCCCAAACAGTAAGCAGAGCGACATGCTTACATAAGCAACAAGGTTAGTACACAGTATTATTTCAAGTGATCAGGTGTACAGGGGTCTTTGGCAATGGTTAATTGATCATAGGATCCTTAGGGCCAAAACAGATGGAGAGCCCACTGAAATCCTGTCTTGTCTAAATTTAAAACCCCAACTCTGGTGAAAGGACCTCAAACTTGAGTCACTGGTCTCTCAATTCTTTGCAGTTCCTATGGCACTTTAATTGAAGGAACATTGCTTCTTTTAGACCTTGTGAGTGCTTCTTTTGGATCCCATTGCATCTTATTTTTGTTTGTTTCTGTGTACAGCCCTCCAACTTTGGTGCGCCTTTACTTCTGATTCTTTGGAAAACTGCCTTTGGGCTATTGAAACTGCTATGTCCACATGAACAGAGAGCAGGAAGTGCCTGAGTGCTTGTCAAGCAATCCTTAAACAATGACTAATGTTGGAGGGAGAATACAAAACCCCAGCTCCATTGTCTCTAGTCAGAACATTTTGAGGTATAATTTACACTCTAAGGATTTCCTTTTGGAATAAGCTAAAGTTACCTAAATTTGCTCATTCAATTTCTTTCTCTATCCTGTCCTGCTTTCTCCAGTTCTTTAATAGTTTTTCCTGGAGATACTTCCTTAATAAGTCACTTGTACATTATTGTTTGTCACTGGATCTGCTTCTGAGGAACCCGACTCTTAAAGAAACACCCTATAATAGCATTACAAATCCTTTGCCCATTCCCCCAGTCTTCCACTATAGGATCCATGGTCCTTTACCGGGTAAATATACTTGAGAAAGGGAAAGGACAAGATTTTTGAGGGACTTTGAAAATTTTGTTTTCTGGTGTTTTTTTTTTTTTTAATTCTTGAGGTGACATTTTAAATTTTGTTCAGTTAAAAAATTTAAATGAGAAACTTTTACATACAGTGGCATCTATTGGAAATTTGGAAGATGTGGCCATACTGGGTTCCAATTCCTGCCCCCCACCCCGCCCAACTGAAGTGGAAGAGCCTGCTGCTTCTGTAGGCAGCAGCCTGTGCCCCGTCCCCCGTGCTGCCCTTGCCTTCCGGGTACTCGAGGCCCGGCATCTGTAGATGTGTATCGGGAACTTTGGCTGATGTTGTTTATGGTAGAGTTAAGAGGAACGCAAAACATTTCTCATAACGCTTATCTATCAAAAGTGGGAAACCAAAGAGAGACCAAGAGAGGGCCTTGTGTCTCAAGAAATATAGGCGAACTTCTATCTATTTGTGGAAGCTAAGAACATTCTTCTATCGCCCAGCCTGCAGCGCTAATTTATATTATCAACTGCCCCATGTAGGCATTTGAGTTTGCAACCCTGCCCACGCCCCTCTCATCCCCTCCTGACCCAGAGTAAAACCCTCTCTTTTTCTCACCACTCACCCCATGCACACAGTGCACCATTTCTTAAGGGACTTTTTGGAGCTGACTCTGAACAAACATTACCCCCTGGTAATATGGACCGAGAACACCAGTTCACTCTGTCAGTCAGGGTGCAGGCTTAGAAGGGTATGGTTATAACTTCAGTTGTTTTCTAAGTCTGCCTCGTGGTTGAACTGCAGTGGACTCAAAACATATTCTGCATTCCTTCTACCAGAAGCTGATTGCATGATTTGTAAATAGTATCAACAAATGACAGGATTCCACACTGACTCTCTAATTTATAGACTATTGGCTTTTCTGTTGCATAGAAGCAAGTGGATGTCTCTGAAATCATCTGCACAAACTACAATAATAAAGGAAAGGGAATCCAGCATCCTTGAAAGAATTACAAAGATGAGTTCAAAGAATTTTTTTAAAATGTAGAAATCAAGAGGCCTATCATGTCTCCATTCAAGATCACAGATTGACTAATGAAGGAGGTAGATGTGTCTCAGAGAATGACAGTGGATTATTGTGAATGTGCTTGATAAGTCACTGTTCCTTACGGGGCTTCCTTCCTGGAGTCAATCTGTGTAGTTCCTGACATCTTTTAACAGCTATCAGTTTGAAAACAAACAAACAATAAACACTCTGGCAGTGAGCTGAGAAAGCAAAAACAAAAAATAGATGTTATTTGCCATCACCTGAAAAGGACATATATCTTGCCTCAAGGCTATGAAATCTAATGTCAAATTTAATCTGGAACATTTCATTACCATGAAGTTCAACTATATTATGCCATCATACTGATAGAACCCAAAGAGTTAGTAGAAACCTCACATATCTTTGTAAGAAGCATGCTAGCCAAAGTGAGAGAAAGAGAGCAATAAACCAATGAAAAAAAATTCTGACATTTCTGAGAGTCTAGTCTTCTGGACCATGGTGAAATAGTCCTTCCAAAGTAGAGAACAGATTACACCAGCTACCACTAAGGAAACATAGTACTTCAGAGTCTTCCTTTGATTTTTAATTCAACAACAATTAAAGGTACTACTCAATATATACTAAGTTAATGCAAAAGGTGCTTTGAGTTAAATCCAGAAAATGCTCTCCAGCTAGTTCAAGATGCACTGAGAGCAGATCTTTAATTTGGGCGTTATGTCCAAGCAGATTCGATATTATCTAAAATGCCCATGTTAGATATATAGAGACTATGGCAAGATTTTGTAAGCAAAAGACAGGAAAATAAAGTACATAAGGGTGTTTTAGAAAGGCCATATCCTTGTCATGATATAGATATAGATACAGATATAAATAAAAATATATAGATATATACACATAGATATGTCATGAAGAAAGTATAGACTTATTCTATATATAAAATCTTGGTGGACTCTGTAGCCTTGACCATGGGACAACAGGTGACCATGTCAGCTGATCTGCCCAGTATAAAATGAATGTGTATTTCTGATTCACCAAAATCAGCTATGGGGCCCGGGGTGCTTCAACATCTAGTAATATGATCACAATGATTGAAACTCTAGGAATGCCTACTTCCACTTCATTCCCACCCCTCCTTAACCTATACTGAAGACTTCATGTGGAGTTTTCTACAAACAATAAACTGAGGATAATGTCTGAGCCCAGATTATATTGGGTTGGCCAAAATGTTCGTTGGGGTTTTTCCGTAACATCTTACGGAAAAACGAGAACGAATCTTTTGGCCAATCCAATAGATGGTTCTGCGTGGCCCATGCCAGAAGTTGATGATCATGTTATATTTGATAGAAATGTCCCAGAAGGGGAAATCTTCCCCATTGCCAACATTTCAAATGGCCCATTTAATAGTTCACCTTACTTGAAAGGATGGCCTGAGCTAAATCTAAATAGCAATTCATGAGCAGACACTAACAGTTTATGGCTTAACTGGATGATCAGGGACTTGAAAGGGATAAGACTGCAGTGTCTTACAAGATGCCATGTAAGATGTGAATCAGTGCATAACATATGAAGCTGATGGTCCCTAGCCAGCATTCATGTAATAAAGAGGAGGAAATGGAGATGGTGGCTCTCGTGATTAAATCTGAATCACTCAGTTTTACTTCAGATCTTCATACCTCTAGGTTCTCATTTTAGTACCCTGGAATGCATGCTTCCACCATGAAATATAATAATATTTCTCTTAGATTCTAAATGACTAACACCTAGCAATTTCAGCCTTTTAATGCCATTGGGTAAACAGGCAAAAAAAAGAAAAAAAAGATGGGAGAGTAAGGAGAAGTTATGGCATTGGTTGGAGTGATTGATCTTAATTATTAAGGGGAAATAAGGTTGCTGATAAAAAACAGAGGGAAAGAGCAGTAGTTATGAAACTCAGATGGTCCCTGGAACAACTCCTTATACTACATTGTCTGGAAGTAAGTGATATGGAAAACTACTGCAACTTTATGAAAGAAAGCCACTCAGGGCAGAGGAAAGCCACTGTCGAGGCAGAGGAAAACTTTCCTCTCCCCTTCTGGTTCTTCCGGCTGGTGTAAGAATTAAATTGACATGACACAGATTAACAGGAGAAAATCAAATTTAATTTCATATGTATGGGAACCCCACACACATAAGAAGGTCAGAGACCCCCTATACGTGAGAGGTCCAGAAACAGAAAAGTAAAATGAGATATATATGCCATCCCGAGCTAAGGAATGGGATAGGAGCCTGGGGCTTCCAAGGATGGGAGAAGAAGAGCGAATGTTTGATAATTAGATGTTTGCCCCGCCGTATAGATGGGGCCACTTAGATAAAATTTATCTCCAGTAATAACTCTCTTCTGGTAAAATCCCCAGTGTAATTCTTCTAGGTTAAGGGAGGGACAGTAGTTTATCTTCAGCCCACAGGGTCTCAATTACCTTTAGCTCAAAATAAGCCTCATGCAAAACCAGCACCTTTTGGGGGAAGCTCGTTGCAAACCCCTACACCGTTCAGCAGTAAATACATGTGCCTAATGAATTCTTAATCGGCTCAGGAGATGGCTGAAGAAATGCAAACACAGAATGGGTAAAGGGAAACCTTGTAAATACCTACAGTCTGGTGAACAATTGCAAAAATACAGAATGCATCCTCTTACCCATGTTTCCTACCCCGCTTGTTGTGTCATGTATAGGTAGATATTTTAAATAATTTGCCTTTCTTCTTTTCTGCTCTTTCTTCCTACTATAAGTGGGACGCATAGTGGTGGTACACTCTAAAATACTGTTACAAAATCTTTACCAAACACTGAGGCATCATCTAAAGATTGTGACTTGTTACTGTTTGTAGTAACTGAATACGGTCCATTGAATTTGGAAGTTTAAGTTAGAAAGGATGGATTTGGATATTGGAAAGTCTATGGTGTGCACTTATTATTTTTGGAACCCAACATCTAAATAACTCTTTTTTGCGGGGGAGGGGAGGTGATTCCCACTTGAGTTAATCCTGGTAGGCAGAAGGCCCTGTGTTTCACTACAAAAGCCATCGTGGCCATATTTCCTCTCTTTCCTTCAAGTAGCCCTGAGATAGGTGCATGACATTGGCCTGGCAATTAGGGTGTCCTGAACCTGAGATTTTTTAACTTGAAGGCATAACAAAAAAGACCAAGGGAAGCTGAGAAACTGTGCCATGTGGATGCAGCAGTTATCATGAGTCCAGTGGTTTCAGGGACATTTATTCAGGAACAGTGGTGCTAGCAGAGGTGTCCTGACCAAGCTTTTCACGTTCTTGAATTTGGCTGAATTGAATCTTGAATCTTGAATCTTCAAGATTCAAGAATCTTGAATCTTGAATCTTGAATCTTCCTACATGTCTGTTATTTTACTATTCTGATTCTTTGGCTTCCTGATGTTCTTGCAATAGTTCTTTTTCTGTTTCTGATTCTCAGCTTGCCTGTATTTCTTATAACATAAATCCTCGCTGGTACAGCATGTAACTTATCCTCTACAGATCAGTTTTTGTTTCCAAAATGAAGAGCAGGAAATGGGTACTTTAAGATTCTTTCAATTTTTAAATTCATTTGTAAAAAAAAATTACTTAATAGATTAAAAAATATTTTGGAAGTTTCCTTAATAAATGAATTCAGCCATTCCAACCTGTAATTAATTTGATCTGCATAGAAAATGACAGATTTTAAAAAGTTACTCTCATGGTTTAAAAATACTGTACTTTATTCTAAATATTCAATTTAAAAATTTTTCATTTAAATTATAAAGTAAGGAAGTACTTCATATATGCCTACTATGCAAGCCACCATTTGTATATCTAAATATTTGTCAAATTAATTTTATTATAGTTAATATTTCAACTGAGAAATGAGTATTATCTGTCAAAATTCTATATGGCAAGTTATCTTTAACATGTTTTCTCCATGAAAAAATGGTTACATGTAAGTATTTCCATTCTTAATAGTTTATTTTGTTAGCTTGTTTATATATTACCAAGATTTGAAGATGCTACCTCTGAAACTGGTAGCAAGTGATTTATACTTTTTGAAAAATGTAATGAAATATCCAGAAGCCTCTATTCTGCAAAGTATTTGACAAGCACATTCTTGTTTCAATTGGGAGAAGCAAGCTAAACAAGAAAAATAGGAGAGTCATCTGTAGTATCTTAACATAAATATATCTCCTTTTTGAAACTCAAGTTATAAATGGAAAAGAAAAATAAAAACAAATGCTTTGCATGAGTGGCAGCGCTAATTGCTTCTGACCTTAATTTTTTTCCCGTGAATTGCCTTGAGTATCTTTTAAGTTACTACTTAAATGTTTAATGAATGAATAAAATCATCTGTAACAGTGGTTAAATAGCAAATATTTTTTTCAAATTTGATTTAAAAAGTGTTGAACACCATAAGATTTATTTTGTTATACTAGGGTGATTCAACATGAGAAAAGAAGTTGGTTGAGTAAAGATATCTGTCAGAAAAATATTACTGCTAAATCCAAGCAGATTTGTTTAGAAGTATCAATTAGAACAAATATAGCCTTATGTCTTTTCAAAATGCAAAGGAGTGAAACCAAGCATTTAACACATACAAAAACAAAACAAAACCAAAGCAAAAAGGCCTCCACTAGCTAATTCTCTGTTAAAGAAATATAACATCTCCAAGATATACTTCTTTGTTTTTACTTCTAAACTGATGAAAATGTGATTTTTTTCAAGCTCAATATAATTTTCAATGTAAAACACACAAACAAAAGCTTATGGGGAAAAGAGAGTCGTGGTCCTGAAGTCCTTCAATTCAGCAGCCATGCAAACTAGATGAATTTAAAGATGGATTAAGCCACTTTTTAAAAAGTAAAATTTGCCTTGGATGTTTTTATAGGTATATATATATATATATATATATACACACACACACACAAACACATATGATGTGTATACTATAAGAGAATAAACAAATGACTAGTTTAAAAAAATCAGTATATGTAACTAGAAATTCATAGATTTTAAACCTTTTATTTTGAGAAGTGAAAATAATATACTTTGGGCTAAAGATTTTGTTTAATCAAAATTTATTTATTGATGTAAGATATAAAAAGTCTTGAAGTATTACTGATTTGAAGTATAATTATTTCTTCTTCTATAGAGGCCTACTTGGAATTTCTATGTATTATCATAATGACTTTGGGATAAATGTGTTATTAGGTAAGTATTTGTCATAGGTGTGAAATGAGAACTAAGACTTTTAACTAAAGAACACAAATTGTTATCAATTTTAAATAATACATTTTTTGCTCAAGTTTCATAGATTTGATATTGCCTTATATGGCAACAGAATCAATATTTTATTCCAGAGTAATAACATTTAAAGATATATATGCATATATATGAAATATTTTAGAAATACATAAAATATAAATATACATTAAATATATATACAGGTATATGTAATGTATATAAAAGTATAATAAGCTTCTGATAATTTTCTCTCACTCTCTCTCTCACACACACACACACACACACACACACACACACACACACCACACACACACGTTCACACACAGAAGCATGCTGAATAAAGACTGCCTCTGCTCCTACAAGAATAACAATTATGGCTGCAAAATAGGGTTGTCATCTTGATGCTGAAGTATATGATTTTCATCCAGTTATGAAATTGCATTTTAATTTTACATGCACCTGCTTCTGTTCCACATTATATTATTCATTTGGACTCTGTTTTTTTTTTTGAATTGAGCCTTTGTGCTTTATTGAAGATTTTCAGCTCCTGAATGAAAAAAATAGTGGGTCAGACACTTTTTCTTTTGCTGGTAGACAAAAAGAGGCTTATGTGATCCTAAGATAATGCTTTTGGCTGCACATATGGTTTCCTTCATTTAATACTGGAATCTTTTTCATTCACAAATCTGCTCGAGAAAAAAATAGCCTTTCTCCTCCTCAATTTTAGGGGTTTCGTGTTCATTCTTAGAACCATGCATAGCTTCTTTCAAATAGCCTCAGATTTAGAATGATTAAAAGTTTCAGGTCATTTAATCACTCAAGCCCCATACATATGCTTTAGATAGTCGTCATTCAAAGTACATACAAGTATAAAATTTACAACTTGTGTAACTGAAATTAGAACACTTGTCTCCTGAGTCTGGCCAGTGTATTGTTGGAAATAGCCAGAGCATTAATAGTGTGTTTTCTATTGTTTGCTGCTTTTAACACAGTATTCAAACATTAGACATTAGCCTATTCAAGAATCAGTCTTCAAGCAGAAATAGAAGGAACAAGAGATTAAAAGCCTGTGTTTTCTTGTATATGGAGCAAATATATCAGAAATGTGCTAAGTTTGGGGGGACAATGTAATTAACAAAGAAAGATACCTTTGTACTGTGAACTAGCCATATATTGAAGTGGCTTATAAAAGCTCTGCAGCATCCAAGGAGGGCAAACTCCCCAGTGCTCATTCAGATATACCAATGGAAGCTAATGATAAATGAAATTTCTTGCAGAGATCAGAATCAAGATCCCAACAAAGTCTTTCCTATGGCAAGGATTCTCCATAATACTTGTCTCACATGTCATCATCTTTTTATGCACCAGTGACTTTTGTATATTTCCCACTCTTTCACTCTGCAATTCATTTATCCATTCTACTGTTTATGAACATTTGAGTTGTTCTAAACAATGCTACCATGGACATCCTTGCACATGTACCTTTGATCACATGGGGAATACTGGGTATATACCTTGGACTAGTGACATCATCATAGCATATGAATATATTTTATCATAATTGCTAATACCCAGTTTTTCAAAGCAGTTATACTCACAAAGTGTATCCGTGTGCCCGTTATTCTGCATCTTGAACAATACTTCATGTTATCTGTCTTTTAAAATCTTTGCCTGTGTGTGTGATATGTAGAGGCATCTCATTGTGGTTTTAATATTTCCCAGAAAACTAATGTGGTTGTGCACTTTTGTGTGTATTTATTGGCAATTAGTATATCCTCTTTTGTGAAGTGCACTGTGTGAGTGTCTAGTAGCTTTGTATCCTTCCCATCATCTGACATTTTCAGTCATTTTTGTTTTGGCCATTCAGGTGGTAGGTAATATGTTTCATTGTGGAGTTAATGTACCTCTCCCAGATGAATAATGAAGTTGGGCACTTTAAAAAGGTTTTGGCCTTTTGAATGACTACTATAAAGTTCCTGCTCAAGACTGTTGCCTGTTTTGTAAACATTGAATTTTCTCCCTCTTACTTACTTACAGAAGTGCTTTGTATAGAAATGTAATCTGTAATTTTAAAATTTCCCACAAAGAAGACTCTAGTCAAATATATATTCATGGTTAAGATAAAACTAACAGCAATCTTATGCAAACATTTCCAGAGAAAAGAAAAAGACCACTTCCTAACTTGTTTTATGAGGTCAGTATTATTCTTATGTTTTAATTTTTAATTTTTTTATTGAAATACAGTTGATTTACAATATTATGTTAGTTTCAGGTGTACAGCAAAGTGATTCAGTTGTATATTTTTTTTCAGATTATTTTTCATTATGGGTTATTACAAGATACTGAATATAGTTCCCTGTGCTATACAGTAAATCCTTGTTGCTTATCTATTTCATGTATAGTAGTTTGTATCTGTTAATCCCATACTCTTAATTTGTTCCTCCCCTCCCTTTCCTTTCCCCTTTGGTAACCATAACTGTGTTTTCTATGTCTGTGAATCTGTTTCTGTTTTGTATATAGATTAATGTGTATTATTTTTTACATTCCACATGTAAGTGATATCATAAAATATTTGTCTTTCTCTGTCTGACTTACTTCACTTAGTATGATATTCTCTAGGTCCATCCATGGTATGGCAAATGGCATTATTTTATTCATTTTTATGGCTGAGTAGTATTCCATTGTATATATGTACCACATCTTCTTTATTCATTCATCTGTCAATGGACACTTAGGTTGCTTCCATGTGTTGGCTATTTTTAATAGTGCTGCAATGAACATTGGGGTGTATGTGTCCTTTTGAATTATGGTTTTCTCCATATATATGCCCAGGAGTGGGATTGCAAGATCATATGGTAGCTCTGTTTTTTCTTTTTTAAGGAACCTCCATACTGTTTTCCAAAATGGCTGCACCAATTTATATTCCCACCAACAGT
Source organism: Balaenoptera borealis (assembly GCF_965194805.1). NCBI lineage: Eukaryota > Metazoa > Chordata > Mammalia > Artiodactyla > Balaenopteridae > Balaenoptera > Balaenoptera borealis. The sequence goes on along the minus strand of NC_138881.1, from coordinate 23,762,648 downwards.
GCAAGAGGGTTCCCTTTTCTCCACACCCTTTCCAGCAGCATTTATTATTTGTAGACTTTTTGATGATAACCATTCTGACTGGTATGAGGTGACACCTCATTGTGGTTTTAATTTATATTTCCTTAATAATTAGCGATGTTGAGCATCTTTTCATGTGCCTGTTGGCCATCTGTATGTCTTGTTTGGAGAAATGTCTATTTAGGTCTTCTGCCCATTTTTTGATTGGGTTGTTTGTTTTTTTGATATTGAGCTGTATGAGCTGTTTGTATATTTTGGATATTAACCCCTTGTCAGTGGCATCATTTACCAATATTTTCTCCCATTCTGTAGGTCTTTTCGTTTTATTGATGATTTCCTTTGCTGTGCAAAATCCTACAAGTTTGATTAGGTCCCATTTGTTTATTTTTACTTTTGTTTCTTTTGCCTTGGGAGATTGATCTAAGAAAATATTGCTGTGAATTATGTCAGAGAATGTTTTGCCTATATTCTCTTCTAGGAGTTTTATGGTGTCATGACTTATACTTAGGTATTTAAACCATTTTGAGTTTACTTTTGTATATGGTGTGAGGAAGTGTTCTAATTTCATTGATTTACATGTAGCTGTAAATCAGTACAGCTTTCCCAATACCACTAGAGGCCAGAATTACTTTGACACCAAAGTATCTGAGAATAACTTTACAAGAAAAAAAAGAGGAAAGACCATTCTCTCATGAACAGGAGAGGCATAAGTCCCAGATAAGATATTAAACAATCAAATCCAGCAACATATAAAAAAGACATTATATCATTAAGTTAGATATATTCACAAAATACAACATAGAAAAACATTTGTATATCAATGAATATAAATCACCACATTAATAAAATAAAGGAGAAAAAATTCACGTGATCATTTCAAGAGTTACAGGAAAAAAATGATGTAATTCCTAACAAAGTAAGAGTAGAAAACTTTGCTTAATTTTTGTAGAGCACTTTACCTAATACAGCAGAATATACATTCTTTTCTAATGTATATGGAGCATTCACCAACATAGACCATATGCTAGACCATATAACTTACCATATGTCTCCGTACATTTCAAAAGTTAATATCGCACAGAATATGTTCTTTGACCAAAACAGAATTAATTTAGAATTCAATAACTGATATCTGTAAAATCCTCAACTATTTGGAGATTAAACAACCCATTTCTAAATAATGCATTAATCAAAGAAGACATCATAAACTAAAAAAACATTTTCAACTAAATTAAGAAGCACAACATACCAAAATTTGTGGGATGCATCTAAAGTGAGATATTCTATGATCTAAGTTTCCACCTTAAGAAACTTTTTAAAAGGAAGAAAAGAATTAATAAAATTAAAAACAAAAGGAAAGTTAAACACAAAGGAAGCAAAAATAAGGAGCTAACTATGGTAAAAGTGGAAATCAAGGATATAGACAACAAAACATTAGAGAAATTTAATGAAACCAAAAAAAGCTTCTATTAAAAAAGCAATAAAATTGATAAGATCTAAGTTGATGAAAAAAGAGAAGGTGCAAATGATCAGTATTAAAAATTAAAAAAATATAAGTACAAATCTTATAGAAATTAAAAGAATAAAGAAAATGTAATGAAAAAAACTGTCAATACAAAAACAGGCATGATTCAATCAAATGATCAACTCAGTATATGCAAGAAAACTGACAAAATTCAATACTCATTATAAAAGATATCAGCCAAACGAACAATAATAGGGAATTTACTTAATATGATAAAGGGTGCCTTCAGAAAACCTAGCACTAACTTCAAACGTAATGGTAAAGACTACATGCTTTTGCCCTAAAACCAAGGAAAATGTCAAAGATGTCTGCTGTCATGACATTTATTCAATATCAATTCCATTTACAGGAGCATTTACAAGAGTATCAAAATCATGAAATACTTAAGTATAAATTTAACAAAATATATGAAAGACCTGTACACTTATAACTACAAAACATTGATAAGAGAAATGGAGACTTAAAGAGTTGGAGTGACATACCTTATTCATAGATTAGGTAACTCAGTATTGTTCAGATGTCAATTCTTCGAAAATTGATCTATATTTTCAAGGCTATCTCAATCAAAATCCAAGCAGGCTTGGTTTTTTTCCTCAAGAATTAACAAACTGATTCTAAAGGTTTATAGCAGTCCCCCCCTTACCCAAGGTTTTGCTTTCCACGGTTTCAGTTACCTGTGGTAAAACTTGGTCTGAAATTATTAAATGAAAATATTCCAGAAATAAACAACTCATAAGTTTTAATTTGTATGCTGTTCTGAGGAGCAGGATGAAATCTCAAGCTGTCTTGCTCTGTGCCTTTGTCCAGCATATCTTGCCCTTTAGTCATTTAGTGGTTGACTAGGTTATTGGATCGACTGTCACAGTATTGCAGTGCTTGTGTTCAGGTAACTCTTTTACGTTAATTATGGCCCCAAAGGGCAAGAGTAGTGATGCTGGTAATTAGGATATATCAAGAAAAGCTGTAAAGTGCTTCCTTTAAGTGAAAGGTATAAGTTCTCAACTTAATAAGGGAAGAAAAAAATATTACATGCTGAGGTTACTGTGATCTACAGTAAGAACAAACCTTCTATCTGTGAAGTTGTGAAGGAAAAAAAATTTGTGATAGTTTTTCTGTAGCACCTCAAACTGCAAAAGTTATGGTCATAGCACATGGTAAGTGCTTAGGTAAGATGGAAGAAACATTAAATGTGTACAGTAAGATATTTTGAGAGAGAGAGAGACCATATTCATGTAACTTATAGTATATTGTTCTATTTCTTATTAATTATTGTTGTTAATCTATTTCTGTGCCTTATTTATAAATTAAACTTTATCATAGGTATGTATGTATAGGAAAAAAACATAGTATACATAGGGCTTGGTGCTATCTGTGGTTTCAGGCATCCACTGGGGATCTTGGAATATATCCCCTGTGGATAAGGGGACAACTACTGTATATGGAAAATTGAAGGACTTAGACTTGTCAAAATAATTTTGAAAAAGAATACAAAGCTTGAGGGCTTACACTACCTGCTTTCTAAACTTATTATAAAGCTTCAGTAATTAGGACAGTAAGATACTGATATAAGGGATACACATATAGAATAATAAGATAGAATAAGGATGTTCAGAAAAAGACTCACATTCATATATGTTCAGTTAGTATTTTTAAAGTACCAAGATAATTCAATGGGTAAAAAATAATATTTTCAAAAATTGGTGCTGAAATTCTAGGATATACTTCTGAAGAAAAATGAACCTTGACCAGATCCTCATACCGTAAATTCACCATAAAATGGATCATAGTCTCAAAGGTAAAAGCTAAACCTATATATATTTATAAGAAAACACATAAAAAAATCTTTGCAATCTATGGGTAAGCAAATAGTACCACGCATAAAACACCAGTCATATAAGAAAGATCATCAAAGTTAAAATGTCTGCTCTTCTAAAGATACCATTAATGCCACTCATTACTACAGTAGAGAAAATCTGAAAGACAGACAATTCCAAATGATGGCAAGCATGAGGAGAAAGTGAAACTTTCATATACTGTTGTCAGGAGTGTAAAATTTGTCCAACTACTTTGGAGAACTGTTTCAGCTGTTTCTGATAAAATTAAACATGTGCTTACCATGAATCCCAGCAATTCTCTTCCAAAGTGGAGTGAAAAGAAAATATGTCCTCATAAAGATTTGTGTATGAGTGTTCATAGCAACCTTATTCATAATAACCGTAAATTGGAAACCAGTCAATATCTATCAAAAGATGATTTGATGGAAAATGGATAACACTTTGTGCTATATCTATATATCGTCATACTACTTTGCAATAAAAATGAAAAAACTAATGATACACACAACGATGTGAATGAATATGCAGAACAAAAGAAGACACAAAAGAATGCCTACAGTATGATTCTTCATATATGAAATTATAGAGGAGGCAGAACTGATCTACTGTGACCAAAAGCTGATTGGTGTTTGTCCAGGGCCACGTGTCAGTAGGGTTAACTGCACGGGGCCATGAGAAAAGTTTTCAGATGATAAAAGTAAAATATTTTGATTGTAGTGGTGACTATATGAGTATTTACATTTGTGAAAACTCATTGTTCTGTAAACATAAAAATGAAACATTTTCTTATCTGTTAAATATATAAAATATATGCAAAATAAAAAACGAAACTATAAAATGGATATTTTTAAAAATCACAATGAGAAATCACAACATTGCCAGTAGAATGGCAACAATTAAATAAAAACCTATTTAACAACATCAAGTGCTGGAGAGTATGTAGAGTGACTATAACTCACACACATGGTGGATGAGTAGAGAATGTTCATCTGCTTTGGAAAACTCTTTGATAGTACTTACTAAGAATGGACATTTATCCAAGATAAATGCAACTGTTCAGACAATAGCACAGCAGAAAAATAAATTGAGATACATAGTACAGGCAACAACATGGATGAACCTCACAGACCCAATGTTGAGCAAAAGAAGTTAAACACAAATGATACGATTCCATTTATAAAAGTTCAGAAGGAGGCAAAACTAAGATAGAAGGCAGAGTCATGACTACTTCTGGTGGGATAGTGGTATGCTGGGCCTCTGCGATGCTGTTGTGTTCTATATATATATATTTTTTTCTTTTTTGGCTGTGCCTAAGGGCATGGATCGAACCCATGTCCCCTGCAGTGGAAGCGTTGAGTCCTAACCACTGGACCTCCAGGGAATTCCCTAATGTTCTATTTTTATATGACTATTTGTTACTAAGCTGTGTTTCTTTTTAAAATTCATCAGGTTGTAGAATCATGATTTATGCACTTTTTGCATATCTAATACTTAAACAAAATATTTAAATTTAGAAAATTAGATCATATTGTGGTTCTTAAAACTCTCCACTGCCTTCCCACCACACTTCTAATCAAATCCCAAATCCCTGCCTACTAAGCTCTGGCCACACTGGTTTTTTTCTCTTGCTTCATTTTTATACCTTTTCACTTGCAGTTCCCTCTGCCTGGAACACTACTTTCCAAAATCTTTACCTAGCCTGCTTTTTATTGACATTCAGGTCTCTGCCTTTCCTGAAATCTAAAAGCAGTTCTTTGTCACTTTACTTAAAACCCTGCATTTTTTTTTCAGTGTAATTCTTACATCTGAAATTATCTTATTTATTTATTTCATAACAGTTTCTGGCTCCCCTAGTTAGAATGCAACAGCCATTCTTACAGCAACTTTGAATGTCTTGCTCTCTGCTCTGTCCTCAGTGACTAGAATCCTGCCAGACAGGAAGATAGATGTTCAATAAATAATTGGAATGTGAATAAATTTATAGATGAATGAGTGAATGAATGAACTAAGAAGCGTATTGTACAGAAATTAATGACTATTGATTAACTATGAAATATTTTTATGGAACTGCATTAGGCAGGGAGAAGTGTTACGGAGTGATGTATTTCTTCTATCCCTTAAATGATATTGTTGAAATATAGCCCAGGGAGTGATGATTTCAGCGGCTTTCCATTCCAAATAATAGAATATTTATTTGTTTATTTAGCTCAAGCTTCCCTTATCCTACAGTGTTACTGCTGAATTTCAAAGGTGAATAATTTTGGATAATGATTATATGCTACCCTAAAAACCTGAGTAGTATGAACATGCATTTTTTCCAATATACTAAATATATTCTAAACAAATTATTCATAAAACATATCAGCATATCATATTTTTATACTAAAAGTAGCTTATCATCTAATTTGCTTTGTTCACTTTCTAAAGAGTTCCAGGTGCAGGTAGGCACATAAATACCTTTTGATGACGATGATGATAATTTGCTGAAATTTCTTAGACATAACATTTTCCTCACAATGCTTTAGCACCTATGTTCTCTTTTATTCTTGCTAAATTTTGCCACTTACAATATTTCATTTTCCCAGTTTGAACTATTAGATGGTTTACAATTCCTAAGAATTTTTCGTCTTTTACCCTTATGTTCCCTCAACCCCTCAGTCTATTGTCAATAAATGGTGAATAACAGCAAACTATATACAGAATTTAGCAAATGTTTATGAAAGGCCATACTCTCAAAGCTAAATGAATAGAAGTAACTATTATGATTAAAATTAGGCATCTTTTTTTTTGAATTTTATTTATTTTTTTATACAGCAGGTTATTAGTTATCTATTTTATACATATTAGTGTATATATGTCAATCCCAATCTCCCAATTCATCCCACCACCACACACCGCCCCCCCGCTTTCCCCCCTTGGTGTCCATACGTTTGTTCTCTACATCTGTGTCTCTCTTTCTGCCTTGCAAACCAGTTCATGTGTACCATTTCTCTAGATTCCATATATATGTGTTAGCATACGGTATTTGTTTTTCTCTTTCTGGCTTACTTCACTCTGTATGACAGACTCTAGGTCCATCCACCTCACTACAAATAACTCAATTTCGTTCCTTCTTATGGCTGAGTAATATTCCATTGTATATATGTACCACATCTTCTTTATCCATTCGTCTGTTGATGGGCATTTAGGTTGCTTCCATGACCTGGCTATTGTAAATAGTGTTGCAATGAAATTGGGGTGCATGTGTCTTTTTTTTTTTAATTTTTATTTATTTTATTTATTTATTTATTTTTTTGGCTGCACCATGCAGCATGTGGGATCTTAGTTCCTGACCAGGGATCGAACCCAAGCCCCCTGCAGTGGAAGCGTGGAATCTTAACCACTGGACTGCCAGGGAAGTCCCATGTGTCTTTTTGAATTATGGTTTCCTCTGGGTATATGCCCAGTAGTGGGATTGCTGGATCATATGGTAATTCTATTTTTAGTTTTTTAAGGAACCTCCATACTGTTCTCCATAGTGGCTGTATCAATTTACATTCCCACCAACAGTGCAAGAGGGTTCCCTTTTCTCCACACCCTCTCCAGCATTTGTTGTTTGTAGATTTTCTGATGATGCCCATTCTAACTGGTGTGAGGTGATACCCCATTGTAGTTTTGATTTGCATTTCTCTAATGATTAGTGATGTTGAGCATTCTTTCATGTGTTGGTTGGCAATCTGTACGTCTTCTTTGGAGAAATGTTTATTTAGGTCTTCTGCCCATTTTTTACTTGGGCTGTCTATTTTTTTAATATTGAGCTGCATGGGAATTAGGCATCTTTTGCAGAACATACTCTAAATGGCTTATTATATTGCTGATTAAGACAAAAGTTCAATCATAGAAACCAAGGTATATTCTTAGGAAGACACATTTGGAGTATAATTCATGTGAAATAAAGCTATGTTTGTCTTAGCCTCATTCTAATCTACTATTTCTAAGAATGGTGTTCATAACATCAAGAAATCAGTAGTTACTAAGAAGTTATACTGTTTTTCTAGCAATGTCTGTGGAAAGAAAACATTTAAGTATTAAACATTTGTGTGTACATGATTTTACTTGATCCTCGCCACAACCTTAAGTAATAAATATTTAGCTTGTTAATCATAGTTATTTTGAAGTCTTTGTCTTCCAGTTACAGTATCATTTCTGAGAATGATTTTATTAGCACTTTTCCAGCTACTTTTTCCTGCTTCTTTGTCTAGTTTTTTGTTTGTTTGTTTTATAGAATGCCATGTACTGGGGAGGATTTTACAGGTTCTTTATAATGTTATCTTCCTCTTAAGAATATTATGTCATATTGGTTGATCACCGCAATTCTAACAACGTAGTACCTATAGGCAACCTTAATGTATTGTACTCTTAAAATTTTAAGAAGGTAGATCTCGTTTTATGTATTCCTACCACAATAAAATAAAATAAAAGGATGATTTTAGGCTCTATTAAAGTGGGTCTATTTCTGTTTTGCCTGTATTCTTAGAACATCATATTTAGTTCTAGGTTATAGCTTTTCTGGGGTGTCAGTTGAAAATCTGGTGTGTTCATGAAGGCCTTCTGCATTTGGAATAGCCTAGGCTCCGCTGTCTCTCCAGCATTATGTGATCTCTGAAATCCCTGCCCTCCTCTCTAGCCTCTTCATTCTGTTCTCTGATTGGCCTTCCAGAGTCTCACCCTGAATATGCTCAACTTAGGAGCTGGCCAAGGACCCAGGGAGGAATTTATACATAGGTTTTTAGAACGCTTTTCCTTCAGTTCTCTCTTCTCAGTTTTCTATCTGTCAAGTTCCAGCTGCCTTTATGGCCCCATACTTTTTTCTTTGTCTTCTCCATCCAATGAGTCCATAGCTCTCCTTGGGCTCTATTAACCTGTGTTATGGTTTGGAAAACACCTTTAGACGCATGACCAACCAACACCTCCTCTTCAGTTTATACCTGGTGAGTCATTGTTGTTTTGCTGCCAAAATCTCCCATGATATTTTCTATCCCTTAAAGATGCAAGTTCTGTCTAACTATATCATCAGCTCTAGACCTGTTTATCATGAGTTTTCCTGTCAGTGAGCTCAGTCCTACACCCCTAGACTATATAATATCCACCTTATCCATCCTAAGACCTTAAAACTTTCATGGCCTCAGCCTTCAATATTGCTACAAATTAGCATCTGATTCCTAAACCAGTTTTTTAGTACAGTGCCTTTGCCAAAGAGTTGCTATTTATTCATCCAGATTCCTTTATCTAGTGTGGAACTGTGTGGTGTATGGTCCCAGCTTCTGAAATATCAGCATTACTTATTTTGACTGAAGCCAGTTGGGCTAAAGCAAAACCAAACTTCCTTAGGCAGGAGTATTTTTCTATTGAGCATCAATTAACTTGAACACTACTTCTGGAACTATCCAACAAAAGATTTAAGGGATTTCAGAGCTTTTCACTGAAGGCAGGTGAGTAATATAAACCTCTTATCTTCATTTATCCTGTTTCTAAAATGGTCAGTTTCATAAATGGTTGTATTAGATCCCAAACTTGTCCAATATATTGTGCAAAATGGAATGAAAAGAGAGAAGAATTGGTACACAATAAAATGTGGAGACTCCCAGCAACTTAGTCCTCCAAAATAAGTGGGAAATTGTTTGTTTTTTTTCCAGTGTGTGAAAGATTTCCCTTTATAGGTCTGCTGAGTTGTATTTTGTCAGCTCCTATTAAATTGTGTTGTCATAGGTACCTATGAATCATATATAGAAAGACTTTACTTCAGCTTTTATAAGCCTCTGCAAACAAGGGGGAAAAAAAGATGTAAAATCTCTGATTTTAGTGAGGCTATTCAATTTCTTGTTTGTTTCTTTAAGTTTCTTGTGCTAAGAAGCCATACTTTTGGTGTCCAGGCATATTCAAGAAGTCTCAAGGGACTTTGGGTATTTATAAATAGGCTGTTTTTTTCTAACATGTATGCATAAAAATATAATTATTTTATGAATGTTTGATATGGTTTCAGTGACTAAACAATGCGTTGTCGTTCCATCCAAAAATACATATCTGGTATATGTTTCTGTGTGTGCGTGTGTGTGTGTGTGTGTTGATTTTTTTGCCACTTTTTAAAAATTTTTATTGGAGTATAGTTGATTTACAGTGTTGGTTACTTTCTGCTGTACAGCAAAGTGAATCAGTTATACATATACATATATCCACTCTTTGTTAGATTCTCTTCACACATAGGTCATTACGGAGTACTGAGTAGAGTTCCCTGTGCTGTACAATAGGTCTTTATTAGTTATCTATTTTATATATAGTAGTGTGTATTTGTCAATCCCAATCTCCCAATTTATCCCTCCCCTCCCTTACCTCCCTGGTAACCATAAGTTTGTTTTCTACATATGTGACCCTGTTTCTGTTTTGTAAATAAATTCATTTGTACATTTTTTTTAGATTCCACATGTAAGCAATATCATACAATATTTGTCTTTGTCAAACTTACTTCACTCATTATAATCTCTAGGTCCATCCATGTTGCTGCAAATGGCATTATTTCATTCTTTTTTATGGCTGAGTAATATTCAATTGTATATATATACACCATGCCTTCTTTATCCATTCCTCTGTTGATGGACATTTAGGTTGCTTCCATGTCCTGCTATTGTAAATAGTGCTGCAGTGAACATTGGGGTACATGTGTCTTTTCAAATTATGGTTTTCTCCAGGTATATGCCCAAGAGAGGGATTGCTGGATCATACAGTAGCTCTATTTTTAGTTTTTTAAGGAACCTCCATACTGTTTTCCATAGTGGCTATACCAATTTACATTCCCACCAACAGTGCAAAAGGGTTCCCTTTTCTCCACATCCTCTCCAGCATTTATTATTTTTAGACTTTTTGATCATGGCCATTCTGACTGGTGTGAGGTGATACCTCATTGTAGTTTTGATTTGCATTTCTCTAATAATTAGCAGTGTTGAGCATCATTTCATGTGCCTTTTGGCCATCTGTATGTCTTCTTTGGAGAAATGTCTCTTTAGATCTTCTGCCCATTTTTTGTTTGCATTGTTTTTTAGTTATTGAGCTGCATGAGCTGTTTGTATATTTTGGAGATTAATCCCTTGTCGGTTGCTTTGTTTGCAAATATTTTCTCCCATTCTGTGGGTTGTCTTTTTGTTTTGTTTATGGTTTCTTTTGCTGTGCAAAAGCTTTTAAGTTTAATTTTGCTACTCTTTTGAAATACACCCAAGTGGTAATTTAATGTATATGACCTCAGCTTCAATGAATGCCAGGACTTCATTAATGGATTCTAAATACAGAAAAATTGATTGAGACTGTGACTAGGGAAACTAACACAGTGTCACTCATAAGAGGTAGCAATAGTTCATATTAATGTCCAAGGGTTGGTGGTAGAAATGTAAACCTTTGTAAATGAGACCACTGTTGGGAAGAGCCTGTTTTCAGAAATGTCTAAGCAGTTGCAGTGTTTAGTCATGTGGATAGAAATATTTGAAGAAGGTCCATCCATTTTGGAGCTAAATCTGAAGGAGTTGTTGAGATACAGGGAGAGAAGATTAGAAAGACTATGTCTGTTATGAGGGTCCAAGTTAAGCAAGTTTGTGTTTAGGGCACGTTTCTAGGGCCATAGGGAAAACAGCATGTTATTTAGTAAATAGAAGTCGAGATCTACTAAAAAGTCAAACCTAGAAAGATTAGGGAGAAAAGAGACAATTTGGTAAGACATGAATACCTAGTGCCTCATGTCAGATTTATGACAGCAAGACTAATTTCAGCAGCTACCTGATGATAACCTTGATTTTCTAATACACTGACAAGTTTGGTCTGGATCTGTGCATGAATAATCTTTCTAGCATACCCAGGTATGAAAGAAGTAAACTATACCTGGTTTTATTTGTTCCACAGGGACTTATGATGGACAAAATAAAAGTCTTTTTTTAAGTGCTCAGAAAGAGCTTTCATTTTCAGCAGGACTAACTTTGTAAGGGAAGCACTGCCACAGCTTCGACCAACTTGGTGTCTTGTAAATACTGCCACATATAAAGATCTTGGAAGTTGTTACTCTCATCTTTACAACAAGAAAAAACTGAACAAACTGAAAATCAGTGATTTTTCTTGAACTGAGGTCACAGAGCAAACCAACACTCTTAAATCTGGAGAGACAGGTGGATCCAGGGAGTACGTCAAGATCTGCTTACTTGGAGTGGAAGCTGCTAGAGACATAAACTGGTGTGAACACCTAAATGACAATTTTGATAACACTGATTGTGGACTAACATGAGAGTGAGAAACTCTTGTTGGCCAAATTCTTATGGAGGTTCCCACACTTTGAGTTTTACCTCTAGGAACCCCACCAGGTTCTCACAGTGAAAAGTCAAGAAAGAGTAATCATTGTGATCAGGGCCCAGAGCATTCTCCATAACAAAGATGGAAGAGGGGCATTTTCCCTCTAGCTTTCCTTCTCACCTAAGGGGGAATATAACTAAGAAACAATTTTGAAAGTCACAGGCCAGGGACATGAGCCTACTAAAAGACTAAGAGTTAATCATAAAATTATAAAATACTTCCCTTCCCTACACCTTACCACCACACCAATAGAGCTTCAGTATAATAACTGGATTACAGCTGAAAGACCTGAAAGCTGCAGACTCCCTCAGAGGAGTTTTATGAAAAGTACAAAGTGAAGAGGGGAGACCAAACAAGGACATTAGAGGAATTTGAAGTCTCTGACAAATACTATGAGGTCAGCATTACCCTAGTACCAAAATCAGACAAAGACACTATAGGAAAAGAAGCTATAGACCAATATTTCTCATTAACATAGATGCAAAATTCTTCAACAGATTATTTACAAATCAAACAACAGTGTATAAAAACTAATTATGCTCCATGACCAAGTGAGATTTATTCCAGTTATGCAAACCTGGTTCGTTACTTGAAAATCAGTCATTGCAACCCACCTATCAAAAGCTAAAAATGAATTGATCATATCAATTGAAGCAGAAAAAATATTTGAGCAAATCCAACACCGATTATGATGAAACTCTCAAAAAACTAGGAATAAAAGAGAACTTCCTCAACTTGATAAAGTATATCTACCAAAAACACCCCCTAAGCTAACATTACACTGGGTGGTGAAACCCGGACACTTTCCAAGATGGGCAACAAGGCAAGGATGTCCTGTCTCACCATTTCTATTCAAGAACATACTGAGTCTCCCAGCTAGTTCAGTAAGACAAGAAAAGGATATAAAATGTATACAAATTGAAAAGAAAAATAAAACGAAACTGTTAACAGATGACATGATTGTCTATATAGAAATTCCTAAAGAACTGGAAAAAAAGAAAAAAAACCTCCTGTAACCAAAAAAGGAATATAGCAAGGTAGCAGGCTACAAGTTAATGTGCAAAAGTTAACTGTTTTCCTATATACCAGCAATGAACTATTGGAATTACAAAAGAAACCCAACAACCTTTTACAGTTGCACCAGAAACATGAAATAATCAGGTAGAATGCTAAAAAACTAAGTGCAACATCTAAATACAGAAGAGTACAGAACTCTGATGAAATAAACAAAAGGTTTAAACAAATGGGGAAATATTTTGTGACCATGGATTAGAAGACACAATGCTGTTGAGATGTCATTTTTCCCCACCTTCGTCTATAGAGTCAATGCAATCCCAATCCAAACACCAGTAAGCTATTTTGTAGATATTTGTAAATTTTTTCTAAAGTTTATAATGCAAAGGTCAAGATCTAGAATAGCCAACATAGTACTGAAGAAGGGCGAAGTTGGAGGATTCACATCACTTGATTTCAAGAATTATAATAAATCTACAATAATCAAGACAGTGTGTTTATGGAAAAAGAATAGATACATTGATCAACTGAACAGAATAGAACCTAGAAGTAGACCCACACAAACATAGCCAACAGATCTTTGACAAAGGACCAAAGGCAAATCAATGGAGAATGACTAGTCTTTTCAGTAAAGGGTAAAGGAGCAATGGATGACCACCTTTCACAAAACATATTTCAAAATTGATCATAGGCCTAGTATAAAACCCAAAAGTATAAAACTTCCAGAAGAAAACAGGAGAAAATATAGGTAACTTTGGATTTGGTAATGAATATTTAGATACAACATTAAAGGCACAATACAGGAAAGAAAAAAATGGTAAGTTGGACATGTTTTAAATTAAAAACTTTACTCTGTGAAAGACAATATTAATATAATCAAAAGACAAGCTATAAACTGTGAGAAAATATTTTTAAAACACATATCTCATAAAGGACTTGCATCCAAAAATATACAGAGTACTCTTAAAACTCAACAATAGGAAAACAACCCACATAAAAAATGGGCAAAAGTTCTGAACCGATACCTCACCAAAGAATGTATACATGTGGTGTATAAGTATATGAAAAGATCCTTAACATCATTTGTCATTAAGGAGTTGCAAATTAAAACAGTAATGAGATACCACAACACACCAATTTGTATGGCTAATATAAAATATTGGCAATACCAATTGCTGGCAAGGATACAGAGTAATGGGAGCTCTCATTCATTGCTGGTGAGAATGCAAAATGAAATAGCTATTTTGTGAAACAGTTTGGAAGTTTTCTACAAAGCTAAATACTGTCTTACCATGAAGTCCAACAATTGTACTCCTAGGTATTTACCCAGCTGATCTGAAAACTTGCGTCTACACAAAAACCTGAACAAAAATATTTATAGCAGCTTTATTCATAATTGTCCCAAACTGGAAGCAACCCAGATAATCAATAGGTAAATGGATAAACAAACTTTGGTAGATCCATACAATGAGATATTATTCAACAATAAAAAGAAATGAGCTATCCAAGTCAAGACATGGGTGAATTTGAAATGCATATTGCTAATTGAAACAGGCCAATTGGGAAAGCTATATACTGAGTGATCCCAAATGTGCGACATTCTTGAAAAGGCAAAACCATAGCAAAGTTGACAGGGGGCAGAGGAGGGTTGTATAGGTAATGCACAGGGGATTTTTTTTAGGACAATGAAGCTATTTTGTATGATACTATAATTGTAGATACATGACAACATGCATTTGTCCGAATCCATAGAAATTTATATCACAAAGAATGAACCTTAATTTATGCAAATTAGAAAAATCATTTAGAAGGTCAAGGTGGATTGCAGAATGTGAGAAAATAATCTAGTTGTTTGTAAATATATGAAACAATCTGACAGGGGTGGGAGTGGTGGTGGAGGGGGGAGTTGCTGACCTAAGTAACTTTGTAAATGAATGGAGTCTGTAAGACTAAAGGCAAAAGAAACTACATAAGCATTGTACTGTAGTTGATACATGAGGTTATGGGTTAACATTTATGATACTGCTATGCATGTACACTGTAACTGAACAATTAAACAAATGGATGATGGATGGTGGAAGGTAGGAGCCAGGAGCCAGGTTTTTCACTGTTAGAGTGAAAATTTACAAATAAGCAAGGGCGGGAGGCAAGGGGAAGGGGGCTAAAATGTAACAGACTAGAGTTGAAGTCATCAGTTTAAATTCATATTTAAATTAATATGAATAGAGATAGTTACATATAGAATTAGTTATAGGTATTATATATCTAGGGGTTAGTATACACATATGTATATCCTTCCTCTGTCAGCTGAGAGGGCCTAGAAGCAATGATACCCCCAGTAACAATTAGCACACCTAGTGTCCAGATCTTGGTTTCTAATATCATTCTCCAATAAAAGGTACCAGGGCTCCTTGGAGAAATGGGTGATTCTAGGACTGGGGCAGGAAATATTCAAGATGAGCTTGGAGCATCCTGTAGGTGCCAGAAAGGAAGGAAGTTCTCAAGAAAAAAAGGGAAAGTATGCCAAAAGAGCACAAGAACCAACTGAAAGAGCTCCTAGTAGCCAAAGCTGGAACAATTTAAGGAAAATAATAAAGTAGTATTGGATTATAACCCAAAATGTAAAATAAATACCTACGAATTCATAGTAGTATCAATAAATTATTTAATAAGTAAGCAAGGGAGGGGAGACAAGTCTCCTGTGCAAAAAAAAAAAAAAATCAAATATTTAATGTGCATACTTCACCCTCAAGGAGGTAGAGTATAACTCTGCCTCTAAATGTCAGCTAATTATAGTGACTTCTTTCCAAAGAGCACAGTGCAGAATGAGGGCAAAAAAGACTAACTTCACAGTGGAGAAATCTGATAAAGAGTACCTCAGCCAGGTGATCAAGGTCAACAGCAACAGTGAAAAATCATGTTGATATTATATTCCCTTGATATGATGTGATTAAAGTGGTATTTTAATCTCTGCAGTCTTCTTCCCAAACATGCATAACTCCAGTCTAATCACGAGAAAAACATCAGAAAAATCCCAGCTGAGGAGCATTCAACAAAATACCTGAGCAGTATGCCTCAAAACTGTCAAGGTCATTAAAAATATGGAAAATTTGAGAAACTGTCACAGTCAAGTGGAGCCTAAGAAGACATAAATAAATGTAGTATCCTGGCCAGCCCCTGGCCAGGTGAGTTCTTGGGACAGAAAAGGACATTAAGTAAAAACTAAGAAAATCTGATCAAAATATGGGCTTCAGTTAATAATAATATGTCAATACTTGTTCATTAATTGTAACAAATATACTATACTAACATAGGACGTTAAAAATAGGGAAAACTGGGTGTGAGGTGTATGGAAACTCTGTGCTATCTTAGCAACTTTTCTGTAAATTTAAAGCTGTAATAGATAAACGTTCTTTTTTAAAGCAATCAGAATTAATTTAGACATACAATGAATAAATGTATATATTTATACATATATAGAAGTGTTAAGTCATTCAAGTAAATGTAGATCTACATCTATCATGCATTAAATTGATTTCCTAATATTCTTTGAATGTATTTTTTAACCATATAAAAGTATTACATTAACATTGTGTTAAGTATTTTTTTTCAATTTATTTATTTTATTTTTTTATTTTATTTTATTTTTTGGCTGCGCTAGGTCTCCATTGCTGTGTGAGGGCTTTTTCTATTGTGGCGAGTGGGGGCTACTCTTTGTTGCCATGCGCGGGCTTCTCATTGCGGTGGCTTCTCTTGTTGTGGAGCATAGGCTCAAGGTACATGGGCTTCAGTAGTTGTGGGGCGTGTGATCAGTACTTGTGGCCTGCGAGCTCTAGAGCGCAGGCTCAGTAGTTATGGTGCATGGGCTTAGTTGCTCCGTGGCATGTGGGATTTTCCCAGACCATGGCTCGAACCCGTGTCCCCTGAATTGGCAGGCGGATTCTTAACCACTGTGCCAGCAGGGAAGTCCCTGTGTTAAGTATTATAACACAAGGTATTACAAAAAATATTATCTTGACTGAAAAACTTCAGATTCAGATTTCAGTAGCATTGAGGGTTTATTATTTACCAGGATATTTAAAAAGCACTTTCTCAAAATAACTTTACACATATATAATATATATAATTATATATAGTAATAATATGTAACTGTTAATATATAATCTATTAACATAAAATCTTATTCCAAACATATTTGATATAAAGTTCTCTTTAAGGATTCATAAATCTAATAAAAGCACTAAAAATGATCTTTTACTTTTAACAATTCTAATTTCGTTGATGAATATATATATTATATATAAAATAAACATTTATATATATTCCTCTAGATATGTTTCTGAATGGGATGGAATAATTATTCTTACAAGTGACTAAAATCTTATATATGACGTTCATTAAGGATACAGTACCTCTATGGCAGTTATTGCCATGGCTACAAAACCTTTTATTTATTTATTTATTTTGCCTTGACATTGCTTTTATTTATTTATATATTTTTTTAACATCTTTATTGGAGTATAATTGCTTTACATTGTTGTGTTAGTTGCTGCTGTATAACAAAGTGAATCAGCTATGCGTATACATATATCCACATATCCCCTCCCTCTTGTGTCTCCCTCCCACACTCCCTATCCCACCCCTCTAGGTGGTCACAAAGCACGGAGCTGATCTCCCTGTGCTATGCGGCTGCTTCCCACTAGCTATCTATTTTACATTTGGTAGTATATATATGTCCATGCCACTCTCTCACTTCGTCCCAGCTTACACTTCCCCCTCCCCGTGTCCTCAGGTTGATTCTCTACATCTGCGTCTTTATTCCTGTCCTGCCCCTAGGTTCTTCAGAACCATTTTTTTTTTATATTCCATATATATGTGTTAGCATATGGTATTTGTTTTTCTCTTTCTGACTTACTTCTCTCTGTATGGCAGACTCTAGGTCCATCCACCTCACGACAAATAACTCAATTTCGTTCCTTTATATGGCTGAGTAACATTCCATTGTATATATATGTGCCACATCTTCTTTATCCCTTCATCTGTTGATGGACACTTAGGTTGCTTCCATGTCTTGGCTATTGTAAATAGTGCTGCAATGAACATTTTGGTACATGACTCTTTTTGAATTATGGTTTTCTCAGGGTTTATGCCCAGTTGTGGGATTGCTGGATCATATGGTAGTTCTATTTTTAGTTTTTTAAGGAACCTCCATACTGTTCTCCATAGTGGCTGTATCAATTTACATTCCCACCAACAGTGCAAGAGGGTTCCCTTTTCTCCACACCCTCTCCAGCATTTACTGTTTATAGTTTTTTTTTTAATTTTTATTTATTTATTTATTTATTTATTTATTTATTTATTTATGGCTGTGTTGGGTCTTCGTTTCTGTGCGAGGGCTTTCTCTAGTTGTGGCCAGTGGGGGCCACTCTTCATCGCAGTGCGTGGGCCTCTCACTATCGTGGCCTCTCTTGTTGCAGAGCACAGGCTCCAGGCTCGCAGGCTCAGTAATTGTGGCTCACAGGCCCAGCCGCTCCGCGGCATGTGGGATCTTCCCAGACCAGGGCTTGAACCCGTGTCCCCTGCATTAGCAGGCAGATTCTCAACCACTGCGCCACCAGGGAAGCCCCTATAGACTTTTTGATGATGGCCATTCTGACTGGCCATCATTGTAGTTTTGATTTGCATCTCTCATAATGCAAATCATTGTGGTTTTGATTTGCATTTCTCTAATAATTAGTGATGTTGAGCAGCTGTTCGTGTGCTTCTTGGCCATCTGTATGTCTTCTTTGGAGAAATGTCTATTTAGGTCTTCTGCCCATTTTTTGATTGGGTTGTTTGCTTTTTTAATATTGAGCTGCATGAGTTGTTTATAGAGTTTGGAGATTAATACTTTGTCCGTTGATTCGTTTGCAAATATTTTCTCCCATTCTGAAGGTTGTCTTTTCGTCCTGTTTGTAGTTTCCTTTGCTGTGCAAAAGCTTTTAAGTTTCATTAGGTCCCATTTGTTTATTTTTGTTTCTATTTCCATTTCTCTAGGAGGTGGGTTAAAAAGGATCTTGCTGTGATTTATGTCATAGAGTGTTCTTCCTATGTTTTCCTCTAAGAATTTTACAGTGTGTGGCCTTACATTTAGGTCTTTAATCCATTTTGAGTTTATTTTTGTGTACGGTGTTTGGGAGTGTTCTAATTTCATTCTTTTACATGTAGCTCTCCAGTTTTCCCAGCACCACTTATTGAAGAGGCTGTCTTTTCTGCATTGTATATTCTTGCCTCCTTTATCAAAGATAAGGTGACCATATGTGCGTGGGTTTATCTCTGGGCTTTCTATCCTGTTCCATTGATCTATGTTTCTGTTTTTGTGCCAGTACCATACTGTCTTGATTACTGTAGCTTTGTAGCATAGTCTGAAGTCAGGGAGCCTGATTCCTCTAGCTCCATTTTTCTTTCTCAAAATTGCTTTGGCTATTCTGGGTCTTTTGTGTTTCTGAACAAATTGTGAAATTTTTTGTTCTAGTTCTGTGAAAAATGCCATTGGTAGTTTGATAGGGATTGCACTGAATCTGTAGATTGCTTTGGGTAGTATAGTCATTTTCATAATGTTGATTCTTCCAGTCCAGAACATGGTATATCTCTCCATTTGTTTGTATCATCTTCAGTTTCTTTCATCACTGTCTTATAGTTTTCTGCATACAGTTCTTTTGTCTCCCTAGGTAGGTTTATTCCTAGGTGTTTTATTCTTTTTGTTGCAATGGTAAATGGGAGTGTTTCCTTAATTTCTCTTTCAGATTTTTCATCATTAGTGTATAGGAATGCAAGACACTTCTCTGCATTAATTTGGTACCCTGCTACTTTACCAACTTCATTGATTAGCTCTAGTAGTTTTCTGGTAGCATCTTTAGGATTCTCTATGTATAGCAACATGTCATCTGTAAGCAGTGACAGTTTTACTTCCTTTCCGATTTGGATTGTTTTTATTTCTTTTTCTTCTCTGATTGCTGCAGCTAAAACTTCCAAAACAATGTTGAATAATATTGGTGAGAGTGGGCAACTTTGTCTTGTTCCTGATCCTAGAGGAAATGGTTTTAGTTTTTCACCTTTGAGAATGATGTTGGCTGTGAGTTTGTCATATATGGCCTTTAATATGTTGATGTAAGTTCCCTCTATGCCTACTTTATGGAGAGTTTTTATCATAAATGGGTGTTGAATTTTGTTGAAAGCATTTCCTGCACCTATATTGAGATAATCATATGGTTTTTATTCTTCAGTTTCTTAATATGATGTATCATGTTGATTGATTTGCATATATTGAAGAATCCTTGCATTCCTGGGATAAACCCCACTTGATCGTAGTGTATGATCCTTTTAATGTGCTGTTGGATTCTGTTTGCTAATATTTTGTTGAGGATTTTTGCATCTATGTTCATCAGTGATATTGGCCTGTAGTTTTCTTTCTTTGTGACATCTTTGTCTGCTTTTGGTATCAGGGTGATGATGGCCTTTTAGAATGAGTTTGGGAGTGTTCCTCCCTCTGCTATATTTTGGAAGAGTTTGAGAAGGATGATAGGTGTTAGCTCTTCTCTAAATGTTTGATAGAATTTGCCTGTGAAGCCATCTGGTCCCGAGCTTCTGTTTGTTGGAAGATTTTTAATCACAGTTTCAATTTCAGTGCCTGTTACTGGTCTGTTTATATTTTCTATTTCTTCCTATTTCAGTCTCAGAAGGTTGTGCTTTTCTAAGAATTTGTCCATTTCTTCCAAGTTGTCCATTTTATTGGCATATAGTTGATGTAGTAATCTCTCATGATACTTTGTATTTCTGCAGTGTCACTTGTTACTTCTCCTTTTTCGTTTCTAATTCTGTTGATTTGACTCTTCTCCCTTTATTTCTTGATGTGTCTGGCTTATGGTTAATCAATTTTGTTTATCTTCTCAAAGAACCAGCTTTTACTTTTATTGATCTTTGCTATCATTTCCTTCATTTCTTTTTCCTTTATTTCTGATCTGATCTTTATGATTTCTTCTGTTAACTTTGGGAATTTTTTTGTTCTTCTTTCTCTAATTGCTTTAGGTGTAAGGTTAGGTTGTCTATTTGAGATTTCTCTTGTTTCTTGAGGTAAGATTGTATTGCTATAAACTTCCCTCATAGAACAGCTCTTGCTGCATCCCATAGGTTTTGGGCCATCGTGTTTTCATTGTCATTTGCTTCTAGGTATTTTGTGCTTTCCTCTTGATTTCTTCAGTGATCTTTTGGTTATTTAGTAGCATGTTGTTAAGCCTCCATGTGTTTGTATTTTTTAGGTTTTTTTTTCCTGTAATTGATATCTAGTCTCATAGCGTTGTGGTTAGAAAAGATACTTGATATGATTTCAATATTCTTAAATTTACGAAGGCTTGATTTGTGATCCAAAATATGATCTATCCTGGAGAATGTTCCATGGGCACTTAAGAAGAAACTGTCTTCTGTTGTTTTTGGTTGGAATGTCCTATAAATATCAATTAAGTCCCTCTTGTTCTATGTATCATTTAAAGCTTGTGTTTCCATATTTATTTTCATTTTGGTTGATCTGTCCATTGGTGAAAGTGGGGTGTTAAAGTCCTCTACTATGATTGTGTTACTGTCAATTTCCGCTTTTATGGCTGTTAGCATTTGCCTTATATATTGAGGTGCTCCTATGTTGGGTGCATAAATATTTACAATTTTTATATCTTCTTCTTGGATTGATCCCTTGATCATTATGTAGTGTCCTTCTTTGTCTCTTGTAATAGTCTGTATTCTAAAGTCTATTTTGTCTGATATGAGAATTGCTACTCCAGCTTTCTTTTGATTTCCATTTGCATGGGATATCTTTTTCCATTCCCTCACTTTCAGTCTGTATGTGCCCAAGTTGATCTCTTGTAGACAGCGTATATACGGGTCTTATTTTTGTATCCATTCACCCAGTCTATGTCTTTTGGTTGGAGGATTTAATCCATTTACCTTTAAGGTAGTTATCAATATGTGTATTCCTATTGCCATTTTCTTAATTGTTCTGGGTTTGTTATTGTAGGTCTTTTCCTTCTCTTGTGTTTCCTGCCTAGAGAAATTCCTTTAGCATTTTTCGTAAAGCTGGTTTGGTGGTGCTGAATTCTCTTATCTTTTGCTTGTCTGTAAAGGTTTTAATTTCTCCTTGGAATCTGAATGAGATGCTTACTGAGTAGAGTACTCTTGGTTGTAGGTTTTTCCCTTTCATCACTTTAAATATGTCCTGCCACTCCTTTCTGGCTTGCAGAGTTTCTGCTGAAAAATCAGCTGTTAACCTTATGGGGCTTCCCTTGTATGTTACTTGTTGCTTTTCCCTTGCTGCTTTTAATATTTTTTCTTTGTATTTAATTTTTGATTTTTTGATTAATATGTGTCTTGGAGTGTTTCTTATTGGATTTATCCTGTATGGGACTCTCTGTTCTTCCTGGACTTGACTATTTCTTTTCCCATGTTAGGGAAGTTTTCAAGTATAATCTCTTCAAATATTTTTCAGACCCTTTGTTTTTCTCTTCTTCTGGGACCCCTATTATTCAAATGTTGGTCTCTGAGACTGTCCTCAATTCTTTGCATTGTTTTTTCTTTATTCTGCTCTGCAGTAGTTATTTCCACTATTTTATCTTCCAGGTCACTTATCCATTCTTCTGCCTCAGTTATCCTGCTATTGAGTCCTTCTAGAGAATTTTAAATTTCATTTATTGTGTTGTGCATCATTGTTTGTTTGCTCTTTAGTTCTTCTAGGTCCTTGTTAAACATTTCCTGTATGTTCTCTATTCTATTTCCAAGATTTTGGATGATATTTACTATCATTACTCTGAATTCTTTTTCAGGTAGACTGCCTGTTTCCTCTTCATTTTTTTGGTCTGGTGGGTTTTAGCTTGCTCCTTCATCTGCTGTGTATTTCTCTGTCTTCTCTTTTTGCTTAACTTACTGTGTTTGGGGTCTCCTTTTCACAGGCTGCAGGTTCGTAATTCCCCTTGTTTTTGGTGTCTGCCCCCAGTGGGTAAGGTTGGTTAAGTGGGTTGTGTTGGCTTCATGTGGAGGGGACTGGTGGCTTTGTTCTGGTGGATGAGTCTGGATCTTGTCTTTCTGGTGGGCTGGACTGTTTCTGGTGGTGTGTTTTGGGGTGTCTGTGAACTTAGTATGATTTTAGGCAGCCTCTCTGCTAATGGATGGTGTTGTGTTCCTATCTTGCTTGCTTGGCATGGGGTGACCAGCACTGGAGATTGCTGGTCGTTGAGTGGAGCTAGGTCTTAGCGTTGAGACGTAGATCTCTGGGAGAGCTCTTGCCAATTGATATTACGTGGGGCCGGGAGGTCTCTGGTGTTCCAATGTCCTGAACTCAGCTCTCCCACCTCAGAGGCTCAGGCCTGACACCCAGCCGGAGCATAAAGACTCTGTCAGCCACATGGCTCAGAAGAAATGGGAGAAAAAAAAGAAAGAAAGAAAAAAATAAAATAAAGTTATTAAAATAAAAATTTTTTTAAATAGTATTAAAATAAATAAATTTTTAAAATAATAAAAAAAAAGAAGAGAGCAACCAAACCAATCAACACATCCACCAATGATAATAAGTGCTAAAAACTAAACTAAAATAGCCATATAAATCAGAAACTAGTCAGTGACAGATAGCAAACCCCAAGTCTACAGTTGCTCCCAAAATTCACCACCTCAATTTTGGCATGATTTGTTGTCTGTTCAGATATTCCACAGATGCAGGATACATCAAGTTGATTGTGGAGATTTAATCCACTGCTCCTGAGGCTGCATGGAGAAATTTCCCTTTCCCTTCTTTGTTTGCACAGCTCCTGTGTTTCAGCTCTGGATTGGCCCTGCCTCTGCATGTTAGTCGCTCTCTGGTGTCTGTTCTTCACCCAGACAGGAGGGGGTTAAAGGAGCGGATGATTAGGGGGCTGTGGCTCACTCAGGCCGGGGGGAGGGAGGGGTACGGAATGTGGGGTGACCCATCGGCGCAGAGGCCGGTTTGACATTGCAACACCCTGAGGCGCGCCATGTTGTCTCCTGGGGAAGTTGTCCCTGGGTCACGGGACCCTGGCAGTGGTGGGCTGCACAGGCCCCCGGGAGTGGAGTTGTGGATAGTGACCTGTGCTCGTACACAGGGTTCTTGGTGGCTGCAGCAGCAGCCTTAGCATTTCATGCCTGTCTCTGGTGTCTGTGCTGATAGCCGCGGCTCACGCCGGTCTCTAGAGCTTGTTTAGGTGGTGCTGTGAATCCCCTCTCCTGCTGCACCCCAAAACAATGGTCTCTTTACTCTTAGGCTGGTCCAGACTTTTTCCTGGACTCCCTCCCAGCTAGCTGTGGCGCCCTAGCCCCCTTCAGGCTGTGTTCACGCATCCAACCCCAGTCCTCTGTCTGAGATCTGACCTCTGAAGCCTGAGCCTCAGCTCCCAGACCCCACCCACCCCGGCAGGTGAGCAGAAATGCCTATTGGGCTGGTGAGTGCTGGTCGTCACCGATCCTCTGTGCGGGAATCTCTCTGCTTTGCCCTCCGCACCCCTGTTGCTGTGCTCTCCTCCGTGGCTCCGAAGCTTCCCCACCCACCCACCCCCTGTCTCCGCCAGTGGAAGGGCTTCCTAGTGTGTGGTAACTTTTCCTCCTTCACAGCTCCCTCCCAGAGGTGCAGGTCCCATCCCTATTTTTTGTCTCTGTTTTTTCTTTTTTCGTTTGCCCTGCCCATGTACGTGAGGAGTTTCTTGCATTTGGGGAAGTCTGAGGTCTTCTGCCAGTGTTCAGTAGGCGTTCTGTAGGATTTGTTCCATTTGTAGATGTACTTTTGATGTATTTGTGGGGAGGAAGGTAATCTCCACGTCTTACTCCTCCACCATCTTGAAGATGCTCCCCAAAACCTTTCTTTAAGCCATGCTCAGTGACTAACATTTCGTATGTAATTTCCCCTTGGTTTTTGCTGCTATATCACCCAGATAATAGAATACCATTTCTATCTCCATCTGATCAACATGACAATTTATTAAAAGAAATGTAAAAAAGGAACATTTTGTTAGTAATACATTATTAGAGTTGTGTAATACTTGTTTAAAACTGCTCAAAACCAATTACTTGTTTCTGCTTCATTGCAAAAAGCATGGCAAGCAAGAATGTAATTTTGTTTTCAGACAATGAAAGCTTTTGCTTTATGAAGAATTACTCTTTTCTGGTTTAAGAGATAGGACTTCAAGATCACCTTTTCTTTAATGCAAGTCACCTTTTCAAGTAAATGTCTCTCAGGTTGATAACTCTTAAATCACCATCATTAATTGATCAGAGTAAGGGATATTTTACATGGTCAAAGACCATTGAAATTACACCTTCCTCCAAGGACATCTAGAGAATGGTTTCCTTAAAGAAACACCTGACATGTATTGGTGATTATTTTTCAGAATACATTAAAGGAACCTGAAAACAATTTGAAAATAATAAAAAGTAGAAAGATTTCTACACCCTCAAGCTGTTCTGGCAGGAAATAAATATTTCTATTTATTTTCGTGAAAATAATACCAATGACGTAAATTTATTCTAGATGTAGAAAACTGATGCTGGTAGCAAATTAATACACGTTGATGAAAAGAAACAGGATAACTTAACATTTAAATGAAACACAACTTTTCATTTGGAAAGGTGAATCTGTTTAATATATGTGTATACACATAAAGCATTTTGCCGAATCAAATATTTACTCACTGATTTGCCAAGTAGTGCAGTATGAATATATCTTTCTTAGGCAGTGCTTTACTTTTCTTATTAGAATAAATCATTGCCATGTATGTTTGTTTATATACATTTGCTTATTGTTTTTCCTTAACCTACATCATCTTCCACCAGATGTTCCAGCATTCATTCTCACAGGGCTTACAGTAATATTTCACACATGGGTTGAATTTCATTCTCCTTGGAGTCCTTCATTTGGAGGCCTCTGTTCTTTCTCAAGGTGGACTAATTCCTCCCCAGACCAAATCTATAACCATTCATCCTGAAGCTGAATTTCCCTGTCAACTCAAAACTTTACATAGTTGCCCCTCCATTTTTCATTTCCTATTTTCCAGATCCTAAGTTGTTCTCTTGTTTTACTCAGTCCTTTTTGTCTGGAGACATATTTCATGAACTTCCTAATAAAAGGTCTTTGGGAAGTAAAACAAAATGCTGTATTTATATCTGGTAATATATTTATTCTTCTATTATAAATTAATCATTTGACTTGGATTTTAAAGTCTAGGTTAATAAACTCCCTCCACAGTGTAAAGGCTTCTCTCCCTTGCCTTTTAGCTTTAGAAAAATTTCATGTCATTTTAATAGCCATGTCATTTTAATAGCCATAATAGCCTTTCATTATGTGTTTTTTTTCTTTCTAAAAGTTTTATTGATCACCTGCTTGGCACTCATGTTCTGAAATTTCACCATTCTTTAACCATTCTTATGGTTTATTATGCATTTAAGAATTTTTCAACCGAAACTCTTATTTCCTTCATTTCCTTGCATATTTTCTTTTATAATTTTCTATACTCTGTTTCATGATTATGTTTTTTTGGATTGGATATCATTTACTTAGATATTTGACCTTCTGAATCAGTTGTCTAGTTTTCTTTTTATTTCTCCAGTATTTAATTTTTTCACTCTACTTTCCAAGAGAATTCCCTCAGTGTATCTTTCATCACTTCTACTGTATTACTTATTTTAGCTATCCAATTTTAATCTGCAAGAAAGCTTTATTTTCCTCTAACTAGTCTTCCTTTCATAACATTCTGTTCTTGTTTAATAGCTACAAGAACTTTCCTATCCTCTGGTTATATTTTTTTTTTGAATTTTTGAATTTTATTTTATTTACTTTTTTATACAGCAGTTTCTTATTGGTTATCTATTTTATACATATTAGTGTATATATCCTCTGATTATATTAATTGCTGTTTTACTTTGATGCTTTCTTCTGCCAGTTCCTCATACTTTCTCTGTTTCCTTTGTTTTTTTTTACTTTTATATTTTATTTTATTTTATTTTTTTGATGGATGTACTTGATATTCTTTATTTGCCCCTCTAGAACCACTCTTTTTTTTTTTTTAACATCTTTATTGGAGTATAATTGCTTTACAATGGTGTGTTAGTTTCTGCTTTATAACAAAGTGAATCAGTTATACATATACATATGTCCCCTTATCTCTTCCCTCTTGTGTCTCCCTCCCTCCCACCCTCCCTACTTTTATATTTTAAAAATAGAACTTATTTTAATATTTCATGTTTTGTTTCCTTTTCTATTTTCATTTAATTCTCTTGTAGGCATTCACCACATATCTGTTCATATTTAAACTTCTGATACTAAAAAAGGTTGAAATTTCTGTGTGTATAAAGGTAATTCTCCCACCAGTTTATCTGGCAGTGAGGGGTAATTTTAGTGAGGATAGCCCCCAGTACAGTATCTGTAGCAAAATAGTCTTCTGAGCGAATTTAATGATGCCACAGGATGTTATCAATGTATGATATCAATTGCTTCATGAACATAATCCTCTTATTCTTCAAAGCATATCCCACCTTCTTAAGGTAGGAGGATAACCATGAGAGCATGGTGTCATGGAAGTAAATTGGGAAGTGTTTTTAGAAATGTCAGATGCTATTGAAAGGATAAAGAAAATTGGCCTCAAAAATGGCCACTAGATTTAGCAAAGCATAAGTCACTGGTGAGTTTACCAAAGAAGTTTCTGGAAAGAACTGGAGATTAACAGATGAATGAATGAGTTCCAGGGAGAAAGGGGAGAGAGAAAATAGAGGTAGTGAGCATATTCAACCCCTCACTTTATACCAATACAACAGATTTTACCAAGAGCAAAATATTTCTTCATATCTTGAAATACTTTAAGGAATCCTACCAGCCATATATTTAGAATTGGTATAGTTAAACTCGATTTTCAAATGAGGAAATTGAAGTCTAGGATAAACTTGTGTATGTCTTTTATTTCTAGTTTAAATCATACTCCCCAAGGCAGATTTAGTCTTTCTTTTCTCTGTGCTACCTGAACACTTTATACAGACCTTATCTGTGAGCTTCCCTTTTGATTGCTGTCTTCTTTGGTTCCAATACCTAGCACCTTGTCTGGGACATAGTAGTTTCATAAGAAGTATTTGTTTCATTAGAATAGGGCCAGGAGTTTAACCAGTTAGGTGTTACAGGAGTAATATAGTAACAAAGGCCTTTAGAAATTATATCAGAACATAGTTATTTGTGCCTTGGTTCAATATGGCCAAGGAGATCAATTTTTGATGCCCAGTATAGGATTTGAAACCTATATACTACAACCCCATATCTTGCTAAATAAAATATCAAACACTCCCTAATCTCACTCACATATAAACTCATATGTATGCCTTAGTGCCTGTGGAGAAGATCTACCATAAGCCCAAGTTGAGATTAAAATTTGTCTTGAAGCGTCTGGAAAACCAATCTCATCTAGATGAGATGATTTACATGGGCTAACTTATTTGTCAGTTTATTATTTTTGCTGGTGTAATTATAAGAGGATGGTTTGTGCCATAGATCCAGGGAGAGGAAATGGAACAATGCTGGAGGAGAATAATGTGTGTTCCCCATTCAGATCTGGTTGATGAGCCCATTGGAGAGAGAAGTTTCAGGCAGAAGCTGAAGAAGACATTTTCATAAAGGACACTGTGCAATAAGGGACTCAGGATGGTGACAAAGTGGCTCAGAATGCAGAAAGCTGGGTATTTTTTCCAAGTTTGTATGGTACATAGTTCCACTATTATAGCACCCTGGGTGCTCTAGTGCAGTAGAGATGATGCTAAATAGAACAGTGGAGAAGTAGTAATGAAACTCTGACTCTTGTGATGTAATGAATAGCTGTTAGACGCAGAAGTACTTAACATGTTTGAGAATAAGCAGGATTACCTGGAGCTATTGTGAATTTGCGAATGCATATAATAAAATATTTAATGACTCTCCCAAATAATTCAATTGTATTTTACTTGAAGGGAATGTATGTATGTGGGGACAAGAAATATAAAAACTTGAGTCATTGTTCTTACTGGGGTTTTATTCACATCATGGGATTATGGGGAGGTGCAAGAATTTGATTATGTTTCTGTGTGTGTTTGTATGTGTGTGTGTCCATCTATGACTGTTACTTTTACCAAATTAATTTACCTGAAAGAGTTAATAACACGTTCCTCAAAAGAGCCACTTAGCTTTTTTTCAAGCCCAAAATGTGGCTTAGTCACTAAAAACACTGAGTGAGAGAAATTCTATAAACATCTAGAGAACATTGAAACCATGCAAAATAAACACAGTGGGATCATTAACAGTAAATCATGCTGGACAAAGTTAAGAGGTTTTTTCTTGACAGATTATAAAATTAGCACATGAACGGGGGACTATGGATAATAAATGTCTAAGCTTCAATACAGTGGTTGATATAGTGGTTCAAGTAAGTGTATAAAAATTGTCAAAAAAGTTTTGATAAGAACCCAATAAAATGGATTAAAAACAAACTAAGAGATATAAATGTGGAGAATGATAGATGAGAGTGGGACCTTGGAAGTACCAGAAAATGATTCTTGGCTCTACTAAATGGATTTCTGACCATAAATAGAGGGCAAACAGGCCCGAATTAGATTGGCAGATTATATCAGTTTGGAAGGTGCTGTAGAAACCAGTTTGGAGAGAGAAATGATATAACTGGTTGTAAGTAAGTCCATGGGCAGAAAAGAACAAATGAGATTTAATCTGTAAAAGAGCAAGCAGGAAAAATATTACTTAACAACTGTATGACAGTACCATTTCTTCCTAATACAAGTGATGGCATAGCATTTTACAGTATATAACATGCCTAGTAAAGGCTTATTTTTATGAACTCATTGTGTAGCAAGCCAAGTGAACAGACTACTTTCTGGAAAGAGGTTGCTTATCCAAGGAAAGTTATTGAGATCTCCTCGGACTACGCACTAGAGTCCGTGTGTTTGGCAGATGGGCTAGCTGCGTATCTTGTTTCTATCTCCATCTGCTCCTTCTGATTCTTGGAGCCTTTTCTGCATGTCAGGAAACAGGCAGCAAGTTTCTCTTATTAGTATAGCAACATGTCCACAGTACTTCCTGATGTTCAGTCAGAGACTGTATTCTAAATTGTATCCCAAGACATAGTCCATATATTGTCTCCTCTAATGTATTTTTGGTTTCTGTCAAATATAATTTCATAAAATAAGTGCACATCGTCCATCCACCCCATTTGGTCCGAAAGAAAAAAGACAAACAGAACTCCTCCTGTTTGCAGTTTGATGGGCCACAGGTGTTGTAGGTAAGGTGGTGCTATTAGCGGGAGATGCGAACTTTCCTCCAAGTAAAACTACGTAATTTGTCTCCAGTTTTAAAAACTTGAATTCAAATTAGAATACAAAGTATTATTTTGTTGTATATGCAACAAAAAAGGGGAGTAATGAGTTATGTTGGAAGTTAGGTTGTTAGCCACTCAAGACGTGAATGTGTGACTCTCTGCACGGAAGACAGAGATGGAAATAAACAAGGAAACTCCCTTATTGTACATAGTTAAAATATGGTTTGTTTATTAGCCCAAAACACTGCTGTGTTAGCTTCTTTATAGCCTTAGTAATTGTTCTATAACAGCAATTAGGACTCAGCACATTTCCTTACAACCAATATGCATGCAATAAAAATATTACCAAAATAATACAAAATCTTCTAATTACTTCCTTCCTTCTCTTTGAAAGTTCCAGTGACTTTCAGGTCTTAGAATGCCAACTGAAACCAAAGAACAAAAGTTATATAGAAATCTTTAAAGGATGATAAATGGTTTAAAGAGTTCCAGTAGAACTGGGTGGTAAAGGAAAAGAGTAGGTGGGAGGTATTTAGACTGAGAAAGCCAAGTCATTTCATCAGAAATATATAAGGACGGCCAGTACCCCCAGAGAAAGAAGAACGTGTGAATTAAGAACTTGTCAAATGTGGGTCTATTGTTACTTATAAGAGGGTAATTATGATGACAAAATTGAATGCATTGTCATTTGGTTTCCTAAATAAGGGAGCATTTCAACATCTTCAGAGCTTGTGAGGTGCTTAAGCATTCACAATTAACTTTGACATTATTTTAACTGGGCCAAAGGGCAACTCTTGAGGCCTCATAACTGGGCAAATCACTGTTGGAAGGGAATTTGGGTCGAGAATGCCTATGTCACTTAAGAAAAAAAAAATGCATTCTCAGTCAGGATATATTTTCTGACAAAGCTGTATATGTCAAGAAGAAATGAAATTTAAAATCACTCAGAACTTTCATTTGGATTCTCAGTAAGTGACAAAGCTTATGAAGAATCATGAAGAATTTGGCGTTGAGGTTGAGATTTCACAGACTTGAACAGGAATTGTCATGACTCCAACAGAAAAAAAAGGAATGCCTGGAAGATACAACTGTTGCCTTGACCACGCAAACACTTTATACCTCTACCAAAACTCAACCCCATCTTGAAAGCTTTCCTTCATATGATCGGTCATAGATTTCCCCTAAATGACAGAGAATGAGTTATATTTTACATACATTTTCTTTTTTTCTTAATTTTTATCTTATGTTGGAGTATGGTTGATTAACAATATTGTGTTAGCTTCAGTTGTACAACAAAGTGATTCAGTTATACATATACATGTATCTATTCTTTTTCAAATTCTTTCCCCATTTAAGTTATTACAGAATATTGAGCAGAGTTCCCTGTGCTGTACAGTAGGTCCTTATTGGTTATCTATTTTAAATATACCAGTGTGTACAAGTCAATCCCAACTTCCCAATCTATCCCTCCCCCCCACCCTTCCCCCCTGGTAACCATAAGTTCGTTCTCTAAGTCTGTGAGTCTGTTTCTGTTTTGTAAATAAGTTCATTTGTATCATTTTTTAAGATTCTGCATATAAGCGATATCATGATATTTGTCTTTCTCTGTCTGACTTACTTCACTTAGTATGATAATCTCTAGGTCCATCCATGTTGCTGCAAATGGCATTATTCATTCTTTTTAGGCTGAGTAATATTCCATTGTATATATGTACCACAGCTTCTTTATCCATTCCTCTGTCAATGGATATTTAGGTTGCTTCACTTCTTGGCTATTGTAAACAGCATGGCAGTGAACATTGGGGTGCATGTATCCTTTTGAATTATGGTTTTCTCCAGGTATATGACCAGGAGAGGGATTGCTGGATTATATGGTAGCTCTATTTTTAGTTTTTTAAGGAACCTCCATACTTTTCTCCATAGTGGCTGTATTAATTTACATTCCCACCAACAGTGTAGAAGGGTTCCCTTTTCTCTACACCCTCTCCAGTATTTATTGTTGTAGAGTTTTTAATGATGGCCATTCTCACTGGTGTGAGGTGATATCTCATTATAGTTTTGGTTCGCATTACATACATTTTCTCTTTCCTGTTGAACTTCCAACAAGTTGCTGATGTTTGAAAAGAAGTGAGGCTGTAGCTAATATGAAAATATTATATAAAATTTAGGAATTATATTAAGCTAAAAGGAAAAGTTTTAAATGCATTACAGTTGTAATAGCTCAGTAGCTATTGCTGATCCCCTATCATCTGTAAATCAGTGTGAAGCAGACTGTGGAGGCTGCAAAGATGAGGAAGTTGAGTCCCAAACTCTGAGGAAGTAAGCAGTATAATGGTAGACAATGACATATGAAACTAACTCTACATAAACAGAAGACTATTAAATAGAAACAAAATAAAACAGCAAAATACTAAAACAATTGGTTTGGGGGATTGAACATTTCCAAAATAATCCCAGCCTTGTATATAAAGTAGGGACTCCTTTAAATTACAACTGATGAAGGTTAAGGAATGAAACAAGCCATGCCACCAAGGGCAGATTCTCAACAAGAAGGCTCATTTTGTCATTATTGTTGTTTTTTTAATTCGTTTTGTCCAACTTAACTTTCATTTTTATAATCTGAGCTAAAAAGGCAGAACAGTACTCCTTCAAAGATGAATCAAGAACATATTCCTAGTTTCTCTATTTTTTTTTTGTTGCATCCTGTTTCCAGTGCTACTCATTGCCATCTAGAACACAATGCACGCTCACAGTTCGCAATGAACATGTATTGCAGTATGAGGGAATTTGCCGTTACTAATGTTACATGCTGAAACATAGACCTTATATCCCAGGGCTTGAAGGTGCTACTGAGCCCTGATTTCTAAGAGAAGCAGGTCTGTTTTCTGCTGGGTCCGTTCTACTTCTATTTCATCTGTCTTGGAACCCACTTGCCATATCGGTTTCCTTGAGATCTAATTTGGCTGAAGTCATGAACAATCCTATTTTTCACTTTTATTAAATAATTTATCATTTCCTTTTATAACTGAGGACATGAGAATTCACTCATTCTTCATTCTGCATACACTGAGTGCCTTTTATGCCCCAGACAGTGTTCTCTGACTGAGAAATACAGTAGTGAGTGAAACCAACAAAGATGCTGCCTTTCCAGAAGTCACCAAGGCAGGGCACAAGCAATAGCCCTCAAAACAACAAAATTAATAGCTGAATAAAATTCCAGGTAGTGATACGTAATCTGTATTAAAATATAGCTGAATACGGTTCTAGAGGATGACATTACGGATTTTGATATGATGCTCAGGAAAGGCTGCTGAGAGGAGACAGCTTGAGACTGGAATGAAGTGCACG
Organism: Balaenoptera borealis; assembly: GCF_965194805.1. Classification (NCBI taxonomy): domain Eukaryota; kingdom Metazoa; phylum Chordata; class Mammalia; order Artiodactyla; family Balaenopteridae; genus Balaenoptera; species Balaenoptera borealis. The sequence goes on along the minus strand of NC_138881.1, from coordinate 23,729,181 downwards.
ATGGTAGCCCTGTGACCTTCTGGAGGGAAAGAGTTCCCAGGAGATCTGATGAAAGGCCCTACTAGGAGGAAGTCCTTGGCATGTAGGAGGAGCAGCAAGGGACCAGATGACTGAAGTGCAGTGAGTGAGGCAGAAAGGCTAGGAGTTGAGGACAGAGGGGTAGTCAAGGACCAAATCTCATTAACCCTTTTTTTTCCCTAAGCTAAAACCGTAATTTCCATTAACATTTCCAGAGTCCCATGACACTCTCCCATGGCACCTACCCTCTCAGGCCTCTTGGCCTGGCTTTGCCTGTTTTGTCCTCTCCTGTTTAGCTTTTGCTGTAAAGATGCTTCTAATCGTCCTCCCTCTTCCTGCGTGCATCGGTGTGATTTATTTGTGAAATAATTAGGAACAAATATAATTGTATTTGTCAAGAGATCTTACATATGGGATATTTATAAAGTTCACCTTTATAGCAGTAAATTGTTTAAGGTAAAGACATAGAAGGGTGTCAGAAATAATCTGAGGGCTCATGCAGGGGACAACAAATCTCTGTGAGAACAAATGCCAAACTAAAAAAGAATATATTTCATAATCAGGGTCTTAAAATACAAAGAAGGTGGTGGGGAAACTCCAACACAGGTGAAGAAACCACTCGGGTCTGTTTTCCTGTGGCTATGACCGATGATTATCACTTCACACATGAGACCACACTCAGTGAAAGGGCAAACACATTGATCCAGACGCTTCAAAATGGACAAGATTTCAAAATCACATCCATATCATAATTTCTTGAGAAGCCCCTGTCATTTCCAGTCATCAACCTCTGAGGAATGATAAGTGGCTATAGCATCATTAATCCTTTGATCCAAGAGGTAGAGGAAAAAAGTGATGTCTAATACTGCCATCTCACTTTATATGTTCTATGGTTGCTATTCTTTCTTTAGGTAAATAGTGAGGGTGGGGAACGAATACAAAGAAAAAAGAAAAGAATAAAACTTAAAGAAACCTATTCTTTGTCCTCCCCCCCCCTTTTCTTTTGGTCCATAAATAATTTCTGGGCAAAATTATATGTTACAAGGAAATGCATTACAAAACTTAATTAGGATTTTTAAAATTCAAGCCCACCATATTATTTTACTTAATTTATATGGGGAATAGGAAGCTCTAGCTCAAAGGAAACAATTCAGTTTGTAGCCTGCTCTCCAGAAGAGGGAGGCCAAGCCACATGTACCCTTAAGTTTAACCAGCACTCATACTAATATTAACTATAGCCCCTTCTAGCTCTGGCTGCTAAGGTCACCTAGGAATTGTCCTTCGTGACAGCATTTCTACCTGAGCCTTCAAGATCCAGATTTGTCTCAGCCTGAGGTTCGTAAGAGAGCAGAATGACCTACTCAGAAATAGTTTAGGTAATCAGAATGATCTGAAACTTTAACCTCAATCTTTTATGAACTCCCTGGTAGTTGACTAAGCTCTATCTACCCTGGCTTTCCTTTGGTTCTTGGTCTTACAAAGCATTGTCCAATCTCAAGCACACCTGTTTGGATGCCCTTTCCTAAGATATCCCTATGTTTAGCTCAGTTAAATATCATTTCCTCTGGGAAGCCTTCTGGTACCAACATATATAAATAACACCCTCCATGCCAATTCTTTCTACCACATTATTGTACTACCCCATTATATTTCTTTCACCATATCGCTATTCAAAATTAACTAGTTTATTTACTGGTTTTCTGTTTTTATCTGTTTTCATCAACTAGAATGCAAGCACCATGATTTTTAGCTACATTATTTTCTTGTTACTCTAGAACAGTGCCTGCCACATGCACTGTTTAATAACCATTTTTTTATACTTTCATTTAAAAACTATTGCAAAATTACAGAAAGGTTGTAAGAAAAGAATAAAGGATGCCCATATATCCTTCAACCAGATTCATCAGTTTATAGCATTTTGTCACGTTTGTTTTATCACTTTTTTCTAAACATGTCTGTCTATCTACCTACCTATCTACATATATATATATTTCCTAAGAACATTCTCATACATAACCTCATTGTAGGTAGCAAAGTCAGAAAATATATTATTTTAATAGTTTCATTAGCTAATTTAATTTCCACATTCAAATTTTGTAATTGTCACGAAATATTATTTTAGCATATTAAAATTTTCTTCTGATGTAGGATCCAATCCCTAGTTAACTGTTGCATTTAGTTGTCATGTCGTTAGTATCCTTTAATATGGAATGGTTTCTTGGCTTTTCTTTGTCTTTCATGACCATGACATTTTTTAGGAGTACATTTATATAGGAGTATAATTATTTTGTAGAATACCAATAGCTGTTTTTTGGAATTTGAATATATGAATTCTGACTGCTGTCTAGAATTGCCCTTATATGAAAGTTCATGAGAATTGAAAATGTGTAAAATTTTCAAAACTTCACTCAGTCCATTCTGAGATCTAAGAATAAAATCGGTACTAAACCATACTTTGGGAGAGTCCCAATTTCTTGTCTTCCAATGTTTTTAATTTCCATAACTATATAAATAATCTCAACAGATTTCCTGAATTTTTGTATTATGCTAACATAAGGTATACTATGAAAATTTAACTAAGCTATTACAATATATTTTATCTGGAACCCTTTTAAGGAGCATACATCACTGAATATATCAATCTCTTTAAAAATCAAGGCTTTACTAGCTTTATTTTCCAGTTTCATGTTCCACAATTACCCTTGTTTGATCAAAAAAGCAAAGGAGACATTGTCTGACTTTAGATTTATTTTCAATAAAGTTTTTAGAATGGATGTTGCCAGGTACCAATGTATCACTCTTCAAAGGAGAAAATCAAAATATGCTGTGGAACAAAAATCAATTAACAATCTCAGATTTTAATATTTTTGGAAGCCCAGTACAAGTATATCATGTTCTTGCCATTATATCTACTTATCTTCTATGAAGAAGTTGGCTGAATACTCAGTTTAAATAAATTCATTCAAACAACTGGAAGCTAAGAATTATCACCTTGTTTCACAAATTATTAATAGCCTCAGCGTCAAAAGGTCCTTAAAAAATCTTGTACCTCTATTAAGTTTTTCTCCTATCCGATGGGAAAATCAGCCTCATCTTTTCAGTCTATTCAGTGGTTCCCAGCACTGGATATTTATTGGAATAAGTTGGGGAACTTTGAAGAACTAACAAATCTTGAGCCATCATTACTGATTCTGATATAATTGGTCTGGAGTGGACCCTTAATAATTGATGTTATCTTAAAAGAACTTCACGTGCTTCTGAAGTGCAACCAGAATTAAGAATCACTCATCTGAACCAAAGAAATTGCCATCACTCAGTGACATCAGTCAAGTAGAATGCTGAAATATCTTCCAATCTGATAGCCCTGCTCCTTATATTGGTAGAATATACTCATCCTTCCCCCTTGGTGACAAATCAACATCTCTGGCTGATTCTAATCATATCTTTTTATTTCATTTAGATGCAATGGATTAAGACTCTTGACTAGAATAAACTGGACTATTATGTTACATTAATTTGTGACTAAGGAAACCTAAAACCATGCTGTCTAATTTTGTCAATGCCATTACCTTAAACCGTGGAGTTGATTATACCTCTTATATCCCTTTATGTTAAATATTTGATCATTTCTCCGATTCCTTCTTTAGGCATCGCCATGGTCTTTTATTGCCATGATGTCTCACTTAAGTAAAAGATTTTCAAATGTATAGAAAACAAAAGAATTTGATTTATCACCAAATAATGAAAGAATGTCATAGATTATAAAACTGTTCAAGAGATCATTATATAGTTAAATCATTTATATATCCTCTTTTTATTTAGACTCTACAAATATGGATGTTATAATGCAAACAGTTACTAAAAAAAAAAAAAAAATCAATGTCGGTATCATCTGAACTCTTTCCCCCTAATTTAATCCAGGCATTTGAACTACCCATTTCTGAGCTCATCGATGGTTCTTGAATGTCAGGTGCACCCTATTTAATCAATAACTAAGCCTTCATTAGACTCAATGAGCTGCTGATATGTACCTTTACATATTCAAAATCTGTCCCTCAGTATAGAATCTAACTGGACCTTTATCAAATGAAAAAGTCAACTCAGGCTTCCCTTTGGCAATTATGTTAACTCCCTCAGATTCTCATTAACTAAGCCGTATGATTACTGCACAAAGAATGCTCATAGGAAAAAAAAAGTGACCTCAGTGTATTATATTATATTCTTTAAGAAGATTTAGTAGTGGGCATTAGTTATAGAGACACAAGGAACATGACAGCTTATTGATTATACAAATATGTTCCCTGCATTTATTTAAAACAAACCAATTAGTGCAAAGTTGGTCTCTTTCTTAAAGGGCCAGATAGTTACAATTTTAGGCTTTGCTGGCTACATAGTCTGCCGCAACTATTTAACTCTGCTGTTGTAGTGGAAAAGCAGCCACAGGCAGTATGTAAAGGAACAGCTATGGCTGTGTCACGGTAAAAGCTTGTTTACAGAAACAAGTGGCAGGCTGTGAGTTATAGTTTGCTGACCCCTTAATTAGTGGAGCAAAATGTTTCCTATGTATAATACCCATATGCATATATGTATATATGTTTTTGTTTACAAAATGAAATTGAGTACCTCTTTTAGTAAACTGAACACCGTGAAATAAAGCTACAAGAGTGAATTTTGTATATATTTGAAGCCATCACATTTTTTATTTTTAATTAGCATGTCATGTTAGAAGACGTAAGAGAGAAATGCTCTATCCATGCCTCCTTTACTTAAGTAAACTCTTCTCTGAACATATGCGGTATAGTTTTTCCTAAAGGAAGTCAATTAAAAAATTAAGCTATTCATTAACTCAGCACACTTTAAGTAACTAAGTAAATAAATACTCTTCTATTTGTTTGGCTGGGTTCTTGGACGTGAGATACTTCACGCTGTCCTGACAGAGCTCATTATCTCAGAGAAGACGCCAGAGGTCAGGTTTTAAGAGACCTTCTTTCATGTGTTTGTTGGCAATCTGTATAGCTTCTTTGGAGAAATGTCTATTTAGGTCTTCTGCCCATTTTTGGATTGGGTTGTTTGTTTTTTTGATATTGAGCTGCATGAGCTGCTTGTAAATTTTGGAGATTAATCCTTTGTCAGTTGCTTCATTTGCAAATATTTTCTCCCATTCTGAAGGTTGTCTTTTCGTCACTAATCATTAGAGAAATGCAAATCAAAACTACAATGAGGTATCACCTCACACGGGTCAGAATGGCCATCATCAAGAAATCTACAAACAATAAATGCTGGAGAGGGTGTGGAGAAAAGGGAACCCTCTTGCACTGTTGGTGGGAATGTAAATTGATACAGCCACTATGGAGAACAGTATGGAGGTTCCTTAAAAAACTAAAAATAGAGCTACCATATGATCCAGCAATCCCACTCCTGGGCATATACCCTGAGAAAACCATAATTCAAAAAGAGTCATGTATCATAATGTTCATTGCAGCACTATTTACAATAGCCAGGACATGGAAGCAACCTAAGTGTCCATCGACAGATGAATGGATAAAGATGTGGCACATATATACAATGAATATTACTCAGCCATATAAAGAAACGAAATGGAGTTATTTGTAGTGAGGTGGATGGACCTAGAGTCTGTCATACAGAGTGAAGTAAGTCAGAAAGAGAAAAACAAATACTGTATGCTAACACATATATATGGAACCTAAAAAAAAAGAAAAAAAAATGGTTCTGAAGAACCTAGGGGCAGGACAGGAATAAAGATGCAGACGTAGAGAATGGACTTGAGGACAGGGGGAGGGGGAAGGGTAAGCTGGGATGAAGTGAGAGCGTGGCATGGACTTATATATAAACTTCAGAAAATTTATTAAGAGAAAATAGAGGGACTTCCCTGGTGGTCCAGTGGTTAAGACTCTGCGCTTCCATTGCAGGGGGCACGGGTTCGATCCCTGGTCGGGGAACTAAGATCCCGCATGCCCCTCGGAGTGCCAAAAAATAAAAACAAATAAATAAAAAATATGCGAAAGTCATTAAAAAAAAAAGTGGTTCTGAAGAACCTAGGGGCAGGACAGGAATAAAGACGCAGACGTAGAGAATGGACTTGAGGACACGGGGAGGGGGAAGGGTAAGCTGGGACAAAGTGAGAGAGTGGCATGGGCGTATATACACTACCAAATGTAAAATAGATAACTAGTGGGAAGCAGCCGCATAGCACAGGGAGATCAGCTCCGTGCTTTGTGACCACCTAGAGGGGTGGGATAGGGAGAGTGGGAGGGAGGCTCAAGAGGGAGGGGATATGTGGATATATGTATATATATAGCTGATTCACATTGTTACACAGCAGCAACTAACACAACAATGTAAAGCAATTATATTCCAATAAAGATGTTAAAAAAATTTTTTCATGAGATAAAAAGTTAAAGTAGACAATATATATAAAAATATGATCAATAATCTTTAGAACTCTATTAAATATTGAAAACAATTACAATAACCTAAATATATATATATATATATATATATATATATATATATAAAATGTTGAGAGACGAAAGCAAGTTATAGAATATCTGTACAATATAATTCTATTCATTATTATTTTGAGCATTCCAACTCTAAAAATATGCAAATATATAAAACACAGAATGGAATGAAGCTCACTAAATATAGTATTTATTGCCTTTGTGTGTGGAGGGAAATGAAATTGAAAATTGAATAGGAGATAATGGTACCACTCCTTCCTCTATGGGTAATGTTTGATGTCTTTTGTAATACACCGCCACCAAACCTGAGAGAGGTTGAGGAAGGGAAAAGGGAGAGGAAGAGGATGACAGGGAGAGGGAGACAAAGAGGCAAGGAGGGAGGAAGGAAGGTGGGGGGAGAGAGAGAGAGAGGTTTTGAAACCAAATCTGTGTGGTGGATCCTTGAGTGTTTCTTATTTCTCATACTACTCCATACTCTTCTGTGTTTTTAACATTTATCAAAACACATTTAAAAATCAACAAATCATTTGAGTACAACTCTAAATATGTTAGATCCATGTTTTATACATGATTGCAAGTCAAAGATAACTGGAATTTAAGTCAAGAGACTTGATTTTCAGTGCAGTCTCTACCACTTACAAGCTCGTGTGAGTCACTATCACTGAACCCTAGATCCTTCATCTACAAAATGTTAATAAGAATGTTTGCTATGCTTAGTTCACAAGAGTATATGTAAAAAGCATTTTATAAAAGAGAAAATGCTTTCCAAATATAAAGGATATTTTTTTCTAATGAGTACTAATTATTACAGCTTCCATGTATTTAATGCCTACCAAATGACAGGCATATTTAAAATATTGTTAATACTCAAAATGCTAAAAATGAAAATTAGCTATTTTTATCCCCATTTTTTTTTTTTAATTTTGTTTATTTATTTTTGGCTGCGTTGGGTCTTTGTTGCTGTGCACGGGCTTTCTCTAGTTGCGGTGAGTGGGCATCTCATTGTGGTGGCTTCTCTTGTTGCAGAGCACGGGCACTAGGCATGCAGGCTTCAGTAGTTGTGGTACGCAGGCTCAGTAGTTGTGGCTCACGGGCTCTAGAGCGCAGGCTCAGTAGTTGTGATGCACGGGCTTAGTTCCTCCGTGGCATGTGGGATCTTCCCAGACCAGGGCTTGAACTCGTGTCCCCAGCATTGGCAGGCAGATTCTTAACCACTGCACCACCAGGGAAGCCCTATCCCCATTTTGAAGAGGGGAAAATTGAGGCTCAATGAGAAACCATCCAAGGGGTGGTAAATGGCACTGGCAAGAAAAAGGCAGACCTTTTCTCTCTAACATAAATTATTACTTTCCTTTTGGTAAAAACATCTTTTGCAGCATATGGAATATTTGAGGGGGGCAGTGGGGGAAAATTACCCATTTAAAGGGCTTTTCTCGTTTCTAGAGCTTGTAAAATTTATTAGTGATTGTGTAATAAATCGTTTTTCTGGGTTAAATCCTTGACTCTCGTTTTCTAATAGAAAGTGTCTATCATTCGAATAAAAAGATTACCAGATGCCTTCATCTGGGTCTCCTGAAAGGAACTCTCCTGACTATAGAACTGCGAGTTCTGGTACAGTAATTTTTATATTTCCATGTTTGTAATGATATGTGGCCTTGTGCTGGTAACTGAAGTGGCAGTCTGTCACCCTGCTGCTTCTGCCCACTGTCTGCCTGACAGTTAGGAGAGAAAAGAGCTATTGGCTGTGCCACTCTTGCTCCCAGGAGTCTACAGCTCTGCCACCTAATCTGAATGTTGTGCTTCAGTAACTCCCTAAGAGGGTTCTTCTGCCCACTCAGCTTATGTTCCCTAACCACATGGCAGCTGCTTGTGAAGCCAGGTCTCATCAGTTCTCTACACAGACCCTCTCAACAGACTTGCTCTGCAGCACGTATGGATTTAGTATTGGCAGCCTCCTACCTTACTGATGCTTAGGCCATCACAGCATTCAAAGATAAACATGAGTCACGATACCACTTACAGAGCTGTTCACAAAACCATCCGTGATCCATAGTAGCCTTCCTGAGTTTTTCTTGCCATCAGAAGACACCTCTGTAGACTCAGGATAGAGCAACCCTGTAATGAAGTGTTAGAGAAGGAAGACTGCCTATTTTGTGAAAGTGCAGCAAATCCTATGCTCAGAAGAACTTTGCTTTTTTGTTTTTTAACATCTTTATTGGAGTAAAGTTGCTTGACAATGGTGTGTTAGTTCCTGCTTTATAACAAAGTGAATCAGCTATACATATGCATATATCCCCATATCTCTTCCCTCTTGCGTCCCCCTCCCACCCTCCCTATCCTTTGAAAATTCCATTGTCCTTGTCATTTACTTCAGTGGCTCTCCAAATATTTGTCCGTAAAATTATTTCTGTCATTCTAAGCATAATTTGCTTTGGAACTCAGAGATCTTCATCTTATTAGTCTTGATTCTGTGATTAATAGCAAAAAAGTAACCAACTATAGTAATCCTAACACTATATTTTCTTTTGCATCTTTGGTTCAATTGAGGTTTCTAGCAGTTGTGCTTATGAACAAAGCTATAACTCCCTAACCCTATGAATAAGTCCATGTATTTTTTATTACTATTTTAAACATATTAATAGTTAAAATGTGTATGATGAGGGGTTTGGAATATGCATCCAATATTCACATTTGGCTTTGAATACCTTGTTTTTGAATTACACTGACTTGAGATCATTTCAATATTTCAGAATGATTGACTCTATATACCAGTGGAAAAGACTAGCAACAGTGAGATGCTGATGTTTCATAAATTTGTTCTTGCATGTCTCTAAAATATATTTACATGCTTACTTTAAATAGTTTCCCTTTGCATTCTACTTTGAAATGGAATTTTTATAGTCTCCAAAAATGTATATGACTTGATCATCAGTTTATATATTCTAACTATATGTGGAATTTGAAATGAAGACCTATCTTTTTTACGGATATATAAAATAGCAAAATTCCTTATTTTCAGGCTCATTTTAATAATGTCCAATTCTAGGTAATTTTAAAGTGAGGTAAATGTGAATGCACTAAGTGTTTAATATAATTCCCAAGAATAGAAATAATGTGTGGGTAGTGCTATATTCTCAAAGTCTCAGGGGTGGAAGTTTGTAAAAAAAAAAAAAAAAAAAAAAAATAGGGGAATAGGAAAGCAATTTAGAGCAGAGTAAACCTTCCTATTCTTTCTTCCTAAGTCAGTACATCATCAAAAGCAGACAGGGGACATCCACAGAGTCTCAGGCACTTCCATTACCATCTGTTACTCTGACCCTGACATTGTCAATTAGAGTCTGAACTAGGAACTAATAATAGAGCTCTGGGTTCCTTGGCAAGAAATTCTTCTTCATATGCTTCCCCCACTTGGATAGTCTGATGATTACAACTTATGAACAGATGATTAGTTTCAGTTCAGTTACACAAAGTCCCTTCATCTCAGTCAGCGAAGAGGCCTGGGTCCACAGTTCATCACTCATCGCCTAGACTCTCATCCTCATCCTCACATCTGACTTAAACCTCTACCAATCCGTGATCCACCAAGCTACTTCATTCTTTATATGGGAATTCCCTATATCCTTGCTACTCAAATTGTTGGCATTACCTGGTAACTTGTAGTAGAGCAGAATCCTAGGCCAAAGCTCAGAATTTGCATTTAAACAAGATCTCTGGGTAATTTGCATGTACATTTAAGTTTGAGAAATACTGCTCCTGGTATTTCCTTACATTTTTATCTAAGTGCAACATGGCTTTCTCCCTAAGCCACTACTTCTTATGTAGTGGCTTCTCAAAAGGTAGTGCTCTCGATTTTACATTTGGTACTGTATATATGTCCATGCCACTGTCTCACTTTGTCCCAGCTTACCCTTCCCAGAAGCAGCCGCATAGCACAGGGAGATCAGCTCCGTGCTTTGTGACCACCTAGAGGGGTGGGATAGGGAGGGAGACGCAAGAGGGAAGAGATATGGGGATATAGGTATATGTATAGCTGATTCACTTTATTATAAAGCAGAAACTATAGGGAGGGGGGAGGGAGTGAGATGCAAGAGGGAAAAGATATGGGGACATATGTATATGTATAACTGAAAAAGAAAACAAAATTCTTCAAAAAAATAAAAAAATAAAGCAGAAACTAACACACCATTGTAAAGCAATTATACTCCTATAAAGATGTTAAAAAAAAAAAACCTAAAAATTAAAGAGCATAAAGATAAAAATTATCCAGAATTCTTCCACCCAAAGATAACCATTAATGAACATTTTGATATATTTTCTTACATTTGTGTTTCTTCATTTTTTAAAATAAATTTATTTATTTTATTTATTTTTTAAAAAAAATAGGTAGTGCTCTCTGTCCTGTATTTGTCATACAATTCTGAAGGTTGGAAGAGTTCCCTCTTTGTTTCTCATATTGTTTCGAAATTGTTCTCTCTCTCCTCCCTAAGAAAACATATCTATACTGAAGCTTTTGCTCTTTGGTTTCACCATTCTCCTTTACTCCTTGTCGCAAACCTCTGTAGATCTGTGTCACTCCCCTCATCCCTTGAAGATATTCAGACCTGGTTAACTCATTCTCCCTTGCATACTATTCCTGATATAATGCATGGTGGTTTAAAGATAGAGAATCCTTCCAATACATGGGCTCCAGTTTCTTGATCCCCTCGCTTATAATTATCTTGGCCTCCACTCCACATAAACCACCAATATTCTGGTCATGCCAGACATTATCATAGCCAATATGTACCTCTCCTCCATAATCTTAGTTTCATAAATTCCACTCTGTCAGCCTCACCTTCTCTCTTTCCAATTCTTTCCCTCTAGTACCTTCACTGCAACAATTCTTTGCTCCCATCGGCACTCATAATTTATTGATCTGCCCTGTTTTCACTCTCTTTCACCCACTTCCCTCCTTGCCTGGTTACCATAGTCATCTGAAAAACTTGAAACCTGTTTAAATCAAATTCTCTAACTATCCAATTCTTACAGTTTATCACTTGAATATGTCATATAGTTTTATGTTCATGTTACCAGAAATCTTAAGTGTGCCTTTTGTACTGTAGTATATTTCAGGTGGGGTTTTTTTTCTAGTTAAATAAGACTTCCCCTCTTTCTGATAATTATTTCATACTCTCTCCTCTTTTCTCAAGCCTCAACACTTCTTCCCCACTACAAAGCCCTTTCACTATCCGTTGATTATCTTTTTTCTTATTTCATTGAGAAAACAGAAGCAATCCAAAGAGAAAACAACAAATCTGTTTGTGTAGCCACATAAACTTCCTACCCACCCCTTTCAGTTGATAACCTGTCTGAAATCCTTTGTAAGGCCAACCTTCAGTGTATGCAGTGGATCCCATGTCTTCATGCCTTTTCAAGGACTTTGCTATTTTGTCCCTCTTTCTCTTGGATAACCACATTCACCAGCTCATTCTAATCTTTCTTTTAAGATCCTGTGACAGTGGGATCCTAAGTTTTTTTTTTTTAATTGAAATATAGTTGATTTACAGTATTGTGTTAGTTTCAGGTATACAGCAAAGTGACTCAGTTATGTATGTGTGTGTGTATATATATATATATATTTCAGATTATTTTCCATTACAGGTTATTACAAGATATTGAATATAGTTCCCTGTGCTATACAGTAAATCCTTGTTGCTCAGGATCTTAAGTTTATCTCTAGCTATTGTTATTGTTCATTTCACTTCTGGAGAAAAATTCTTTCAAATAATTGTCTTCACTTTGTAATTCACTATTTTCCTCTCATTCTTGTTTCAACCCACTTGTATTAGTCTAAGTTATCCAGAGAAGCAAAACTAATAGGAGATATATACATATTACTCTAAGGAATTGGCTCATGCAATTCTGAAGGTTGAGAAGTCCCAACATCTGCAGTTGGCAAACTGGAGACCCAGCAGAACCAATGGTATAAGTTCCAGTATGAGTGCAGGAGAAGATCAATGTCCCAGCTCAAAAACAGTCAGCCAGTCAAGGGGCTTAATCCCTTGACTTCTTGTCTTTTTGTTATACATCCACTCTGTTAGTGAACTCATCCAGCTTTAAGTAAAATCTCTATACCAATGACTACATATTGTTTTTACTACAGCCCTGGCTTCTTCCCTGAACTCCAGCGCTGTAGTTGACATCACCTGGCTATATAATAGGCATTCCAATTTTAACCTAACACCAGACTTTTGATTTACTATTGACTGAGCCTAATCCATGTTATTTGCCATCTGAATAAATGACACCTCCATTCTACCAGGTGTTTTAGGGGGAAAAAGCTTGAAATATTTTTTTTTACTCCTCTATCCCTCATATTTCACATCAAATCCAGGAGTAAATTCTGTTGACACTAACTTTGAAATATATCCAGTTTTGACCACTTATTCTCTTCACTGAACAAAGCCACTATCATCTCTTCTTTTGCCTTCAAGTAAGAGCCTTCTGATTAAACTACTTGCTTCTGTCTTTTTTTTTTTTTTTAATAATTTTAGCAATTTCATGTATCTTTATTTATTTTATTTATTTTTGGCTGTGTTGGGTCTTCGTTTCTGTGCGAGGGCTTTCTCTAGTTGCGGCAAGTGGGGGCCACTCTTCATCACGGTGCGCGGGCCTCTCACTATCGCGGCCTCTCTTGCTGCAGAGCACAGGCTCCAGACGCGCAGGCTCAGTAATTGTGGCTCACGGGCCCAGCTGCTCCGCGGCATGTGGGATCTTCCCAGACCAGGGCTCGAGCCCGTGTCCCCTGCATTGGCAGGCAGATTCTCAACCACTGCGCCACCAGGGAAGCCCCGCTTCTGTCTTTTTAAAACAGCTTTATTGAAATGTATTTTACATATCATAAAATTCATAAAAGTTCAAGTTTACAATTCAGTGATTCTAGTAACTTTTCTGAGTAGTGCAGCCACCACAATACATCAGTTTTAAAACATTTTTGTCCCCTTAATAAGATCCATCATGTCCATTCCCCATTCCCAACCCCAGCTGTAGCAACCACTAGTCTATTTTCTGTCTGTGGCATTTCACATAAATAGAATAATATAATACGTAGTCTCTTGTGTCTGGCTTCTTTCACTTAGCGTAATATTTTTGAGGGTCATCCCTGACATAGCATATTTCAGTAGTTTGTTCCTTTCTATTGCTGTAGAGTATTTCATTGTACAGATATACATTCTGTCTATCCCTTTATAAGCTGATGAATACTTAGGTTCTCTCTAGTTTGGGGCTATTGTGAATAATTCTGTTATGAACTTTGACATGTAGGTCTTTGTGTGTATATGTTTTTATTTCTCCTAGATTGATATCCAGGAGTAGAATTTCTGGATCATATGGTAGTTGCATGTTTAACTTTTGATAGCAAAATTGTTCTCCAAAGTGGCTGCACCTTTTCACGTTTCCACCAGCAATGTATGAGGGTTATTGATGCCCCACATCCTTTCTTATCCATACTCACCATTCTAGTGCATGCAGAATGGTATCTTATTGCAGTTTTAATTTGCATTTCCCTAATGACTAATGATGTTTAGCATGTTTTCATGTGCTTATTAGCCCTTCATATATCTTCTTTGATAAAATGTTTGTTCCTATCTTTTGCCCATTTTTTTGATTGAGTTGTTTGTCTTCTTATTATTGAGGTGTCAAGGTTTTTGTTTTTTAATATAAATTCTGGACACACATCTCATATTGGATATGTGTTTGCCAATATTTTCTCCCAATTTATTCTTTATCTTTTCATTTCTTAATGGTGTCTTTTGAGATGCAAAAGTTTTGAATTTTGATGAGGTCCAGCTTATCAATTTTTTTCTTTCATGGGCCATAATTTAGTGTTATATCTAAGAAATCTTTGCTTAGTTCAAGGTCCCAAAGATCTTCTCCTGTGTTTCCTTCTAAAGGTTTTCTTTATTTAGCTCTTACATTTAAGTCTATGATCCAGTATGAATTATTTTTTGTGTATAGTGTCACATTCCCTGCTCCATCTTTATTCACCCACATGCTGTGATCAACACCAGGAAAAATGGTCATTTAAAATTTCAAATCATATCATATGACTCCTCCTGTTAAGGTCCTCTAATGGCTTCCCATTTCATTCCAAGTGATATTCAAAGTCCTATAATGTGCTGAACCTCCTACCTTTTGATATCATCTCCTACCTCTTTTCAATATGCATCTTTCACTCCAGGATTACAGGCTTCCTTGCGATTTCTCAGAGTCTAATATTTCTACTTCACAGTTTCTGCACATGCTGCTTTATCTGGCAGGAACGTTCTGCCACCTTCTCGTAGACATCTTCCCTGACTACTCTCGGTAAACTAGTGCTCCATGTCATACTCTATCCCCTTATCCTTTCATATTTTCTTCATGGCCCTTAGCATCTCCCAACACAATATACGTATATTTATTAATGTGTGTGTGTGTGTTTATATATTGTCAGCTTCCCCCATTACAATGAAAGCTCTGTAAGGTCAAAGGCATTTTTCTTTTGTTCACTATTTTATCTTTATTAGCTAGAAGAGTGTCTGACACATAGTAAAAATGGTTCCGAATTAAAAATATAAATGACTCATGGTCCCTATCTTTGCTTCCAAGAAGACGTCTAGGAGTGGTATGTGAGTCCAAATATGCTTATACTGTTGAAGAAAAATGAAAGTGGAGTGATATGGAGTTTGCTTTGTTTCTACAGAAATACATATCATTAGGCAATGTTAAATGTTATAAATGATTATCTGAATGGTTTTACAAAATGAAAATCCCCTATTAAATTACCTGAGAATCATATTGATTATTATTTTGAATTATTTAATAGTATATTTCAAGTTCTTGCATAGGTATTAGCAAAAGATTTTTCAAAATAATTTATATAGAAACGTTCAATATAAATAGAAGGATATGTGCATATTATTTCTTAGATGATATAATCCTTTTCTGACTACCATATCTGGAAATAATCTTTCTCTTTCTCTTCCCATTTACAGTAATATATTTGTGCCTACTTTTATGAGAGTTATCATTTGGGTATCAATCTCTGCTTGTATTAAAGCCATCTCTTCCACTTCGCTTTAAATCTCTATGAATGGATTATAAACTACTAGTGAGCAGGATCCATACCTTATCTGCCTTTGCATTTTCTGGAAGTGCTTTGCATAAAGTTCACACATACATTTTTGTTCAATAAATAGTAAAAAAAAAAAAAACAAACAAAAAAAAAACAAACTTTAGCTAATATGCCAAAATTTGAAAGTCATGTTGCCAAGTGAGATTGATTGAACAATGCAGAGTAATAACGCTGACTTTATTTTTATTCACTCATGGAACATATGAGCTCTTTCTGTATTGTTTGAACTACGCATCTAACAATATGCCATTGCCTTCTGGGTCCTGATACTGAGAAATTCTGGCAGTATATTGCACAGATATTTACACGACCACATCCAAAACAAACAGTTTTAAGGAAACCATTTGACAGAAACCATTTTGAATGATACTCTATTTCATCTACATGTAATTATCATTGTTGCTTCATGCATGTATATGAACTGAAACAGTAATGCTATATGTGTGTATATATGTTTATGTGTTTATGTGTCTGATCACATAAAATGTTAACTTTTACTCAGATGAAATCTATGTTTTACAACTATGAGGGGAATGGTGGAGGAAGACTTGCTCTTAGTGCCTAACTAATAAGTTGTGACGCTAGAATTTTAATACGTAGAATCTGAGTCCAGATTGCATGCCCCTAAGCACAGAAATGTACTGCCTTCTCTGTGAAAAGTATTCTTTACATAATCTCTGTGTCTCAGTTTAATTATCTATGTAATAGGTATGCTAATTTAATCTACCTCATAGAGGTGTGAGGAATTAATAATATTGGGTTGGCTAATGTATATGTATATATCAGTCCAGTGTCTAACATATAGAGATTGATATTAGCATTTTTATATTTGAAAGTATATTACTTTTGTAATGAAAAGTGCAGGAAAAATAAAATTAACAGAAGAAAACAAAGCTGTTGTGATCATAAGCCTTAAATAAATAAAGGACATCAGTGGAAATAGAATATTTAAAACTTACTTGATCCAATGCCCAGGTGATGCCCAAATTAGAGGTGGAAACAAAGGTAGAAAAGATCTGGGGCTGGTGATGCTGGATTATGAAACACGACTGTAATTTTAACATTATGTTGTGTCAGGTATAACCCAGTTTTAAACCATCCAAACTTTACCAAAGGAAGGATATGATCAAAAGAGGGAAATGTGTCTAATGTTTTGTCCTAGATACAGGAGGTTTAAATGGAGATTGTTCTTTTGATCAAACTCCTTAAAATATTGCCTATGCAGAGAGAGAACTGCTGAATGTGTTTAATTGTTACCATTACTGAGGATTCATATTTGTAGTCTGTAGCCCGTCAGAAGTTAGAGGCAGAAAAGAATCAAATGCCACCATCCTATATTTCTTCTCCTTAAACACTGTAAGAGAATTTATTTTAGGGTATTTTCAATAGCTGAGAAATGGGAGGAGAGCATGAGGAATATAAAAATTTTTTTTTAATTTTTATTTTATATTGGAGTATAGTTTATTAACAATATTGTGTTAGTTTCAGGTGTACAGCAAAGTGATTCAGTTATACATATACATGTATCTATTCTTTTTCAAATTCTTTCCCCATTTATGTTATTACAGAATATTGTGCAGAGTTCCCTGTGCTACACACTAGGTCCTTGTTGGTTATATATTTTATTTTAAATATTTATTTATTTAGGCTGCACCAGGTCTTAGTTGCAGCATGTGGGATCTTTAGTTGCAGCATGCAGACTTCTTAGTTTCGGCATGCGGACTCTTAGTTGCAGCATGCATGTGGGATCCAGCTCCCCGACCAGGGATGGAACCTGGGACCCCTGCATTTGGAGTGTGGAGTCCCACCCACTGGACCACCAGGGAAGTCCCTGGTTATATATTTTAAATATAGCAGTGTGTACATGTCAGTCCCAAACTCCCAATCTATCCCTCCCCACAACCTTCCTCCCTGGTAACCATAAGTTTGTTCTCTAAGTCTGTGAGTCTGTTTCTGTTTTGTAAATAAGTTCATTTGTGTCATATTTTAGATTCCACATATAAGTGATGTCATATGGTATTTGTCTTTCTCTTTCTTACTTCATTTAATATGATAATCTGTAGGTCCATCCATGTTGCTGCAAATGGCATTATTCATTCTTTTTAATGGCTGAGTAATATTTCATTGTATATATGTACCTCATCTTCCTTATCCATTCATCTGTCGATGGACATTTAGGTTGCTTCCATGTCTTGATTACTGTAAACAGTGCTGCAATGAACATTAGAGTGCACGTATCCTTTCGAATTATGGTTTTCTCCAGGTATATGCCCAGGAGTGGGATTGCTGGATCATATGGTAGCTCTATTTTTAGTTTTTTAAGGAACCTCCATACTGTTCTCTATAGTGGTTGTACCAATTTACATTCCCACCAACAGTGTAGGAGGGTTCCCTTTTCTCTACACCCTCTCCAGTATTGTTTGTAGAGTTTTTGATGATGGCCATTCTGACTGGTGTGAGGTGATATCTCACTGTAGCTTGATTTCCAATTCTCTAATAATTAACCATGTTGAGCATCTTTTCATGTACCTCTTGGCCATCTGTATGTCTTCTTTGGAGAAATGTCTATTTGGGTCTTCCCATTTTTTGATTGGGTTGTTTGTTTTTTTGATATTGAGCTGCATGAGCTGCTTGTAAATTTTGGAGACTAATCCATTGTCAGTTGCATCGTTTGCAAATATTTTCTCCCATTCTGTGGGTTGTCTTTTAGTTTGTTTATGGTTTCCTTTGCTGTGCAAAAGTTTTTGAGTTTAATTAGGTCCCATTTGTTTGCTTTTATTTCCATTACTCTAGGAGACAGCTCAGAAAAGGTATTGCTGCGATTTATGTCAGAGTATTCTGCCTATGTTTTCCTCTAAGAGGTTTATAGTATCCGGTCTTACATTTAGGTCTTTAATCCACTTTGAGTTTATTTTTGTGTATGGTGTTAAAGAATGTTCTAATTTCATTTTTTTACATGTAGCTGTCCAGTTTTCCCAGCACCATTTATTGAGGAGACTGTCTTTTCTCCATTGTATATTCTTGCCTCCTTTATCATAGATTAAGTGACATAAGTGCATGGATTAAGACCATAAGTGCATGGGTTTATCTCTGGACTTTCTATCCTGTTCCATTGATCTATGTTTCTGTTTTGGTGCCAGTACTATACTGTCTTGATTACTATAACTTTGTAGTATAACTTTGTCTGAAGTCAGGGAGCCTGATTCCTCCAGCTTCATTTTTCTTTCTCAAGATTGCTTTGGCTATTTGGGGTCTTCTGTGTCTCCATACAAATTTTAAGATTTTTTTGTTCTAGTTCTGTGAAAAATTGCCATTGTTAATTTGACAGGGATTGCATTTAATCTGTAGATTGCCTTAGGTAGTAAAGTTGCAGGATACAAAATTAATACACAGAAATCTGTTGCATTTCTATACACTAAAAATGAAAGATCAGAAAGAGAAATTAGAGAAACAATCTCATTTACCATCGAATCAAAAAGAATAAAATACCTAGGAATAAACCTCCCTAAGGAGACAAAAGACCTGTACTTTGAAAACTATAAGATGCTGATGAAAGAAATCGAGGATGACACAAACAGATGGAAAGATATACCATGTTCTTAGACTGGAAGAATAAAATTTTTAATTTTATCTTTCTTTGAATGACATGGGGCATGTTCTCATGTTGAACCATATAAAAGAGAATGTTAAGAACTTAGGAGTTTCTTAGGAAGTTGTAGGAGGTCTCTTGGGAAGTCTGAGGTGCTTTTTTAAGAACGTGCCATGCTTGTTCCACTGTGGTGGTGTGTACAATTCTTATTTAGGCTGCTTGTATTAAAACCCATGCCCGTTAGTGTTTGAATTTTAGAAAAGTTACTCTCAAATCCCTATGGCTAATGAAGACAGAGGGGTCAAATATCATTTGTCTTTGTTTATCTAGGTAATGTAACTACATTTTGCAAGCTCTTATAGGAGGATTAGCAGAGAATCCTTAAGACACTGAGGAGTAGAATCACAGTTGTCCTTTGACAGTAGCCAGTTCTGATGAACAAATATGTAAGTCATATGCTATTATAATAAGGGACATGTCAAACACCCACTTCATCAGATAGCACTCAAAATTTTAGAGAGTTAAAACTATTCTTAGGGGTCAAGTGACATGATCTCAAGTTCGTCAAAGAAAAAATGATGATTTCAGTGTTGCAAAACCTTTATTTACTTAGTGAATTATCAAGTCAAGGCTGCGATACTGAGAAGAAATAGAAGTCCTCAGATCTCGAGAGAACCAGGCCTCTGACACCTCAGTCTCTAGAACTCACTGGTGAGAGGTATGTGAGAAGTGAAACAGGCTCCTGAAGTAGTCCTCAGATTCTACTTTTGACTTAGCATTTCCTTGTCTTGCTAAACCTCTTTTTAATTGCTAATTTTGGATTTGGGGCCTTAGGGGCCATACTAGATTGAGACAGAGAAAGAAAAAAAAATTATAACTTTGGTCAAAATATAGCTATCTGATAGTGACACTCCATACTTTATTTACAAATTGTATTTCCTGTCTCATGACAGAGAAAACCAGACATATGTGTGTCTGGATCTTTTTTCAGGCATGCATTAATAATATAACACTTACCTATGTGCCTACATGTAGTAAACTAAACGGATTTTGTTGACTCTAATGTCAGTGTTTATAATAAAACCTGCTCAGCAACAAGGATGTTGAGGCTCTCTCTCAGTGATACCAACCTACATGCATTGAGAGAGACTGAGGGAGAGAGAGAGAGAGAGAGGGAAAGAACTACGTGAGACTTTCAAAGTGTTGGGTTGTGTGGCTTCACAGACATGGTAGAAAGCTTGGGACCATGGCAGACCACAGACTGTGCCCTTGATGGTTGCAACCTGGCTTCTGGGTTAATTAGCTATCTTATTTGGTGTTAAAAGAGCAGATGAAACACACACACAAAAAACCCACCAAACCATCTAAAAAATGCTTAGTCCACCTGATATGCATCAAGGCTAAAAAGGAAACAGCTTTCCATTTGGTATCTGAAAGTTACTACTCTGGTACATCAAGGACTAAGGAATATTAATTGAATGATGAGTAAGAAGGAGAAGAGAGAGAGAATAATACACTAGAGAGGAAAGTCAGTTAGCCTTCATCCCTAGGATGTAACCCATTTATAGTGTCCTTTCAACTAGTCAGTTCATGCAAGAAAGTCCTAGTGAATGGGGAAAGCTGGTGGACACAGATATCCCACTCTTGGGGAGAAGTCACCAGCAAGGAGAGAAAGATGTATTTGGTCAACAAGACTCAAATGAACACATAGTGATTGCAGTAGACGTGATCGAGTATTTGTCTGACATCCAACTCATACTACTAATGTTCATAGGTTACGACTAGCAGAATGTGTAATTATTTTGAGTATGGGAGGTAAAATTCCAGGGAACAAATTCCCAGAACTGAATCCTTGCATCCCAGCTGTGAGATTGCTGCCTCTACCTTCAAAGAATGATCATTGGGTGATTCAGTGCCACCATGTACAGCCTCATGGGTTGTGCAGTGACCTATGGTGTCAGGTCTGAAGGAAGAGGAACATTCACATAATACGTGTCATCGATGTGAATATTTTTTGCAAGAATACCCTGACAGGTAGAAGCAATGTGTCTTGTTCTAAAACAATCAGTTTATTGTAACAAATTTCCAGTAGATGCAACAGTGTCTTGAGATTGGTTCACTTTTCTAATTTGCATAAAGGCACTAGCATAACACCTGTTTCTCCTTTAAAAAAGACTGCAAAGGGCTTCCCTGGTGGCACAGTGGTTAAGAATCTGCCTGCTGATGCAGGGGGACAAGGGTTTGAGCACTGGTCCGGGAAGATCCCACATGCCGCGGAGCAACTAAGCCCGTGCGCCACAACTACTGAGCCCACGTGCCACAACTACTGAAGCCTGTGTGCCTAGAGCCTGTGCTCCGCAGCAAGAGAAGCCACTGCAATGAGAAGCCCGCGCACCGCGACGAAGAGTAGCCCCTGCTCGCCGCAACTAGAGAAAGCCCACGTGCAGCAACAAAGACCCAACACAGCCAAAAAAAAAAACAATAAGACTGCAAAGAATATTCTAAGTGTGTGAATAGCATGTCCCTGAGGGAGGAAAAATAAATATGTTTGAGTTTTATTTTTGTGAGAAATTTTATCTCTGTGACACACATTATCTCTTGTTGTTAAATTAGTTTTCTATCCTGTCTTGATATTGGCAATGTGTCTGGGACCAAGGTGGTAAATTATGTGGAAACTGAAATGTATTCATGAAGTCTAAAAATTCAGTACAGATCAAAAACATACGGCAGATCTAAGCCCAGCTTTAAAGTCCCAGAATTTTTTTTTTGAAATGTGGACTGCTTGGCTCTCAGGGGCTGCTGCTTTCTGTGTGTCAGATATCCACAACAAAGTTAAAATCTACTTTTCCTTTTTAATAGAGGCTATATGAACTAGTGGTTAAGAGCATAGACTCTGAAGCCAGATAGTCTGGATTCAAATCTCATTTTCCTTTCTTACCAGCTCTATGCCTTTGGGCAAATCATTGAAACTTTCTATGCCTCGGTTTCTTCAAATGTAAAATGGAATTGAGAATATTAGTACACGTCTCATAGGGCTACTGTAAAGACTAAATGAATTAACATATGAAAAGCATTTGAACTAAACCGACCTACTAGCACAATATAATTCTTCACTGCTGTCACTACTACTACTACTACTACTACTATTAAATAATACTAGCAAAGTTGTGGTTATATTTTTGTCTATGTTCTTTATCTCTAGTAGGAAATGAATATGGAAACTTTGTGCTAGAGGGAAAATACTTGTGCCTATGTGGGCATTTTGGCATTCTGCAAATTAATATGTTACTAGCATGCTTATTAATTTTTTATTTATATTTTGTCAAAATATCTTTACAGTATAATAGGTAGTTGCCTATCTTTGCTAACCTTTTGAGCACAGCTTTGGATCTATGTCCATGAAAACTTTCTACATACACAGAAAAGTATTTCTTACCCTGTCTGGCACAATTATGACAGTGTTCACTATGAGTGTCTGTATGTAAGGCTGATAGAGACATAGATTTAATACATAGTGTCCATCTCTTCCCTCTCTTTTAAATTTTTTTTAAAAAATGATTATGTATGGAATAAAAACTAATATTTAAATCTAAAAAATAGAATCTTAGTCTTTGATATGAAATTTTTAATGTCTAAGTCTGGTCATATCCAAGACTAAGATTCTTTTTTTTAGATTTAAATATTAGTTTTTATTCCATACATGTTTTATAAAGAAAGAAACAAGAGATGAGCACTATATATATATTCTTAATTTGTAACATGAGTCACACATTGAACAAGAAACGTTTTTACGGGAGCAGTTTCACTTACTAATTCAATAACGTGGGTTGTAGTAGAATGTTCTGGGCAGGGGGAAGAAATTTTCTAAAAATCTCCATTTCTTGGTCATTTTCCCTTATTCTAGCTTTTTTTTATAAATCAGGCAAGTGATTTGAAGTGATACTAAATAGATGAGAATTTAGATTGTAATATAAAATAGCACCACAATAATTTATTGACGACCAAATTTTATCTAAGACTGCAGACTTCGGGGGATTGCAAACTGATGGTTCTCATGGTTGGTGGCATTGACTTTAATTGCATGCTGCAGTTTTTTATTTGAAATTTTTAAAAAATATTTATTTATTTATTTTTGGCTGTGTCGGGTCTTCGTTGCTGCACGCGGGCTTTCTCTAGTTGCGGCGAGCGGGGGCTACTCTTCGTTGCGGTGCGCGGGCTTCTCATTGCGGTGGCTTCTCTTGTTGCGGAGCACAGGCTCTAGGCACGCGGGCTTCAGTAGTTGTGGCTTGCAGGCTCTAGAGCGCAGGCTCAGTAGTTGTGGCCCTCTGGCTTAGTTGCTCCGCAGCATGTGCGATCTTCCCGGACCAGGGCTCGAACCCGTGTCCCCTGCAATAGCAGGCGGATTCTTAACCATTGTGCCACCAGGGAAGTCCCTGCAGTTTTTTATTTGAATGGCAAAAATATGTGATATGGATAAGTCACCCAACAAAGAATGCTTTTAATTCCTATTTGAAGATATTTCTTTACCTTATAGCATGATAAAAGGTGATCCACCTGGAAACCTGAGCTATGCAACACTCTATTTCTTATTTAAACCCTTGTTATGTTAGCACCACATGCAAATAGACAATAAAGTTATCTGCCTGCCTGCCTGGCTGGTTCTTAAACTGCTGTGGTCCTGATTCAGCTGCTAAATTACTTATTGCTTTGAATAAATCATTTTAATCCCTTAACCCTTCTTTTCCTGGGATGTAAAATTAAACTATGGATTCAAGCTCATTATGGTTTTGTTTATATTCTTCTAATAGGGCTCAAGTTGGAGGCTTTTACTTTTAAAATGATTTCAACTTATCTCTCCAATTTCTCAATAGTTTTTCTATTAATTTGCAATTTATGTTTTTAGAAGAACATAAAATATTAAAACGATTGAAAAAAATGTTCTTGCTTACCAACAAGTACTAATGTAATATTTATGACACTTTCCAATAGAAATCAATTACATGAGATCTCAAAGGCATAAAAAGTAGTCTTTAATTGTTGAAATGACCTTTATTGTGCATTATAGACCTGACCCAAAGTATTCCACAAATATTCTGGTGCTCCAAATTTTAATATGAGTGGTTTTAGCATCTCCACAACTGTATTATTGCACATACTAAAGTTCCCCATATCATATGAAGACATTTATGCCATCGGATAAAACTACAACTTGAAACAGAAGATTGAGTTCCTTTTTTCAGGTCCTTTTATGCTGCCACAGTAAGAATGCTTAATTCTGTCACTAAAATCTCAAACTATTTCCATGAAACAAGTTTAGTACCTTTTTGTTAATATGCCAGGTAATAACTATTTTCTTTGTAACATAGCAATTTCATTTTATTTCAGAACATTTTTAATAAAGTTAAACACCATGAAAAAGATATACAGTCCTTTAGAATAAATACACTGATAGCAAAGGTATTTCAGTCATTCAGAGGGAAATAAAATTAAGAGTATCTCTGATAAAAGTTGGCATCTCTAGTCCATCTGTCAACTGAGCCGTGCAAATTCATGCTCCATATCTTTCTGAAACTTGTCATCATCAACACATATCGATTATAGATGTTATTAAAGAAAATTGTGTACTTTACAATCCAAGTTGTTAATTGAGGACAATTTGAACTTTGAAAGAGGAAACTCATTAGATGTTGGGAGAAGAAACTAGGAAGAGGTGAGTTAAAGGATGAAGGAAGTAAGGGAATGAATATGTTATACACATGACAACTGGCAATAATTCAAAGAAGATGTTGGTTGGTTGGTTGGTTGCTCGGTTGGCTTGAATGATTATAATCTTTTGAGTATATTTATAAACTTAATAGAGAGAAATTAATAAAGACAAAAACTCGACTCATAAAAGAGAGCCAGCTTACCAGATGGCTCCTGAGAAAGCACATATTAGTGAAGTCAAGAGTAAATGAAGGATATATATAATTGGCATCACACAGTAATTCCCTTTTTTCTGAAAAAAAAAAAAAAAAAAGAGGGGGCATATTAAAGTAAAGATAAGCTTTAAGAGAGTAGGGAGGAAAATTGAAGGAGTTTGCATCTTTTGACCTCCATCTTCCCATTGAAGTAGAAGGCACATTCATTTACTAACTGGGATCTAGTGGTGGATGAAGGCATAGATGGAGACTTTGGAAGCTCAAAAATAAAAAAAAACCAATAGATTTGATTTAGGATTTGAAATATCATATGTGTTTATATAGCCAGGCATTATGTCCTTTCAAACTGCCTTCAGTCTGGGCTTCTAATACTCAGTCCATGGACATGGATTTGACCGTTTAGACTGAATTGATTTACATTTATGTAGACATAGCTTCAGTTCTCCAAATGTTGTGTTTCTTTAATGTTGCCTATTTCCTCCCTAAATTTCAAGCATCTTTCTAATTCACATGTAGATTTGCATTAAATATTGTCTCTTTATTGGAATAATATCTGTAATTCTGTAATTGCACTGCCCAGTATAATAGCTACTATCTCCATGTGGCTATTTAATTATTTCCTCATGTTCACTGGTCATATTGTAAATGCTCAGTAGCCACATGTGGCCAGTTGCTGACATGTTTAATAGTGTAGATATATTTCCATCCTTGCAGAAAGTTCTACTGGATAATGGTGGTCTAGAATCATGCCATTCCTACTTGGGTAATTTTTACTTAAATAAAGATGATCTGTTAAAAATATGTTTATTGGTGATTTTAAATTGAGTGCATTTCTGACAAAGTGGTTTCCTGTCCCCATGCTATTCCCAAGTTCATAGGTGAAAGAGGTATATGCCCCAAACTAATTAGAAGGTTCAGCCTCAGGAGTCTTAATATTTATAAAACTGTAGTCTTTGACTTGTACTGGCAATTCAACCCCAATCCCAACTTCGTGTTGGAGGAATTTAGGTAATTAATCATCAGCCTTCCTTTCTGACTCATTCTTGATCTTGTACCCCAGCTAGAATAAATGAGCTTCTAAATTTTTCTCAAGGCTTCAGCCATACTTTTAAACTCCATACTGGTTAACAAACACAGGAAGTTTTGTTTTTCTGTTTTCTTACCCAGGAAGGGTCATGATATTGCAGGAAAAGAGTAGTCCTTAACTAAGGACTTGGGTTTGTTGCCAATGCCGTCACCAACAAGTTATTTGATTCTTCTGATATTCCATTTACATGTTTATTGAATTCATTTAAAAATTGCATCTTTCAGTCTAAAATGATAAAATCCATTTAAAGTAATGCTACAAAATGATCACCATCATCATTGTAATTCTAAATACATATGATGTTACCTATGTGTATACTTTGTACAGAGAGGTTTCTACAAACGTGTTAACATTTGTTCTCACAACACCCCCTCAAAACAGGTACTCGCTCAATATGTTTTAGTTTTTTTTAATAATAGAGTCTGTCTCAGTGATTAAGAGGACTGTGTTAGTGTATATTAAGATAGATGCCATAACTGATAAGACCCAAAACTCAATAAATGCTTCTTTCTAATACAATAATTAAACATGAATATTCAAGGATGACTTTCAACCTGGTGATGGATAAGGCCAGATTTCTGCCATCTTATTGCTCTACCATAGGCTAGGGCCTTGGAGATATTTGCTTACAGCCAGAAAAAAAAAAAAAAAAGAAATGATGGAGAAGGTACTTTGACTACTTACACACTTTGACCTAGAAGAGGCACAAATCACTTCCACTCACTTGCCACTAATGAGAGCTAGTCTTATGGACTCAGCTAGATACAAAGGATGCTGGGAGCCTCTGGCCCGGCAGTCATCTCTCAGCAATCAACCCTTCACTATGAAAGAGGAGTGTAAATCTAATATCTCCTTACTGTGTGACCATAACTTTAACGTACATAAACTTTCTTTTCCTGCTTTCTGTAATGGATTAAATAACCCTATCTCATAAGTATTAAGTGAATGTAAACTGTTAAGTTCAGGGTTCAAATATAATAAGCACTCAGTAACAGTAGCTCGTTAATTCATTGCCATCCTCCTTAATAAGCTATAAAATATTCTGGTCCCTGCAAGACTGGGGCTTATTTGATTCTGACAATTTCTTTAACAATCAACCTACTTAGGGGGACTCTGTCATGGCTGCCGGCTTTTCATGATGCTGAACCCCTGCCTGCTCGTGGTCCCTGAATATCACTTTGCTTTTAATTACCCGCCACTGTGCTATGCTTATTTATTGAAATTTCTGTTTTTATTTTGTTTATTTTCTTTTTATCTTGGGCTCTTGATGCCAAATGAACATGTTTTTTCCACTTACTCATTGAAAATTGTGCTTTTCCCATAAGTGGATGCTTTCTCTGTGGCTGAAATTGAGGACGTGTCTCTATCAGCAGCCTCATCCAAATTGCAGATTTAATTCAGACCTTTATTAGATTGCTCCATGCTGTATATGTGCCATCAAAGTACAGCTCTTGAGCAGTGAACAACCAAATAGGCTAAATGAAACCAGACAATATGTACAGAAGAAATAATGTGTATATAAATCTATCTGTTTTTGCATTCCTTTTTAGTTTATCTTCCTCGGATATGAAAATGTGTGTGCATCTGTGTGCATGTTGTATAAAGTGTGTGTGTGTGTGTGTGTGTGTGCGTGTGTGCATTTAGTTTGTGGCTGGATGGTGAGAAGGAAGAAGTTTATATAATTAAAGCCGATTTTTGTCTTTAGGAGGTCTGGTTAAGGAGAAGTTAGTGAGGAAGGCTTCACTGGCAATAGTCAAGGTGAATATTAGTAGAGACCCAGTGGCTCTGGGTGAAAAAAAATAGCAGGATTTATACTTATCTTCCAGAGTTGGGAATACTGTATGTATTCAAGAAACACAGTATAATAATATTTCAAAATAAAAGTGTCAATTAAAACACATTACAAAGTGATGTATTAGACCAAGGTGTGAAAATGTTAAAGGTAACAGAGAAGCATTCACAGAGGATTTTTAGTCTTCTTAACCCTATAAGGAATATTAAATGGTGGGTTTGATTAGAGAAAGATTGGGAAGAACATCTTCTTTAGCGACAACTGTGCCTTAAGAACTTCTTAACCCCCAAATTGGGAAAGTATTATACTTTCTAACCTCAAATAGAGTCATAATAGCTTCACAGAGTTTATTTGAGAGTATTTTTAGCATATTTAGATAGAATCATGTTGTGAATTCCTTCCCTCCCAAAGGAGAAAAATGTGGTATTACTTCCAAATCCCAAGTCAAAAGAGAGGGGCCAAGGAGATACCACAATGAGCTTAACATGTGTCCCCATAAATTTCATGGACACTGGAACTGGCATTTAACTCATGCCAGCAGTAAGAGAGAGCTATCTGCATAGCAGTTTGATTTCACTCCAAATGTTTATTTGAGTAAAAATTGTATGACTATTTCCTGTGGCCCAGATGTGGACCATGAACAAGAGAAAGTAAAAATATGATTTTCTCAGATTTTGTTCCATGAAACCTCCAGAAATGTCTGTCAGGTCATAGAATAAATAATCAGGAAGTTTTTCCAGATGTCTAGGGGCTGGAGGGTGAAAGGGCAACTCGTGAGCGTAGAAATGCCGATAGTTTTCCTTATCAGTGAGAAAGTATGTGAGATATTTCCCCATAATTAGGGGAACCCCAAAGGAACTCATCAAAGAATCTGCATCACATACCCAATTGTCACAATAATATTGCATAACAAACAAGCAAGAAAACCTCTTCTACATACAATAATAACTTTGTGGTTCATGCATCTAGGGTTTGTCATCTAGATGTCTCTACTGATCTTGGCTCACCTCATATACATGTTTAGGGATTGGGTGACTCTGAACTTTATCTAGGATGCTTTTGACTGGAACAACTGGAATGACACGTGCCTCTTATCCTCTAGCAAGCCAGCACCAGCGTGTTCTCGTGGCTATGGAAGAGGCCCGAAAGTGAGGGCAAGCCCATATACACAAGCATTTTTCAAGCCTCTGTTTACATCATGATCATTCACATTCCGTTGGCCGAAACAAGTCATGTGACCATCCTCAGCGTCAGAGTGAAGGAGTATTATCAAGTTTTGGGGAAAAGGTTGTGGATAAGGGAGGGGTGATTTGGGGACATTTTTTAAATTAGTCCATCACAATGACCATGAAGAAAACAAAGTCAGATTTAATCGATGACCAGTTCCAAAGAGTGCTGGAGTTAGAGAACTATGCCATTACTAAGCAAACAAGAACTTTCCTACTCAGTCTACCTCTGTCTTTCCCCAATATTCAGCCATGGTGTAATCATATACTATGAACGGTGGGGTGGAGGAAGAGTATTAAAAAGCCTAGGTGATAATAAAGTTGACTTCCACCTGAAGAGGAACCAAGCTCAGGCGGATGAGAAGGCTAAATTTTAGAGCAGATGGAGACATTTTAAAAATCATTTTATGAGACTGGATATCTTAATTACTGAATTGAGCCTGTGTTTCAGAACGAAAAGCAACAGTTGAATTTTATTTATCACCTTAGTGTAACTAGAGAAGCCATGGGGCTTTCCTTGAATTTTCATCATGAACCTGATGAATAAAAATAAAAATAAAAATAGAGATACAATGGGACACAAAACTAAAGTTACTTAATGATTAAATCCTATCAGTCATTCTTATTTAAGTAAGTACATTACCTCAACAAATAACACTACAGCGTAGTGATTGAGAATTAGAAATCAAGAGCCAAACTTTAGGATCCTTGGGTTCAAATCCCAGCTCTGCTTCTTGTTGACTCGAGTATGTTTATTTTTTAATTTTATTTAATTTTTATATTTGTGCTTCAGTTTTCTTACCTAGGCAATTAGGATAATATCTCTTACCATCGTCAAAGTGTTGTTGCAAGGATCAATTGAGTTAATACATTCAAAGCATTTTCGAACAGTGCTTGTTACATAGTAAACACTTGATAACTGCCACTAAAATTTCCTATTTCCGTTTAAAAATAAACTTTTTTACAGTGGTATGTGAAATGGAATAAGCTGACTGGAGACCACATTAGCCCATGATGAACGGCCTGTCAAAGGTGCATCAATTATACAGTATTCGGGGAGAAAAACATTTGGTTACCCTCATGCAGAAGCACTGTAGGCAATCCATTCCTTCCAAGAACTGGGAAGTCTCATTTTACCAAGCTCATCTTGGAATGATATTCCCTTGGAAATTTTCTTGGAATTTTTACCACTAGTGACATTTCTCTGGGTTGTCACGTGTGAGCCCTTTGTTCAGTTAGTGTGCATTTGTTGTCTATTAGTGAGGCTTTAGCACACAGAATGATTGTTCTAACCTCCAAAAGGTGACTACTAAAAAGTATTTTCATATATTTGATTTTTTTTAAATTTTTATTTATTTATTTATTTATGGTTGTGTTGGGTCTTCGTTTCTGTGCGAGGGCTTTCTCTAGTTGCGACAAGTGGGGGCCACTCTTCATCGCGGTGCGCGGGCCTCTCACTATCGCGGCCTCTCTTGCTGCGGAGCACAGGCCCCAGACGCGCAGGCTCAGTAATTGTGGCTCACGGGCCTAGTTGCTCCGCGGCATGTGGGATCTTCCCAGACCAGGGCTCGAACCCGTGTCCTCTGCATTGGCAGGCAGATTCTCAACCACTGCGCCACCAGGGAAGCCCCCATATATTTGATTTTTAAGGCAGATGATTTTATCAGTTTCCTTAGATAAAAGAGGATCTAGGTCTCAATATGAGATACAGAGTCATAAGTTTAGGGCTGGAAGGAACCTTAGAGAACAGTTTATTCAACTCCCTTACTGTACAGATGACAAAATCCAGGCTACAATGTTTACAGTTATGCTTCCAGGGTTACAGACTATTTTCTGAGTCAGGGCTGCAAGTAATGTCTTCAAATTCACAAGTCCACTGCTCCTTCCATACCTCATAGCTTTCCACATGAGCACAGTCTCAACAGGGAAAAGAAGAATTTGGATAATGTGGGTAAGCAGGGGTTAATGTTAAAAAATAGAATGCAGATCCAAGGCCAGTAATAGAAACCAATTTCGGTTTTTTCTAATTTATTTTTTATTGTAAATAATACTGCTGTGAACACGAGTATATAAATATCTCTTTGAATCCCTGCTTTGAATTCTTTTGGGTAAATATCCAGAAGTGGAATTACTGGATCATATGGTAATTTAATTTTTAATTATTTCAGAAGAAGCCAATTTTTTAATTGAACACTGGTCATAGTGACGGGGTCTTAAATAGTCTTTTGCACAAAAATGTGAGAAATGCTTAACAGGAGGAATGAGGGAGATGAGGCACCTCCTATACACCTTTGCTTCATGGTAAAAGGACTATTGAGAATTTACTTCCTTTTTTCAATCACACTCCCCTTTTCACAATGATGAAATACCACTGAGGAGTATCATTGTCTTTGTCAGTGTCATGTGTCAGTCACCCAAAGAGCTTGTTAAACACAAATCCCTGGATTTCTCCTCCAGAATTTCAGATAAGCAGATCTCTGGATGGGGGTTGGGGGGAGGGGAGGCGGTGGTGGTACTGGTACTGAGACTACATTTCTGACAAGTTCTCAAGTGATTCTGATGCTGTCAGTCCCTGGATCAAACTCTGAGAATCACTGACTAATGTAAATAGTAGTAAATAGTAATATGACAAATATGTACGAGGCTGTGCATTATGCTAAAAATTCCACACATTGTATGTGTGTATGTACTCCATTTAGCATAAAAGGAAAACTTCCTGATAGAAGTAAAGAGAATCAAAGAGCTTATGATATGTGATGTAGGGTTTGTAGATACATTTCATCTTGACTGTGTAAGTGACTGATTACTTTAGAGATGTTGCGGCAGCATTTTTATATCTCAAGAGAGATAGTTTAGGATTGTCTTGCTGTAGCTTCATAGCTACTATCAACTACTCTAAGATCTGCTTTAACCTAAAGAACTCTTCATTTATTTTATTTCAATAAGAACAGCTCAGTAAACCCTCTCTTGAACAATCTCACCTCTCTCAACATGTCTTTTCTTCCTTCACAATCTGTCTGCACACTGGTACGATCTTATAATCCTTACACAAGCATGTGAATTCTGGCTGCTATACATATAAGACATGTGATTCCACGTTGTATTCTGACTTCCAAATGACACATTCGTACCAAAATATTTCTGGAAGTCTTTTGGGGGGTTCAAAATACCTTATGCTCTTTAAAAAAAACTTTCCTATGCGGTCTTTAGATTTTAACTAGGAGGCATTTCATGAGGATGTCTAAGGGCAAGTATATGAAATATGGCAGGAAGAGACCATGACAAGCATGTAGACAAATGAAATGGGTTTTCACAAACAGTGGCCTTAAATCATCACCACATCCAGAGATGCTTCTCTTCCTTCATTCTCTCTCTTCAACTCTTCTTCAACTCTGGGCCCTTGGAAAGTCCCAGCCCACCTTCCAGATATGAGCATCCAGCACT
The DNA here is from genome assembly GCF_965194805.1 of Balaenoptera borealis. Classification (NCBI taxonomy): domain Eukaryota; kingdom Metazoa; phylum Chordata; class Mammalia; order Artiodactyla; family Balaenopteridae; genus Balaenoptera; species Balaenoptera borealis. Next base: position 23,696,471 of record NC_138881.1, on the reverse strand, counting down.
GCCCATCTGTCCCAAACTCTCTCCCTCCCTTCCATGTCCCTCACTCTCTTTGTTACACTTTCTGTGAAACTCTCCTGTTTACTGGAGTTCAGGAAAAACCAATGGATCATCAAAAACCTTCTCACCTGTCAACTCCCAAATGACATCTTTATGTTTCAGTAAGCGTCTTATGGATGTACATGGCCTCAATATGAAATTGAGAGCTTCAGGTAGCCTGGAGAGAAAAAAATATTAATTCAAATATGATATTTAGTTTTCCTTAGCATAACATCACGTGTACAGTTGCTTCCTTGCCTGTACAGATGAATAGTTCTGAAGAGAAAAAAAAAAGAAAGAAAAAGGCAAAATAAGACCAGATGGTGATATTGCCAATTTCTGTTATTTTCATATTTGAAACTTATAAGTATGATGAAAATGATGGAGATAAACATGTTTACTGCCAGCAATATAATTATCTACTTAGATTATAATTATTTGAGATTAGGTCATCTCTACCTTCCTATAAATTCTGAATGACAAAGGCCATGATGTTTTCACCTGCCATAGCACCTATCATGGTATTTTTCTCATAGTAAGCATCACTAATAAAAAATAATAATGCTATAATAGTAGTAATAACTACCATAGCTATTAAAGAGAAAATCACAAAAATGAAATACAAATAAGTAACATGAACCCCAGTGTTCATTGCCGCACTATTTACAATAGCCAGGACATGGAAGCAACCTAACTGTCCATCAACAGAGAAATGGATAAAGAAGATGTGGTACATATATACAATGCAGTATTACTCAGCCATAAAAAGAACAAAATAATGCCATTTGCAGCAACATGGATGGACACAGAGAATAGCATACTAAGTGAAATAAATCAGGCAGAGAAAGACAAATACCAAATGATACCAGTTATATGTGGAATCTAAAAAAAAGGGTACAAATGAACTTATTTACAAAACAGAAGTAGAGTCACAAATGTAGAAAACAAACTTATGGTTACCAGGGGATGGGGGGCGGCAGAGGGATAAATTAGGAGATTGGGACTGATATATACATACTACTATATATAAAATAGATAACTAATAAGAACCTACTGTATAGCACAGGGGACTCTACTCAACATTCTGTAACCTATATGGGAAAAGAATCTTAAAAAAAAAAAAAAAAAGAGTGGATATATGTATATGTATAACATTCATTTTGCTGTACACCTGAAACTAACACAACGTTGTAAATCAATGTTATACTCGATAAAAATTTTTTTTAAAATACAAATAAGTAGAAGAGAGAGAATTTTTTTCAGTTTCTCTATTTCTTTTATTGTAAGCTTTCTTTTTAAAATTGAAGTGTAGCTGATTACAGTGTTTCAGGTGTACAGCAAAGTGATTTGTTTATATATAATATATAGCTATTCTTTTCAGATTCTTTTCCATTAAAGGTTATTACAAGATATTGAATATAGCTCCCTGTGCTATACAGTAGGTCCATGTTGTTTATCTATTTTACATATAATAGTGTGTATCTGTTAATCCCAAACTCCTAATTTATCCCCCCACCACCACTTTCCCCTTTGAAAACCGTAAGTTTGTTTTGTATGTCTGTGAGTCTATTTCTGTTTTGTAAATAAGTTCCTTTGTATCATTTTTTTTTAGATTCTACATATAAGTGATATCATTTGATATTTGTCTTTCTCTGCCTGATATACTTCACTTAGTATGCTATTCTCTGGGTCCATCCATGTTGCTGCAAATGGCATTATTTTGTTTTTTTATTGTTGAGTAATAGTCCATTGTGTGTGTGTGTGTGTGTGTGTGTGTGTGTATATATATATACACACACACACCACATCTGGAGAAGAGAGATAATTTAAAGGAAAGAAATATCCATTGCAAAAAGGAACAGTATTTTGAGGACAGCTTGGTGATTCTCAAGATTATCCTTAAGTCATTCCCAAAGATCCTGTCCCTGAATTTCAAGGAGAAGTGGAGTTTTCAAGGGGGAAACTGAAGAGTGCTGTTCATATGATTCTGTGAGATGTTAACAGGACACCTGGACACTTCTGCCAACATTGGGACAGAGGGGTGTTTAGTGATGAGCAGAGATGGGATTTTTTTTCAGAGTCTAAGGGGCAGCCTCAGTCCATTGTGGTCATGAGACTTTCAGGAACGTCCGCAAGGGGAAGAGGTGAAGGAAGCCATAGCAGTGGCCTGTCCCCATGTCATGGATTTCACTGTCTCTATCACCAAAAGGAAAAAGACAAGGAAAAATAAAAGATACCTCAAAATATTGGGCAAAACTTACCGGAGTATCATTAAGATCACTTCTGTGGATGCCAGAGTAATTTAGGAAATTATTTGGGTGGGGGAATGAATGTCTCAAGATTGTGATGGGATTGTGTGGAAAAAACATATGGCACACTATCATTTATTGAGTAGCTATTTGAGAGTGCCAGTGTGGCTTAAATACTTCATATACATACGGTGCTGTCCAATAACATGTAGTTATTTAGCAATTGAACTATGGCTCGTATGGCCAAGAAACTTGGTTTTAAATTTAATTTAATTTAAATAATTTACGTTAAATTTAAGTGGCCACATATGGCTAGTGGCTACTGTATTAGACAGCATAGGATGTAATCCTCAAGAGAAGTCAGAAATTATGTTTTTAATACACTGTATTTTAGAAATGTGGAAACTGAGTAAAGAAAGTTAAGTAACTTGATCAAGATCACATCTAGAATATAGCTGTCTACAACATAAAAATACATCCTCTTTTCTCACTATTACATCTCTTTATCCAGTTTTCTGGAATGACTGGTAAACTGACTTCTCTTAATTTAAAACCAAATATTATGCATACCAAAAGACATGTGCTAGAATAGTTTGCAATAGCCCTGCACTGGAAACTACCCATATAACCAACATGTCAAATGAATAAGTGTGGTTTATTCACACAATAGAATTCCCTGGTGGTCCAGTGGTTAGGACTCCATGTTCTCATTGCCAAGGGCCCGGTTTCAGTCCCTGATAGGGGAACTAAGATCCTGCAAGCCTCACGCGGTGCAGCCCAAAAAAAAAAAAAAAAAAAGAATTATACAGCAATGATAATGAATTATCTACTCCTCTATGTAACGATTCATATAAACCTTACCCACAATATTGTTGTGTTAAAGAAACCAAAGCCAAACGAGCATATAATGGATGATTCCATTTATATAAAGTACTTAGACTAAATGAATCTATACTGTTAAAAGTCAGGACAGTTGTTACTCCTGGTGACAGAGGTGGAGGAATGGTGAGAGGTGGGTGTGGTATGGAGGTGAATTCTGAGAAGTTGTACTATTTCTTGTTCTGGATACTGGTTATACTTTGTGAAAATTCACTGAGTTGTGCACTTATGATGCATGTGATATTTGTTTTCTGCTGCTGCCTAACATTACCACAAACAGAGTGGCTTAAAACAAGACAAATTTATTATCTCACAGTTTCTGTAAGGAGAACTCTGGGCATGGCATGGATGGATTCTTTGCTCACAGACTCACCAGGCTGACATCAAAGTGTTTGTCTGGGCTTTCGTTCTCAGGTGTAGCTCAGGATCCTCTTTCAAGCTCCCTGGTTGTTAGAATTAATTGCCTTGCGGTTGCAAGGCTGAGGTCCCCCCTCTTCCTGCTAGCTGTAGACTACTCTTAGCAGCTAGAGCCTGTCCATAGTGCCTTGCCATGTGGTCCCCATAGCAGTTCACAGCATGTGTATTTACTTTCTATGCCAACTAAAGCACGTCTCTCTGACTTCCTCTTCTTCGATGAGCTGGAGAAAACTGTCTGCTTTTAAAGGGATCAAGCCCACCCGGATAATCACTGTATCTTAGGTCAACTGATTTGGGCTCTTAACTATATTAGAAAAATCCCTTCTCAGCAGTACTTAGATTAGTGTTTGAATGACTATCTGGGAGGTGTGCATACAGCAGGGGCTAGGAATCTTCTGGTATCAACTGTGAATTCTGCTTACTGCAGGTACCTTTTTCATGTCTAGGTTAAAAAGTTAAAAATAGTCCTTGATATCACCTATGAAGTACCAGGGATAAACTTCTCCCTCAAGATACTACTGTCCTTCACTTCCACTGCTTTAGAGCAAGAATTAGCAAGAGGAAGGAAATTCTGTGGATGGCATTATAGTAACAGGCAATGGGAAATGATACAGCTAATCATTATTTTCATTTTGTATTCTCAATTTTTTCCATTCTCCAAATATTGATGAGAGGGAATATAAGCCTCCAAATTTACCATACTCCTAAATATGAATTCAGATGTCCTGGTCCAGACAATTTATCTGTGAATATAGTGAGAAATTTATGGCAATGGTTGTTGACCTTGACAACTTTGAGAATGCTGTGTTGGTATAGCAGGGATAGTTTCATACATTAAAAAGAGATAGGACTGAGGTGAACATGGACCTGCACAGTCTGTTAGGATGGAGGGCCCTGTGTTTTATGACAAAACATGTTGCCTTGGCATCCCCAGGTCATGTAGGACTTGATAGATTGTGAAGATCTCCAGCTCTAGGTCACTCCAGTGAAGTAACATTCAAGTAAAGAAAATCCCAGTTCCAGAAGAAGCCTTTATCAAGAGTGGTCAGACAGAATTCACAAGAGCAAGACATGTCAAGCTAAACCGCCTTCATTTCATGACAGATCATTAGGATAGTAGAGCAGGGAACTGTGTATATCTGGACATCAGCAAGGCATGTGACATTTTCTCCTATGATATTTTTATGAAAAGCTGTAGACACAGACCCTGGATAGGAGTTCAATTAGGCAGAATTACATGTGGTCGACTACACAGAGAAGAATAGGCTCCGTCTTGCCTAGTATCGTCAATCACTGCAGCCAAGTTTGGAAAAACATGATTATCCAAATTGCAGATGACACAAAAGTGGAAAGAATACATTTGCTGGAAAACAGAATCTGTATTCAGAAAGATGTCGATAGACTGGAACGATGAGCCAGAGCTAACAAGGCAAAATTTTATAAGGAAACATTTAAAAGCGTTGCCTATGAGCTCCCTAATTAAAATGACCATAGCTACCTAGTTTAAAGTATCACATTAACGTGCATAATTTTGTGCGTTCAGTATGTGCTAGGTGTAACACCGAGAATTTAATTTGTGTTATCCAATTTTCTTTATTTAACCACACTATTAGGTGCATTTATTTTCCTTAATTATGCACTAGTGGAGGTTCAGAGAAGTTAATGTATTTTGAGCAGGCCAGAGTTGGTGTACTTAATTACTCTGCAACCCTGGAAGTACATACATAAAGGGTTAGAGGAGCTTGTGCTTTAGGGATTGTACTTTTAGAGTGGATTATAATTTTAGATTTATTAAACTCAACATATGAAAGGTAAGATGTGGCAAAAAATAGTTAAAATATAAGTCTGAATTCCTTATAAATATGGTATCTACAATGCCAAAGATGAGAGTTTTTCTTTGCCTTATCTGCTGAGACCCAGAGCTTTGGGTTCAGATCTTAACACCATAATTTTACATGAATATAGACAAACTAGAGCCAGTTCCAAAAAACCACAATCACTGTTGTGAGAATGCTCAATACTTTGTCAAAAGAGGGAAAAGTAAATGAGATTTATTTTATATTTCTGAAGAAAAGATTTACTAGGATTCCTTACATCTACAAGTATTAGAAGGATTTTCTATTAAAAATCCTAGTGAAAGAGGAATCAGACTTGCAAAGGGAGGAACTAGGACACTGGGTAGAATTTATTCTAAGAAAGGATTTATTTCTATACAAGGAAATGTATTTAGTAATATTTATAATATCATATTTTATGGTGTTATGATTATTAATTATCTTATTTAGCAAAACATAGTTATGAGTGGTTTGATTAATAGGAAAAATAATACTAACTGGTAGAAACAAAATCTACTTTCTTTCATGTAACATTGAACTTGAGGTGTTTTGCAAATGTGAACAGCTTTCCGTATTAGAGACAGAGCTTAATTTCCTAGCATTTGGTGATTTTAAAAGTCTATCTAATCTCTCTCTCTCTCTCTCTCTCTCTCTCTCTCTCTCTCTAGGTTAGATTTCAAGAGACATTTTAATTTTCTTATGTTAAGTATATTATCAATTAAACTGGATCAACCTCTAAGTGGGTTTATTTTTTAAAGTTTTAGATTTCAAATTTAAAGACAAAGTATATATACGGTAGAAAAATAAAGTTTTAAAATTATACAAATTAACTTTATTTTTTGGCATAGAAATTTCATTTCAATATTCCATGGGTTACTGTCGATATTTACAAAAATGATTTCCTTTCCCACAGAGTTACACTCCCGAATTTCTTTTTCTTTACCATGAGGAAAACTTCCATTTATCCTCTTTATAAAGGTGCTCTGTAGTACAAAGTTTTATGTTGCTTCCTTCTCTTAGAAGGGCATTGTAATTGTGGTTGGAAGTGAAAGGGGGAAAAAAAGACGTAAAGTGAATTCGTTTTCTATAGTTCCCAATTAGAGACTTTTTCATGACAACCCTTCTCCCTAGCTCATTGTTTTTTCTCACACAATTTTCTGGAATATTTTAGAAGTTACTGTAGGATAACAGTAATATTATATGTCAGTATTCTCATCAAATTGAAGTAGTTGTGCTCTTTGTCAAATGATTGTAAGACAGTTAAGCTTCATCTATTTGCATTTAGATTTTGTGCCATAGCTGCAAAAGTAAAGAGAATGATAGATAAATCAGACAATTCAGATATAATACTTCTTCTCTAGGTTGGTATGACTAGTAATTGATACTGTCATTTAAATGCTGGCTTATGTAACCAAGATTACTAGTAGTACACAAAACTAACAGCCTAGAATCAGAACTTTAAAAATTGCAACACATTGGCCTAATTAAATGAAACATCTAAGAGGGTTAAAATACAATGGGAATGAAAATCATACATATAATAATCTTTCAAATCAAAAGATATAGAATTATAGGTTATCTGCTATAATCCATAGATAGTGATATATTGATAAAACCAAAAAAGTGAAATTCAATAGGAGATAGTGTGAAATCTGTCAATAAATTCTGAAATATCATATACACATTCAGTCTTTCAGTTATCTAGTTTAACAGAAATTCATGTTAAAATATACTTCAATGAGTTGTTAAACTGGATGGTTTTAAATGTCCCTTTCAATTGTACAAGTCTATGATTTCATGATTTATGGCCTCTACTTAAAGGTTGATACAATAGGCTTATTTCATAGAATGTGATGTCAAAACAAGTCAGGCAGTCTTGCATGACTGAAACTCACAAACCCGTAAACAGCAAGATAAAGAACTCCTAGAGATCAGCTGTACAAGATTGTGCTTGTAGTTAATAATGCTGTGTGTACACTGAAAAATTTTTTCAGGAGAGATCTCATGTTAGCTGATTTTTACCACTCCCACCAAGAAAAAAACCAGGAAAGGCAATAGTATTAATCTGTTTTGAATGGCCAAACATTGATGAGGTCTGTGTTTATTTAAGAAATCCATATTTTTAGAGACAAGTTGACAACCCATGATGAATCTGGTAGATTGACCAGAATGAAAATGGAATTTTGAAACTATTTCATTTGCAGAAAGTTTGAGGACATAGAGATGTTTAACCTAAGAAAAAGAAAGCCTCTTCCTGTGTTTGTGTGTATGTGTACAGTTGAGTTTGATGCATGCATGTGTTTAAGTGACAGGCAGGTGTGCAGGACATTAAGATTTTCAGTTATTGTGAAAGGAGTATTAAACACATTCAGGGGTTTTTCCTGATGGTTGATTTGGAAAAACAGTTGGGTCACAGCAGTTACAGTAATAAAATCATTTCTGCACAGCATAAGGAAGAATTTTAGAGCAATTAGAGATGTCTTTAATGAAACTGACTTCCTTGTGAAGACATGATGGAGATTCACCCATCTTAGTTCCCAAAGAATTTTAATAGTCATATAAATAGGGAGATAAAGCAGTTGAAACTGATATCTGGGCACCAGTTCTAGATCCTAAAATATTACATATTCAGAGAAGTAGACTAAAAAAATCCATATGTCAGCAAAAGGAAGCCAGGATGCTTACCTGCCTCTGATTAGCCTTTAGATGGAATTAAAAAAAAAAAAAAAAAAACATGAAAAATCAAAAGCACAGGCCTGCCTTACATAGGTGTCTGGTTCGATTTTACCATTTCTCCAGGCTCTCCAATTTGAGAAATTAACACAAAAAATGATTCCTCACTGCAGATGGCCATATTATATCTGGGAGGAGCCAATTCATTACTACTATTACCATCATTAAGAATAAGTACAGTAAGAGCCATTTTCAGACAGACAAAAAGAGAGAAGGAGAGACTGTCACAGAACTTCCAAATATACACTTGAAGATCAAAATTAAACCAGATAGAAAAGACAGATAAATCAGAAGGACGAATGAACAAAGACATTAGTAAACATGTTGGTAAGTTTAAACAAATAATGAACATATAATGTGAATGTAAACAATGGATGATACTTTGTAATATGAAATATTGGGTTGGCCAAAAAGTTACTAGAGTAAATATTTTTAAGGTTATTATATTGTTTCTGAGAAAGAGAGTGATGTAACCTTCAAAATTTGTTCATTTCAAATGTGGCTGATTCACTTTGGTGTACAACAGAAACTAACACAGTATTGTGAAACAATTATACTCCAATAAAGATCTATTAAAAACAAAACAAAACTGCATGTGCAGTCAGTGAAATAATACATATGAAATATCCAATGCAATAAAGAGAATAATATATCATAAAACTCAGGCAATAAATGAAGGTAAGAAAAGAGAAAAACCCAGTAAAATTAGAACAAATGAAAAATGAATATGTTAAAATTATTTAATATATCAAGAATCACTATAAATGCAAATAGTCTGAAATCTTCATATAAAATATATATAAAAATATATAGAGAGCTATAGGTCTAGATAGATACATAGATGATATCGGTCTCTCTGTCATATATATGTATAACCATTCTTTTAATTTCTAGCAATTTGCTTCCCTATGTTTTAAGTGCATCTCTTAAATAGTCCTTCAATCATTGTGAAATAAACATTAAGATAAATATTTCTAGATAGTATCAAAATATAATGATAATTTCAGTTCATTCAGTATAATAAAAAATACTCAACTAGTATGTACCTAATAAATTTATGTTATGTCCCAAAATATGTAGACCAAAAACGATTAGTATTTCAAAGAGAGGGAGTCAATTCCGGTATTAGAGTGGGAGTGTTTTCAAATGTTTCTCAAATAAAGAAATTGAAACAGATTTTTAAAGTATGGATTGAGAGTATGTCAAGACACAATTAACAAAATTAACAAGCTTATTAAGAGTTATCTTATGCTTATGTCCAAGCAAGAAAGTACACATTTTAATAATAAGCACACAAAGAATATTTTAAAAATGTGGTCATAATCTAAGTTAGGTTATAAATCAAGACTTAGAAAATTCAAAGGCTGTAGCACACAGACTACATTCTCAACAAAAGTATAATTTAGTAATCAGTAACAAAAAGAATACTAATAAGCCACATATATTTTAAAATAAGAAAACTGAAAGTTTATGTGTTGAAGAAATCATAACGAAAATTAGAAAATTACTGGGAACTGAATTAAGACAGAACCATTGCAGATAAAGATTTTTGTTTAATGTCACTTAGAAGAAAGTTAAAATACAGGAAAGATGGTTGAAAACTAATTTTTTAGGTATTTAATATATGAAGTAAGATAGAAACAAGACCAAAAACACCTAAATGGTGTCAGAAATTAAAGAGTAGGCACAACTAGAGGTAAAACAGATTAAAGGGACTATCATAAACAGCTTTATGCCAATGTGTCAAAACGGTAAAAATTTACATTTTCCTCACCCATATACAGAGACACACAAAGTATAATTTTGCAATTATAAATCTAAATTATACACCATATATGCTTACACAGCAGCATGGAAAGACTGGAAATATTTTGATGGCTTTTTGTGGACTGTAAGATTTTGAGTAATTTTTCAATATTTTTCTTTATTATCAGTTTTTGTCAAAAGAATCTAAGTGACCAGAGATTTTAACATAAAGTCGATGCGTTATTCACCAATAATGGAATTCCTATCATTCTTGTATCAATATTGGAATTAGCACAACCATTTTTCTTGTCATATTTACAAGTATTCTTTGCCAATATGCTCTTCCTGGGTAGCTCTGTAAGGAACGAGTTGCCTGGATTAGAATCTGGGAGTGGCCTGACCAATTCACTGAGAGTGTCTTGATCAACTCCCAGACTCTTTTGACAAATGCTGGCATTAATTTTGTTGCAGTTTGAAAGTTGGATACATGAGTAAATCCCAATAAATGCTGTAAAATAAAATTGCAGACGTTCATTGATGATTTTATATTGGTGTTGATATCCCTCCATTAAATAGGTATAAATATTAGGAAAAAATTCAACTGATTTTAAACCCTTTTGAAATTGCTTTACCCAACACCTTTTCTAATCAAATCAGAAGTTTGTTCTGAATCATTTCACTGCCTGCAGATGTTCCTTGGATATCTAAAAGCATTCAATGAACTAAACTTGACCATTCCCTTGAGGTATTGTCTAAAAGGGTAAGGAAAGGTGACTTCACCTTTCACCAATGTTTCAGGTATTTCTCTGTATTCAGAGCTTTAACATTCTGTGAACAGAAATTCTCAGTGACTGGATGGATTTTATAGAACACTTCATATTTGAAGTAAATTTCATTGTTTTGTAAGCATCATCAAATGCATTGCCTTAAATCTAAAATGTCTAAACACAACCTCTCTTCTATCCACAAAACCTGCTCCTCTTCAGATTGGCAAATAACACCTGCATCCAGGGCATCCCGGGCATGCAATCTGTGAAGTCTGCGTAAAGCTCTACTGTCATAATCGTGACATTTTCAATAATTTTTTAACAAAACACCCTGCATTTTCATTTTGCCCTGAGCTCCACAGATTATGTGGCTGCTTGACTGACTGCCAATTTTGTTTGCCTTTAGATTATATTTACTTCTCATCAGTTGCACTACTACCACACAAGTCCATGCCCCCAGCATCCATCCAGAGCCTCCTAACCCGTCTCCCCTCCTCCTTTCTCGGCCCTCTCCCCAGAGTCTCTTCTCAATAGAGCAGTCGAAGTGATCTTCATAAAGGAGAAGTTGAGTCATATCACTCCTTTGCTCAAATCCCTCCAATTATTTGTTTCACTTGACTAAAAGCCCAAATCCTTGCAGTGGCCAGCAAGGTGCTACAGGATCTGGTTTCCTAAAATATTTCCTTCCTGATCTCTTGACATCCCTTTTATTGTCCCCTCAATTTTACCAACACTCCTATCCTTCCCATTCCTGTAACCTCCCAGCCATGGGCCTTAAAACTTTCTCCACAGTTTCTATTTCTCTGCTGACATTCATCCTCTGTTAATTTAATACGTATATTTTCCTTTAGGTCCCTGGAAGTATTTAACAGCTGCTTTAAAGTCCTTGTCTGATAATTGTAAATCTGGGCCATCTTAGAGTTGGTTTATTGACTATTTATTTTCTAGAGTATACTCAAATTTTTCTGTTACTTTACATGGCTAGTGATTTTTGATTGAATACTAGACATGAATAATATGTGGTAGAGACTCTAGATTCTGTTCCTCTGAACAGTGTTTTCTTTCCAGCAGGTAGACAACTTGGAGGAACTTGAGTTCCAAGTTCTATCTCCTCTGTGGGCTACAAAGAATGAGGTCACCACTCAGTTCTTTCAGTTTTCAGCTGGTGAGATTTTGTTGCGCCTCTTAGGGTCTTTACCATGTTTTAGAGCTTAGCCAAAGATCTGGGTAGATTTTGTGCACAGATAGTGGGGTTTTCCCCCTCTGCAGCTCCCTCACTTCCAGGGTTACTAACTTTCTGTCTGCTCTGCTTTTCCAAACTCTATCTTCTGTTAGGCTGTAGCTTTTTATGCCCCCACACTGTATAGAGTTTTAGGAATACTACAAGGCAAAAAGATGTAAACTCACAAATTTCACCAAGTACAGTTATGTTCTTTCAAGGGTAGATTTCCCCACAGTTTCTGCCTGTTTTTGTTCTTTCTTCTATGGCTTAAAATTAGTATTATGTTATATTTTGTCCAGATTTTATAATCCTAGGGAAAGTTAAACGTATTCAGCTACATGTATTCAGGCAAATTATTTATCTTCTCTGTGCCTGATTTTCTTCGTCTGTAAGAGGCAGATAAGATGCAGATAATAATAGGGTTAGTGTAAGGGTTAAATATGTTACATACGTGTCAGGAGTTTTTACTGTGTCCACTTAGCTGAGCTGGGACTGTGTTTCTCAGAATTCCCTTTCCTTAATAGAAACATTTTGCGTGGGAATTGGAAGGTGAGAGTGAGGAATACACCTTTTCCACTTGGAAGCAGAGCGCAGGGCACCAGTCCCTGGTGTGGTCACACAGGTTGTCGCTCTTCTACTGGCTCACCTTCTAGGCTCCCACATGGTCTCCTGCTTCAGTTTCTCTAACTTTTATGCCCTTGCCTATTTCTGGAAAAGAAGAGCACTAACTAGAGTAAGATACAAGGATTAAAAAGATATGACCAGGAAAGCCAGAACAACCTGGTTTATAATTCTCAATGTTATCCTGTCCCATATTCTAGAAATAAATCAATCTGTACTTCAGATGGTATCTGTTGGTTGGGTTCCTGGAGAAGCTGACTTTGTGACTGAATTTAGATCTCGACATATTAATTAGAGAGCATCCTTGGGTATATCTGTGGAAGAGAGAGGGAAGAAGCAGGATAAGGCAGATGAGGAAGGCAAATTGCATGGCAGGCCCGAACAGGGAACTCAGGAGCTAAAATGGCCTGTCAGAGTCGCTGTGCATTGAGCACCCTGAGCACCAACTGGGTCAATCAGTCATTGCGTGACAGTCTCTCTAGGAAGGGCTTGACCTTGGCCATGGGAACCCTGCAGCTGAGGCAGTCCCTGAGGGGCTGACAGTGAAAGCAGCTGGGAGTACTTTCAATCCTTCATGGGAATTTCTGGACTGTGCATCTTTATGTCCATCACAGTATCCAGTAAAGGCGTTGAAAGAAAATCTGGGGTGAAATTGTGAATCCATTGTCCAAGAAATATATAACATTTAAATGTGCATAACAAAAGTGATGGTGGCAGAGAGAAAGACAGGTTAGCCAGATAACACTTTATGACCCTGATATCATTTTCAAATTTGGCCGTTGGCCACCCTGGGCCATGAGTCTGTTATTTCCCAGGCACGATGCTGGCATCTAGAAGGAAAGTCACTATTAAGTCATCCTTGGGGAGCACTGATTTTATTTCATAAGAAAAGTGTATTTAATAGAATGGTGATGCTTAGGTTTGGGATTCAGACTAAACAATTTTATGTTCAAATTATTTATTTCTAAAGCAATTTGCATTTCCCTTTAGAAGTATATTATTCTTAGTAGTTTCCAAATAGGGTATTAATTACCAAGGATTGTCTGGAAGAGAATATTTGTCAGTTACTTCAAGGATCATGGGGTTTGTATAGGTGTGGTGTAATGTCAGAAATTGGAGCTAATTTTGGAGAATGTGGCTTGAATGAGTGAAATGACATGTAATTTTGCTTCAGTGCTGATATTTTTAACACAGTTTTGGCTTCTTTTTTGGAACTGTGCCTGAGGACTTTTGACAAGCTGCACAAGATAATCAGTCAACCATCTATATTGTCATCCTTCATTTTTGATCCAAAGTGGAATTATCCACCTTGATGTGCTTTCTCTCTCAGTTAATAGGAAGAATCAATAATTACTGCAGATTTTAATTCTCCTTCCTGATTTTGAAAGGGTAACTTTACATAGCCATTTATTTTCCCCCATCCTTATGATAAATAAATATTTTGTCGATGCATAACATATTGAATTAAATATTGAGGTTGTTTTTAATGTTATTAAAGACAGATTGACGTATGTGAATAGAGTAGTTAACTTTCTTCAATAATAATCTACTCCTGATTTCTTTCTTTGACTTCTTTCCCTCTCTCCCTTCCTTCCTTCCTTCCTTCTTCCTTCCTTCCTTCCTTCCTTCCTTCCTTCTTCCTTCTTCAAACACATTATAAATATCTACTAAGTGTTACTATCTCTACCAAGCACAGTGTGGGAGTGGGGATGGAGAGGTTGGGGGAAGAGATTAATTTAATATAAATGAGATTATCCATCATGACTTGGTTCCCTGGGCTCAAAAATACCTCATACATAATGAGAACTGTGTTAGGCGCTAACAATTAGATAGATAGATAGATAGATAGATAGATAGATAGATAGATAGATAGATAGATAATGCAGTCTATCTATCTATCTAGAGTTTATACTCTAATTAGATTATTTATATGTTATTTATATTATTTATACTATTTATATGTTTTATTTATATCTTAGTTTGGAGGGAGAGAATACATCAAGATCTACTTAGAAGACTGAGCAAATCAGAGTGACTGATTAGGGATCTAGTATGGATAGTAATAACTTTTGAAAGGTGATGAACCTTGAGTATTCTGCTAAGAATTTTACACATCATCTTCTAGGCAATGAGAAGGTACTGGATATCTTTGGGGTAATGAAGTTGTGTGTTACAAACATTGAATTTGTTGGGATACACAGGATGTATCGAAGGAAAGAGATTCTAGGAGTAGATGACCCAAGGAGAAGACTATTGCCACATGCAGATTTGATGCCATGTGCACAGTGTATAATATGGAACTTGTCTCCTTGGTGTATCTAATGATGCTACATTGAAAATTAATAGAGTAACAGTAATAATAACCACCTGAAGAAAAATCTTAGAAACATGCCTGATAGATTTGATAGTAATATGAAGAGTTAAAAAATGAGGGTACAGTTTTAAAATAATTTATATTTCAGCAGCATTATAAAATGTATACATAAGTCAAGAGATGATGATGATATTTTAGAAGAGAAAGCACAAGAATAGAGCTTTCACGTTTAAGGTCACTTGTCTAGCCAGATGGTTACTTAGTATTTGAGGAACATTCAGAAGGCAAAACAGATAACTTTGTTAATTATTTTTGAGCACAAAACCTTCAGGTGTGTAAGTTAACTTCTGTGGAATTGAAAAGAAAAAAATATGGCTTCTGTGCTAGGCAGTTTACACAGGTCAGAGCACTCTTACTAAAAGAAATATCTTCCATTTGAAACAAAGAGGATTCTCCAGTTGAAGAAGTATCAGTGGGAAAAAAAAGATTAATTTACTGGTTCTCTCTCATAACTTCTGCCTTAATACTTAGCATTTGGCTTGCAGACTGTGTATAAAATCATGCGGCCCTCAGACCATGAGTAGAAAAAAATGAAACAAAGTAAGAAAAAAATAAAACTTTCTTGGTACACTTTCATACTGAAATTACTGTCTAAATATTCAAAACGGAGATAAGTGAAGGAGTTTTTTACTTTCAATAGAATCAATTCCATGCTTCAAGAATCAGTATGAAAAAAGGGAGACATATCACACATAAAGCAGAGTGGATTCATTCTCCTTTTTTCTTCTCTTTCTTTTCTCTCTTTTTCTTCCTTTCCTTTCCTTTCCTTTCCTTTCCTTCCTTTTATTTTTCATTAAAACTATTCCAATTTGGGATATTCCTATATTAATTATGCACATCAATAAAGGTGTCCTTACACAGGCAAATGTCAGCCTTTTAATGGAATTGGTAACATGATGATCCACTGATTAAAAATATCCTGTTTGGATGAATTGGGAGATTGGGATTGACATATATACACTACTATGTATAAAATAGATAACTAATGAGAGCCTGCTGTATAGCACAAGGAACTCTACTCAATGCTCTGTGGTGACCTAAATGGGAAGGAAATCTAAAAAAGAGGGGATATATGTATACGTATTACTGATTCACATCATTGTAAAGAAACTGTACTCCAATAAAATGTTTTAAAAAATATATCCTCTGTTTAAGACAAGTGCAAAGGTTGGGACTAGGGTTGAAAATGAGAAATTTTTTAACCAGTGCATATTCTTGCCCCCTTGTGTAATTCAGTCTCAGCTTACTATATGGCATATTTCACGAGCTTTAAACAAACTGCAGAGCACTGAGAGATAACACGAATCCCAGAACACATGCAATGTCATATACTGTAATAAAATGAGCATGAGGTAATAAGCAGACTGTAGTTCACAGTCCTAGTTTGACACTTGTTATCCATGTGTCCTTGGGTCATTTCTACAACCTCTGTGAGAATGACTTTGCTGAATCGGCTAGGAATTGTGTTTGGCTCTCATGAAGGCAATCTGACTAGACAGGCTTAAATACATAAAGTGTGATATCCTCATCTAATAAGTACTAAGTATGGAAGTAGGAGATTGATGATGTGGGTTCAGCCGCTCAAGGATGGCAAGGCCAAGTCTGTGATATGCTCTTGACCTTTGTCTCATAATCCTCAAATGGCTTTCCAGAGCTCCATCTAGTTAACAGCAGGAAGGTGAATGTTCAGATAGTCATAAAGTACTTTCCTGGATGTCCCTCTAACTTCTGCTTCATCTTATTAACCACCTCTATCTTTGAAAGGTTGAAAAATATGTGAGCATATTGCCTGGGATTTTATTAATCAAGAAAAATAAACAAATGAATAGAAAAATAAGATGCCTCTTAATCAAAAATCTCATAGAATTGTGGTAAAAATTAAATAAGAAATGTATGTGACTCATTACAAGAGGAAGTTGGTACTTGTGGATTTTGAGAGCATAAAATAAATAGAACACATTATTCCCTGTATCAGGAATAAATAATTTAAAATAGTGAAGTGTTGCTCCAGTAAAGTCTCTCAGACAGAATTATGTCCAATTTGGGGCTGTGCCAGGTAGTACAGAAAATGTTAGGATGAACACATCACATCATCTTGGGTCAGCTATTATGATGTAATATTTAGGTGGGAAAACTTTATACATAAGAACATCTACCCTCTACTGTGTGTGTGTGTGTGTGTGTGTGTGTATGCGCGTGTGCGCGTGCTATATACATACTGTATATAGTAAATAGTATAAACCTTCATCTAGGTAAAGTAAACTCTGGTAGAAGATATTTCAGAAAAACAAACCAATAATAGAACTTTATTTTTTTAATAAAATCTGAATTTTGAAAGGGGACATTGAAGTAAATATTTGAATATGACTTTCTGAAATGAAATAAATTTATAAACTCGTTATGATCCACCAAGTTTGCCTTTAGGCAATAATTTCTGTAAAGATATGCTTTGCATAGATTGTTCTACACTTATGACCACAGATTTTAGATTTCTTATTATTGACATCTAAGAAATGAATCAGTGATCATTTATTCCGGATATCTTTATTGACCATCTACTAGTGCTGGGCACCTAGAGGACTAAGGCTAAGACAACACCCCTGGATTCTAGAAGTTCACATTATGGTGAGTGAGGCAAAAAAGTAAACAAAGTAGGGTGGTATTTACCAGATGGGAGTGGGATAGGCAATGTCTTTTGAATGATCCATAGAGGTGGCAGTATGGAAGCTAGAAAAGAATTCACTGAACACACAAGTGAGGTTAAGGGATCTCAAACAAGGAGAAAATGTCTTATTCTAGGGATTGTACGAGTGAGGAATGATAACAAATGCTCCCAGAAATATAGTCAGAGGAGAGATTATGAATTTTTCATGCCCTGCTAAGTAATAAATAGTTAGCCTAGAGGCAATAAGGAGTCACATATAATAGTCAACAAGTGCCTTGATCACAGTTATATTCTACCATGATCATTCTGACAGCTGTGTGATACACTGAATGCAAGAGGCAAGGTTTTAGGCAGAGTTCAGTCCTTACATCATCTCAGAGGAAAGAAATTATGGGAGTGTAAACGTAGGAAGATAAACTGGAAGTAGATGTGCATAACTGCGTTGGTAAAATAAGTATAAAGAAGTGATTACAGTTGTTGATTAATTAGATATGGTTCTTAAGGAAGAAGCCCAGAATTATTTGATGTTGTCGGGTGAAATATTTAACATGAGAAGAATTTTGGTGAAAGAAGGGGATGACTTAAGTTTTTACCAAGTTGATTTTGCGATTTCTGTGGTATTTTCAGATGTTGTCCAGTAGGTATTGAAAAACTCAACCTCATGGTAACAGAGAGAGAGATTGTAGCAGATATTAGAAATTTAGAGATCACTGATGTCAAGTTGGAAGATAAACCTGTCATTGCGTGTGTATTAGCCAAATAGAGTATGAAGAATGAGGGGGAAAGTAGGTACAAAGTTAGAATCCATGTAAAACCAATACTTAAAGTTAACACAGGAACAATGTGTAGATTTTATCAGGAATCAGTTACTTTGAGAAGACTTCACTGAAAAACACCCTCCCCCAGGCTGATTTAAATGTCCAAAAGCAGAATTTCCATAATGCCCTTTATTTATAACACACATAATATCAACATAATCATCAGTTTACTTCTCTGTCACTTCCATTAAATGGTACATCTTTCTGTGTCAATTTCTAATTGAAACTTTATTCCTAATGTCTAACAATATAAAGTACGTAGTAATCACTGTATTAAAAAAAAGAAAAGGATGATGTTATTGCACTGATAATTAGGAGGCAAGTCAGGGGAGAGTAGTGCCTTATACACCAAAGCAGAATATTTTCAATAAAGAGAGATTAAAAACATCAAATCCGATGAAGAACATAAGTCAGATATGAATAGTAATGTGTCTACTGGCTGTTTTAGAATTTGTAACTATATTATTTTGGAGTATGTCATTCTTATTCTTGAAAATGAAAGCATCATATTTAAAGTAGGTACTTTTCTTCTTCAACATGTACTTGTAGTATGTTATTAAATTGTTTGGGGTTTGGGTATTGTAGTGAACAGTCCTCTTTCTTTTTGCTCATCCAACAACTGAATCTCTATCTTGTGTTTGAGGTATAAGTCTCCTCATGAGACAAAGTCTACCTTTTACTAGGAAAAAGAAATATACATAATTTCAGACTCCCTTACAGCTGAGGAGTGGGCAAATGCATCTTTGCTTCTCGATGTATCAGGTGCACTGGATTGGGACTTGGATCAGTGAATGCCATTATACTATTCATCAAATAAATGGCCATGACAGGCAATTCTTAATTATCTCAAAGATGATTATCTTGTCTGTGTATTAATCATCATCCTTTTCTTTTTCCTTTTTCCATTCACCTTTAGGACAGAAAAAAAAGAGAACCTTGCAATGTTTCTATGTATTAAATTTAGTATGTGGGAGCTTAAAATAATAGTTACACTGAGATATTTGGATCAATGATATATCTGACATCTCTATAATTTTCCTATCTATTATTTCTATAGGTGACTGAAAAGTTACCTCTATTTTTACATATATAAATTACCTGTTGTATACATCTATTTTAGTTCAGAAACCACCTTTATTATAAAATTTGTCCCTGGATATTTATAATGGGAAATATTTTCTATTTTCATTGGCCTTGATCCTTTAAAGTGCCACCTAGAGTTGATTGTGATAACATAGCTCACTTTTTAAATTTTAATTAAGTAGACTCATATAACAATTGGCATCTCACCCATTCCAAAGTGTTGGCACAAAAAATTCTGAATCATGACCTTGAGCTTCTGAGAATGCTACTTATGTTAAGCAAATTAAGTACAACTGTCTTGGGCACTTTAAGTAAGAATCAATCTGGATCATTACTTTTGGCAGATTTACAGGTAAACCTAAACCCAAAATATTTAAAAGCAAACAGGGAAAAGATAACAAGTTCTAAAGAACTTGGAACATTAACACGGGAGCAGTGAATGAGGCTAGTGCCAGCATTGGAACCGGATTTGGCAAGGAGATAAGCAGATATTTCCTGAGCTTAACAAAGAAATAAATACACTACTTGACACTTTATGAGTAATTAATAAAATAAATAATTATTTTATTTGTCATTTTTAAAATAAAGTTGGACCATAGTGAGGAAGAGGAATGCAGTCTTATATTTTGAAAAGGGTATTAACTACATGTAATTAAATTCTACTAGAGAAAAATTGTATCACTTTAAGATATTAAGCCTATGAATGTCTTTAGGAATTCCTTTGACAATTGACCAGCAAGCACTTCATTTATTTAACTAGTTCAGGGGTATAACTGTGAGATTAAGTCAATTATATTATGAGATATGTTTATTCCTACTTTGGAGATGTCAGTCACTTTTTTTTCTGTCTATTCACACTTTGTTTTATGATTTTTTTTCCAAAATACACATGTTGCAAACCAAATACAATGAATAATACTTTACACCAGGCACTTCGTGTCACAGAACAGATTTGGAAATACTTCTAGGTATTAATATGACTGATATCAATAACATAAGAACATAATTTAACATAGCTGGTTCTTTTTAAGTAAAAGTAAAAAGAAATAATAAATTCAAAAAGTGCCAAACCATTGCTTGTCTATTCTAGCAATTTCCTCCTCCATGAGACAGTTTTGAGTGTTTAATCTTATTCCAGTGAATGCATTCCTGATCTGCCCTGCTCCATTATTCAGGTGTAATTGTGATCTGTTGGCATGGTTCTACTTGCTTGGCTTTAGCTGCTAGAGAGCAATTATACCTGAGCATTTCTGGTAGTTATTACTGCTATTATCACTTGCCTGCCCAGGACCTGCCAAGATTTTACCAAATACCATGACAATTTTGTTCAAGAAAAAAAATTAAAATATATATTTATATATATATAAATGTAAAGAGAGGGCAATTTCATTCCCATATTTGCATCTATCTTGGGAACCACAACTGTGATGTTTGTTCTGCAAAATTTTCTTTTTGCTGATTTTCATACTAAACTTCATGGGTGTAATGTTAGTCAGAATTGGGTGTCTAGCCCCTCAAATTCTGTTTTTTATGGTCTCTACAGAATTCTGTTCTCTAGCGTACAGTCCGGCTAACCTATTATTTTTCCGGATATGGTTTACTCTTCTCCATTTCCAATCTAAGACAAAACTTTTTAAATGCAAGTTGCAACATGTACAAATGTAGTCAGAGTATGCTGTCAGTTTCATATTGCTCCCTCCTTGTTTTCTCGCCAAATAGACCTGATGTTCAATACTTCCTCCACTTTTGTTGATGGCTCTTGATTTTTTTACTCCATCAGTTTTAATGACTATATATACTATACTGGTCTTTCACACTGCCTGGATGGGAGGAAAGGTTTCATTTAAACCGAAGAATACTTGACAGTCATGTCAACAGTCCCAAATGACACTGAAGGTGACAGATATATGGGAACATTTTGTGAAACTAATCCAGTGTCTGTAGGAACAAGCTAAATAGTAGAATTTTCATATTGTCTTGAATTTTAGATTGTTATGCATGCATATTAGAAGTTACTTTTTGGTCCACTTATTTTGCTTGAATATTTTCTTTTGGCATATAAATTGAATACATTATTTTTTCTTTGTTCATGCCTGATTGAGCCAGGAATACGTTTTGAAAGAAGATAAATTTTGCTACTTAAAAATCATCGATTCAAGTCTATCAGTAAATCATTCTCACTTAGAGTCAACCATGTTCAAAATCCTATTGATTGTGGGTATAAAATAGAAATCCTAAAGCTTGCCTTCCAGGAACTTTGAAGTCAATTTGCAGAGAAAAATTAAGGTAGTTTTAACTATAAACACAAATATAAAAAAACTAATGGTCAAGGCAGGTTATGATCATTGTCAGGGTCTGTTTTGGTCTCATCCCTATCACACGTCCACAGTCGTCTCTAGACTTGCCCTGCCCCCAGAGCCAGCAGGAGCCCTGCTTGGTTATACGGCACAGCTTCTCTTTGCACCAGTAATGTCAGGATTTAGAAGTAATTTTCTGATGCTGTGTGCTATCCTTCTATCTTTCTCTCTACTTGACCTCATTTCTGGCCGTCCCATCGCTTGTGGTTGTTTCTAACTTCTGTCCTTGGAGTTGGCTTCATTCCCACTTGCTTCCTTCTTACTAGCTCAGCTCCTCCTTACTCTCAGCGTGCCATATGGCAAGTGATGCACAAGAGTCCATGCTAATCCTTTTATGAGTGTGAGTGCCAAATCAGTACTGCAGCTTACAAACTCTACAAGAATTTAAATAAGTGATGGATTACTCCAGACTAGGTTGTCAGGGATCTTGGTCTGCCTAAAATCAGAAAGTACAGAGAAAAAGGAAAAGCTTTCCAGGTAGAGAAAAATCATGAGTAAAATCAAAGATAAGACAGTGTTTAATTGTAGAAGGATGATATGAATTTGCTTAGGCAAGAGGGCTTGTGGAGACATAGGTGAAAATATAGTTTGGGTCTAAATTATGAATGTTCTTAAAACTAAGACATCTGGAATTAAATTGTGTGTAATGGAAAATTATTGAAGATTTTTGAGTACAGGGATGTCATTTTTAAGCAGCATTTTAAGAATTTGGTTATGTAAACATGTTTATCATTGCAAACCAATGGACATATGTCCATTCTTGAAACAATCACTGGACTAATATATGGGAATGCGCTTCTTGTTGATATCTACACATTGAAAAAAATCCTGAATTTCTAAATTTTCTACAATAAATCTGTATTACTTTTAAAAATAGAAAAAAATATTACTTTAAAGGAAAGAATATGCCAATGAAAAAATGTTTACTAAAAAGTCAATAAGCATTAGTTGTATTTATTCACTTCACTGCAGAATTTGTTCAGAGTACTTCAGAGTCATTCTCAACACTATTATAATATAATGAATCATAGTAGTCATCAAGAACATTTAGAGTAATTAATTCTCATAAGAAATTAATATTGTCTTCAACATTTATTGCATACCTACTGTTCTAGATACTATCTCATGTTCTGAAAAATATAAACCTGAAATGATGCCTGCTATTAAGTAAAGCTAATGGAGGAGACAGTCAGATGCAGCAAGGATTAACATAGATTAGTGGATGGCAAACTGCTGTCCATGGGTCATATTTGGCCTGCTACCTTGTTTTGTAAATAAAGTTTTATTGGAACACATTATGCACCTCTTATGTCCCATTTGTTTATGCATTTGCTAAGGCTGCTATCATGCTACAAAGACTTGGGTAGTTGCAACAGAGACCACGTGGCCCACAAAGCTGAAAATATTTACTAACTGGCACTTGATGTATAAAGTTTGCAGACCCCTGACATGGAACCTGACCATCACTGAGCTGAAGGTATACCCCAGATGAACCGGGAGCACAAATAAGGGCATCTCAATCAATTCCATTCACTGAGAGGGCTTTTTAAGCAAAAAGTAATTGAAATTCACTTTTAGCACACTAATTACCCCAAATCTGAATGACTGTCCATATATGGATAAACCATCTTGAAAACTAGCTGTACCTGTGAAACATTTTAGTTTCTTTGAGACACAGCATGACAACAAGTTCTAAGCACAGCTGTGTTCATTATATTTTGTGAATTATTTGACTGTCAAATATAAACTGATTAAATCATGGATTATTTTGTTTAAAACAGTCATATTTAAAGTAAAACTCTCTAAGTGTGATTTTTTAATGTAAGGACCACTATTCATTTGCTGCATTCAAGTGGTATGTCATATAAAATAAGTCTTTCCAAAATATCTCTCGTTCCTCATATGAAAGGTCTTATGTATCTTTTTTTATTTATTTATTTATTTTTTTACATCTTTATTGGAGTCTAATTGCTTTACATTGTTGTGTTAGTTGCTGCTGTATAACAAAGTGAATCAGCTATATGTATACATATATCCCCATATCCCCTCCCTCTTGCGTCTCCCTCCCACCCTCCCTATCCCACCCCTCTAGGTGGTCACAAAGCACGGAGCTGATCTCCCTGTGCTATGCTTATGTATCTTGAATTATTTTCTTGATTTGTTTTTTGGTTTCCATTCTGGTCACTCATATAATAGTATATTTAAAAGAGACTGAATGCATTTAACACAATTATACTACCATGATATCAATCATTTGTTGAACTTTTTTTCCTAAAATATTCTGATCTGTGTGCCAGAAAGGAGCAGACAAAAACTTATAAAACTTATTAAGCTGGTATTTATTCTTGGCTGTATTCTGACCTTGATCCACTTTAATGATATACATGCATTAATAATGCATTTTTTATTTAAGTCAGCTTGTATCCAAATTAGATGTATATATGAAATAAAAATCAAAAGTTTAGCTGTTTGGGATGCAGTGATCATTCAGTCATAAAACCTGTTGTTTAAGTATTCCAAAATGAATCTCCAAAATGAAGAGCATGCTTATTATTTGTCTTCTTAATTCAATAAAGAAAAGAGTATTCTAAAATTATCCATCTGTTTGAAGGAAGAAGAGAGTCTAGAACTCCTAATGGTCCCAGTATCATGCACCACCTCCCCAAGTCTCTACTGCTTCAAGAGCAGGGTAAAGAATAAGCCTCAGTCACCCAGTGTTCAGAGCGCTCCTGGTAACACTCCCTCTCATCCACCTTCACGTGATGGCAAGAAGGAAGACGGGCCCCAAAAGGCCAGTGATCTCTGTGAGAGCCACACTTCTCCTTCTTCTGCCCCAATAATCACATCCTCATCATCTCAATAAGATTTTCCTGTCTTCCCCATCCAACCCGCTCTAGCCTTCTCCATCACAGTAGGTACCAACAGCTCTATCCTCTCAGTATTACCAGTCAAAAGAAGGGAGTCATCCTTATTCCTTTGCTCTCACATCCCCCCCCCCTTATTATATCACAGCAAATCCTATTTTCTCTACTTTCAAAGAATATACCAAATCCAAGCACTCCTCACCAGCTGTACAGATAACAAACTACCTTCATTTCTGGTCCAAATTACTACGCTCTTTGGCCAAAATTATTGTAATATTCTCTTAACAAACCTTGTTGTTCAGCCCTTTGACCCCTAATTATTCTCAGTTTATTCTCAGCCCAACAGCCTAGGTATTTCACTTATTACTTCCTTGAAGATGTCACACTTCTACTCAGAACATGGTAATGGTGCCCAATCTACCTTAGTATAAAAGCCAAAATAATTAAAACGGCCTATATGTTCTGACTCTCTGCTCTCTTTCTGATCTCAGCATCTCACATTAGATGAAATTGGAATAAATATGTTGTGTTTTGCTTTAAGTTGAATCAAAAAAACAAACCCAACAGAAAAAAAGTATTATATAAATGATACTCACTAAAAAGTTACTTTAGGTCCGCTAAACCACCCCCTTCTCCGTCACACATATTCTTTTGATCACAGTGAGGTGGAAGTTTCAGTAAACAAAGCCGATAGTTAAAGAGCCTCACTGATTCAGTCTTCCCAGTTAAGTATGGGGCCAGATTCTTCATTTCACCCATCCTCATTCAAGCACTGTCTGAGGCTCAGAATCTCCAAGGATCTTAAACTTTATATCTCCAGAATCAATTTTTTTAACTTGGTGATTGAGAAGCTGATATCTTGAACCATCTAGACCTAATGTTTCTGTAGGGAACAACTTGCAAGCAGTTCCAGACATGATGGTCACCCTGGGTAGGATTTGAGGATCTATCGGGAAATGCAAGCACAATTCACTTTTGTCATATTTGGGACTAAAAAGGACAACTTACTCCTCATTGTGTCAGGAGATGAATATGTCAGTGACATAAAAAATAAGATTATTCATCAAAAAAGACATTATTTTGATCAGTAGTATGCAAACTTAACTTGTTCTCCCTCAGAACAGTTCTCCATGGTGCCTTTCAGGAAAGGGCCCAGTAATTGGCAGTATAACTTGGGGATCAAGAGGGCAGACTCTTGAACCAGGCAGTGGGGATTTGAATCCTGGCTCTGTTCCTTAATAATAGCTGTGTTCTGCGCCCCCATGTCCTTATGAATATAATAGGACTCATCTCCCAAGGTGAATTTACCATGAAGCCAATGGAGCTTAAACCACAGGACTCCTCATATGTGTGGGTTCTTTTAAAAATGAGGAAGGAAATCAGTGCTAGCTGGAAGCATTTTGTAAAAGTCATTTCTGAAAAATTAACTGAAGTTTCTCAAAAGAAAAGGATCAACTCCAACACTCCAGTAATTTGTCAGAGTATCTTTTCACACTCAAGCAAATATTCTTTTTCCTACCAGTTTTTATGTTCATAATTTTGTATTATTTTTTAATAAAGAGTGCCTCAGGTACCACAAAATCTGGACTCTGCCCGCCACCTAAGGATTTTGTGAGGATTAGAGGACATAATATGGTTTAGTTACTTAGAGCAGTGCCTGGCACACAGGTAGGAAATGTTAGGCATTATTATAAATAGGTTGCTTAACAGTGATTAACATAGCGATTGGCCATATAATTTTCTGAAAAGGAATCAGTTTTGAATGGCAGTGTCAAGGATCTCAAGTTTACTCAAGGAAGTTCCTCAAGTTCTCCGAAAGCAAGAAGCAAATAGAATGATTAGACCTCTATTGACTGAAGTTTACTGCTACATCACTGAACACCAATTGGTTAAATTAGAATGCTCAAGTGACAGAATCCATTGCCTAGTTGCTCAGAAATCTTGGGCTCTTTTTTATTTCAGTGAATATGAATTTAAATTTTTTTAAATGCAATTTAGGGAATTCCCAGGTGGTCAGTGGTTAGGACTCTGCGCTTTCACTGCCGAGGGCGCGGGTTTGATCCCTGGTCAGGGAACTAAGATCCCACAAGCTGTGCGGTGCGACCAAAAAAAAAAATACGATTTAATATGGTTTTTTGTCTTATTTGATTATTCCTTCTCCTCCATTACCCGTGCTCTTGACTTTTAGAACTCCTGTTTTATGTACCTTCTGGAAGGATTATTCATTTCTCTTGACTTCTATCTAATATTCCCTATGTATTTGTTTAGCTTTACAACTTGCATAAATTCCCCAATTTTATCTTCTAGAACACCAGTTTGGTCTTTATTACTATCTAGCTAATATTTACTCTGTGCATTGAATTATTATTTTGTAATCTCATAAATAATATATTAATTTCCTGGACTTCCTTTTCTTTCTCTTAGTTTTTTCATAATTGTTTGTTTATAATTACTATATAAATTCAAATTTTTGAAATCAAGTAATTTTATTATTTTACCTAAATTTTGTTTACTTAATTTTGGATTCAATGTGTATATTTGTGTGTGTGTGTGTGTGCATGCACGTGCATGTGTATAGGCTAGGTTTTTATTTTGTTTTTTCCATGGCATTTGTTTTCCATGATTTTGTGGTTGGCTGTTTTTCTGTTCTGTATGCATGGATGGAGGAATAGGTCCATTAATTAAGGCATCTAATATTGGATTTCTCTGTAGTTATGGAGAAGTGTCTTCTCAATATTTTTTTTTTTCTTGACTTGGACTACTGACATCAGTGTCTGGAGGGTACTTTATTCTGTGTGGAACTATTTTACTCCTAACTAAAAGGGGTTTTCCTTGATTCCACTCTCTTACACTTTTCTACCATAATACAGTCTTTTGTAACAATACTAGACATACATTAAATTCTGCTCTGCTAATCTCTTAGGCATGAGTACCATGAGTAGGATCTCTTTTTTCTGATGATTGCACCCATTCTTCCAATACTAAGGTCTTGGGTCAAAAACACATCTTCCTGTAGCCATGTGCTCAGGAAAGGAGGAGGTGACAGTCTACTAGCTCTTCAGGCTGCTAATTCTTAATGAATTGCTCCAATGAGTAACTGTGGTAGGTAATATCAAAGATAGCCCCCAGGGAACCATGTATCCTGGTACTCACAACCTTGTGTATTCCCCTTTCAGATGAAACTGGACTGGCTCTGTGACTCACTTAATCCAATAGAATGTAGTAAAAGGATGCTGTGCCTGTTCCAGGGCTAAGCTTTAAGGGGACCTGACAACTTTATGCTTTTGTCCCCCTGGGAGTGCTGAGCTGACATGTAAGGAGTCTGTGCTACTGGAGAGATGTTGTGTATAGACCACATGGAGAAGCCACAAGGAGGAGAGGCCCTGAGAATACATAGAAAGAGAGAGAGACGAAGTCATCCTAGTGTGCTGAGATCAGCTCTTCAGCTGTCCCCATCAATGTGCCAGACATATGAATGAGGCATCTTGGATATTCCAGCCCCGTTGAGACTCCAGAAGTTTGTACCCCGAGCTAGAATCACATGGAGCAAACTGTCCAACTGATCTAGTCAGCTCATAGAATCATGAAAAAAAACAAAACAAAAACCCAACAATGATGACAACAGCAAAACAGTTGTTCTTCTAAGCTACTAAGTTTTTGAGTGGTATTTATTTTTTTACATAGTAATATGGTCTTATTTGGAAGGGTCTCCAAAAGTCTCTCGGGAAGATCTTGCAGCTTCAGCTAAGTTTCCACTACCCTTTCCATACCAATCTATTTCCGAATTCTCTCTGTTTTCTGGAAATTCCTTTTGAAAAAGTTTCCTGGTGGCATCTTTTCCATTTTTCTGGTCCTACAATGTAAATTTCATATATTTTCTCTAATTTCATTGGTACTCTGAGAAGAAGACAAGGTCATAAATAGTCTCAGTTTACCATCATGAACTGGAGGCCAAGAGGTATATTGTACTCTAAAATTATATAGATGAGGAAACTGCCAATTTGAAAGTTTAAATAGCTTACCTAAAGTCACAACTAGTCACACCTGGGATTCAATTTATTCCTATATTCTGTTAAGTATTATATCCAAAGGAAGTGAAAGTAGAAAGACACTGAATTTGAAAACTACATTACATTACACACACACACACACACACACACACACTGAATATCATCTACTTCATCCCAGAAGTGGTACATATCATGTCCACTCACTGTTCATTTGTCAAAACAAGCCACAAGGCTCCAAACTAACTGCAAGGGAAGTTAGGAAAAGTTAAGAAGCTCAAGAAATATGTGTTGAGCACTAACTGCTTCTACTTGCACTGCTTGATAAAGTGGCCCACTTAAGTCATCTTGAAAAAGGCCTGCCTGCTGGATAGAGGATCTAGCAGAAAGAGGATGAAATTTCTTACCAAGAAACTTAGATGTGTCTTCAATTTCTCTATTGACCTCTTAAATTGCAACCTAGCATTTAATGTTTAGGTGGTAGGATTGCTTCTAGACAAGTATTATACTTTTTATCCCACTTAGAAATAGTCACATCCTTTCATTATGTGCATGAATGAATGGAGCTGCAAAAGGTCACAAAAGAGATACCGTCCAGGTTAGAGGATGGTGTGGCCCCTCATCTCACTCTTACCCTAGATGATAACCTAGAAAGCCATGTGTTCAGGAGGCATAGCTTCAAGACGGAGGAGAGCTACCTGGCTACCTGATCCATAAAAGACTCTTCATAAATGAGAAACAGTCATTCTTTTAAGCCACAGCACAATGTAGCATTAACCTCAATAATGCAGGCATTCACTTGGCCCCCAGGGAACATCATATCATGTTACTGTAGCAAATTAGGAGAATCAGTTTGCTTAATGGTAGTTCCCATCACAGGTAGCACTCCTCTGCCTCTTACTGTCACACGTTTTCAAACATCTTCATGGATTCTCCCAGATATTTAAGAAAATGTCAGGTTTTGTCCAAGATCTTGTCAGTGCTCTGTGCCAACAGTGTTATACAGGGAGCCTACCAAATTCTGCCATTCAGTAAGGATCCAGACTGGTTCTCTTGGAGATCATAACACTTGAATTGAGAAATGGAGGGAAATGTCATAGCCCTCTCTATTCCTGTGAAAATCTTCTTATAAAAAATATCATTAAGGAATGTTCAGCTTTCTCTTGTATGCAGTAGACATGGATGATGGTTATGAAACCAGTTTGGTTTCTGCTTTGTCCCTTCTTCACTGATGTGTCCAGGATATCCTTTTAGAATATTCGAGCTCTTACCCTCAGTTGCTGTGAGCTTTGGGTCTCAGTCAGAAATCTAAAGGACATTTTTATCATTTTGTTACAAGTATTTGAGTAGGCAGTCAAACGGGATTTATTTTCTCAGAGTTTTTATTATATAACCCCATGTTTAGAGCAGATGCAATACATTCTGAAGTATCCCTTTCATTTTTCTTTCTTTCTTATTTTCCTTCTAATTCCCTGCCCATATTTTTTCCCCAAACTCAAAATGATATATGGATGGTAGTTAACTAGTTTGGGATATGTTGTTGTGGGAACAGGTCCAGCTCTATTTCCCACATGTCAAACCCTGGTCATTACTCAGTGACTGCTAAAAAACCACTTTCAAGGTCTGTCCAAAAAGAAGATCAGTTACAGACCCTGATTCTAATCTAAAGTCAATGAGAAAACAAGTTTTAGACATAAATAAAGGGTAGGACTACATTCAAAAAAGGGAAAAGAAAGACAATAGGTAATAAGTGCAATGCTTTTTCTAAAGCAGTCCTACTACCTAAATTCTGAATAATGAATTATATTTTAAAAAGAAATGATGACTATGAAATGTGATAGAGCTGGTAATTATCTCTTCAGTGGCAATTGTATCACAGTATATAAATGTATCAAATTAACATGTTGTACACCTTAAATTTACGCAATGTTATATGTCAAATATATTTCAATAAAATCAAAGAACTTAGTTATAATTTAAGCAATCACTGAAAAGCCATCTAGGTTCCTTGGAAGGAATTATTTTATCTCTTGATTGCAAAATATATTAAAAGACCAACAATCTCTATGGCCATCAAAATGGTTAGAGAACTACATGTCAGTTTGGTCACTGGTAGCCATAATAATGACCTCCTAATCCTCAAAACCTGTGACTATGTTACTTTACATGATAAAAGGGACTTTGCAGCCTTGGTTAAGGTTAAGGACCTTGAGATGCAGAGATTATCCTGGGCAGACCAAATGTAGTGACATGAACCCTAAAAGTGGAAAAGAAAGGCGAAAGAGGAGGTCAGGGAGATGGTGGCGTGAGAAAGACTCAATGAACCCATTGCTGGTTCTGAGATAGAGTAGTGTGCAAGGAACAGAGAAAGGCTTCGAGAAGCTAAGGGCAGCCCTCAGCTGACAGCCAGCAAGCAGTGGAGATCTCCTCATTGAAACGAATTCTGCCAACATCTCATTTCATGAGTAATGAAACAGATTTTTCCCAAAAGCCTCCAGAGAGTAATGCAGCCCTGCCATTACCTTAATTTTAATCCAGTGAGACCCACATCGGACTTCTGACCCAAAGAACTCCAAGGTAATGAATTGGTGGTGTTTGCAGCCTCTATGTCTGTGAGTAATATGTTATAGCAGCAATAGACGTGACCACCAAGTAAGTATGGTTTCCCAGATGCGGCAATGTAAAGTTTTCTTTAAACACTGTGCCTGTCAACAGATAATCTCAACGTTGTATTTTACTGGTAGCTCCCAATAGTGAAATCTTGGCAGTGGATTAGATTTGTGGTGTCTCCCATCCACGATAATTATTCTCCATTGCTTCTTCTATCATGGGTTCTACATGGTGGGGGCTTCCATGGACAGCTGTAATACTCAACTCTTACTCTTTCTGGTACATTTTATGAGTAGCCTGATACTGTTGCTAGTGTATTACTTGGGCAGCCTAGTAGATAGATTTTGATTGTCAGATCTGCTGGTTACCACCTGTCAACCCTTGGGTAATTAAATTCACCATTCTGAGCTCTAGTTTTCTCTTCTGTTAAAAAAGAATGCAATATTCACATTTCCTCCATAAGGATTCATTAAGATGTCATATTATGAAGGGCTCATCACAATGCCTACATTTGATTAACGTTGTATCCTATCTCCTCTCTCTGTTCATTCATTCAGCAAATATTAAATGAACATTTATTACATGCTAAATATACTCCTGGGCAGTTAGGATGCTTTAGTGTACAGAAGACAAAATACCTCTTCTCATGAAACATATTCTAGTGTAAGCTCCACTGCTTGCTCTATTTTATCCTATATGGGTTAACAGAAATGATATATTGATGTACTGCATGGTGCCATATTTATAATTTCTGGTTAAGCTTGTTTCTCTTTCCTGGAACCCGAGAACTCTTTGCTGATTCAGAAGTATGTTTATTCTCTAGAGTGTTTTCTCATACATTGTATTGAAGAGTCCCTTGCTCTCTCCATTTAGTAAATTTAAGGTACATATATCTAAAAGTAAAAAAGATAATCATGTTGAGACGTGGATGGATCTAGAGACTGTCATACAGAGTGAAGTAAGTCAGAAAGAGAAAGACAAATATCGTATATTAATGCATGTATGTGGAACCTAGAAAAATGGTACAGATGAGCCAGTTTGCAGGGCAGAAGTTGAGACACAGATGTAGAGAATGGACATATGGACACCAAGGGGGGAAAACTGCGGTGAGGTGGGGATGGTGGTGTGCTGAATTGGGCGATTGGGATTGACATGTATACACTGATGTGTATAAAACTGATGCCTAATAAGAACCTGCAGTATAAAAAAACAAACAAAACAACTAATACTAAACTTTCATTGGGTTATTTGTATGGAAATATGTTAATATAAATGTTTCAAACATTACATGAAATTTCTAAAAATCTTAAAAAAAAAAAAAAAAAGATAATCAAAGTAATAGCTGGGTGACCCACAACACAGCCATGGGGAGATAGCCTTTAAACATAGGAAATATTTTTAAAACATTAGAAATTTGTAATGAGTGATTTTTGAAAAAGAATCAAAGAAACAAAAACCAAACCAAGAGGGCCTCTGTAAAACTTCAGAGAAATGTCTTAACCATAAAAATAATTCATGACTATTCTTAAGGGAGAACCAATTTTGGATAATGGGATATTCAAGACTATTGTTAGCTTTACTTAGTAACAATTTCAAAATGAAGTTTTCAAGATGCACAGATGGCTCTCTTTCAGCAGTGTCACTATTAGCTATGCAGTATAAATGTTTTGTTTGTTTGCTTATGTTTAAGTGCCAATTATATTTTTATTTACCTTATTTATTTTTAATGGATTATTTTTTCAGGCCTGATTTTTCTAAGAAGAAAAAGGATGAGCTAATTTTAAGTTGTAAAATTAACATTCTGTCTAAAAATACACAATGTATCTCTTAGGCAAATGATGGTTTCCATTCAGTTTCCCTTTTTTTGTCATCCAAGCGCATCTTAGCACATAGAAAAAAGATTTTCTGTTGAATTATTTTTGCAATTTGTATCTAAAAGTTCCTCTTGGGACAATTGAAATCTTACTCTTTCAATTTCTGGAGACTGGTAAAACTGATAGGTGTGTTTCATACGCATAGCCTTCCTCTACACCAAGCCCTTCATGTACAATTGAGCAAACATCAGAGTAAACACAGGTTTATTTTAGAGGAGAAGTCAACATTTATAGTTGCGAATAAATCCATACAAATTTAAATCAATGCTAACTTCTAAGAGCTGCCCAAATTCCTGGCAGTGGCAAGGGTAAATTTCAGTCTAATTTGGGCTGCCACCAAAACAAGACAAAAGAGAGTTCTCCCTTTCAGCTGCAAATAAAGGAAATGAATTTGGCCAAGCAGAAAGCTCTTAGATGAGGAGATAGGAAACTGGGAGGAGGGCTGGCTGGTAAAAGACTGATTGAGAGATTTGTTTGGGGTGTGTGGGTGTTTTTTCCAGAAGTAGGAGCACTTTACCAAAGAGTATAAGGTGAATGCTCCAGTAAGTAGCAAAAAGCCACAGCTAAAGTAAAGGACTTCTACAGAATGCCTTTTGGCCACTCAGCCAAGTTTCCCTCAGAACTCAGCCCGGGTAAGTTGTTCCCCAGTAATACAGGCAGTCACTCTGCCTCTTTCTCCTAGCATTGTCAAAACAGATTCCTTCCCACAGAACCTCCTTCAGCTTGGAAAATGGATCATGTTCTTTATGTATTACAGGGGAGCAAAATTTGCCACTCCAAAGTGTACCACTTTGGCATGTGGATTATTTTGAGCTGAAAACAGTTAAGGCCTAAAGACTCAGGAAGAAACTTTGACCTTCTCCCTAACTGCCTAAAAAAACAGAGGACCTGTTCCAGGAAGGGAGTTACCACCATAGATAACTATAGTATGACCTAGATGTGTAGACAGGGAGGAACCTAGCAAAGTCTATCTTTTAAAATTCCTCTCTGTGTCCCATTATCTCCACATGACCCAGCAAACATTTGATTACCATCTTCATGTGAATTACCTTCCTCCCCTTTGAAATCCCAAACCACTACCCTCAACATCCTCTTTTGTCCTTAACTGAAGATAGTATTTAAGGTGAGGGCTTCAACCATTTGGGGGATTTACTCAGTTTCCCTGGGTCTCTCCCATATATACATGTTATTAAACTTCTGTTTGATTCTCTCCTGTTAACCTGTCTCATGTCAATTTAATTCTTAGACCAGCCAGAAGAACCTAGAAGGGTAGAAGAAAAAATTTTCCTTCCCAACAGTATCCTCTCTCTGGACACCACTTCTCTTCTCTTTTTCACCTAATACCCACTCATCCTTCAGATCTCAACCTCAATGTCTCTTCCTCCAGAAAGACTTTGACCACTTCCCCAGTCTATGTAAGGCACTTTTCCTCCTCCAAGTTCCCTTGGTATCTGTGACTTCAGTCACAGCACACATCATACCAGAAATTGTGGTTTAATTGTATGTGCTGTTGTGTGGACTCTAAGGGAACTTTCTACCATTATCACCAGTGAATCCTAAGTGCTTAGCTTGTAATGCTCTATATATTATGTTTGTGGAATGACTGACCTGAAACCTGGGAACAAATTCGACTATTTAGATCAATGTGTGACCACAGTTGGTGCTTCCCCCAGGTCCCTTCAGATCTCTGTTATCATTTCTGTGTATTTAGATTTTCATAGTTCATTCAATCAACTCAAATGCTTTTATATGCCATCATTACTATGTAGAGTATATAGCAATAAGAATCCTAAGGAGGGATCCCCTGGTGGCACAGTGGTTGAGAGTCTGCCTGCTAATGCAGGGGACACGGGTTCGAGCCCTGGTCTGGGAAGATCCCACATGCCACAGAGCAGCTAGGCCCCTGAGCCACAATTACTGAGCCTGCGCGTCTGGAGCCTGTGCTCCGCAACAAGAGAGGCCCGCGCACCGCGATGAAGAGTGGCCCCCCGCTTGCCACAACTAGAGAAAGCCCTCGCACAGAAACGAAGACCCAACACAGCCATAAATAAATAAATAAATAAATAAATAAAAATTAAAAAAAAAAAAAAGAATCCTAAGGAATCTGTGACTGGGTCAAACTAAAGCAAGCCATCATTAGCACCTTGTAAATGGTCTTATAGCTACCTCAAAGTCAGAATTGTATCAGAGAGGGGCTTAAGAAAATAATGCTACCTGACTACATGAATTGGAAATATAAATCCCAACATATGGAGATTTTGGAATTGAGATTTAGTATATAAAAATCACAGACTCTTTTTATAATTTCACTCATCAATAAGCATCTTTGAGCGTCAGGTTGGCATAATAAATGTATAAAATCAGAAGCATAAATAATATAAAATTAAGTATCTCTTAACAACTATAGCCTTAACCTTAAATTTTATTTCCAGATGAATAGAAGTTCACAGAATCTTTTCCTTCTATTTTTTTTTCTAATCAAAATAACTCCTCCTCCTGATTCTAAAGCAGTGAAGTGAAATGGCTAAAATCATGTTATTTTATGGTAATAATTTTACAGCTGCTAAGAGGGAGACGTTTTTAAACATCCCATATCTATTATAAACGACACTGAAATTATCATCCTTAGATTGAAGAAGAGGGTGAAATATTTGTCACAATATAGTCTCTCCACCCCACTATCCTGAGAAGAATGTGATGACTAAAATTAGAGAGTGCATGCAGCATTACTTAATTTCAGTCTTCTTGCAGAAGGAGGAGAGAATTGGGCCTGAGAAGATAAATAGAGATCAGAACAAAGAAGCTAGTCAGTTCGTGTGAGTCTCTCAACACCCTGGGTGGTAAGCCCACAGTCATCCAAGAAACAGATGCTAGGCTTAAAACTCAATTCAGGGTGTGGGTGAATTGCATTAAACCTTATATTTTGTTTTTCTCGTGAAGAAAAGAGAAAAACCGGTCTCATTTATCAAACACAAGCTTGTTTTTTTTTTTTCAGAGATTTTGTTCTGATGTTCTGCTTTAATATCACATTCCCTAATGTGTTCAAGTCGCCCTTAAAAGTGATGTCCACCCAATATTCTAGTAATAAGTTAATTTATATCTCACATGATGAGTCTCAGCAGGATAGTCAACATGGCCTATCACAAAATGTTTGACTTTTATTTAGCATAATAGAGCATGAGTCATGCATTTAAAGCTTCAGTAGATTTCTCCTGTTTTAAAGTCTAATCTTGGATTAGAGGAGAACAGACAGGTAGCAGAGTGAGCAAATTACATTAGTGGCAAAACTACAAGGAAATATTCAACTGTCTGTAAAAAAAGAGTATCTTGGGATGCTTTGGTATTGCACAGCTACCTCTCATGCTTATTATGTAGCTTTGAAAAAAATAGACCAGTCCACTGATTGGGTTATTACAGTTATTAAGAGAACAAAAGTTACTCTCCACCAGGTGTTTCTAAGAGAAGTTGCTGTCACTTGGAGACTTTCATTTTTTACAGAATTGGGAATTCTTGGTCATGCTAAGAAAACGTAACGACTTAAGAAAATTTAACAACTTAGCAGTATTTTAAAAGTACTTAGCAGTACTTTTAAGTACAGATAGATATTGTGAATGAAAATACAACTGTATGAAAATAGATATTATAATGCAAAGAATTAGGATTTATATTGTCATGGGTATTACAAGCCTAAATTTATTAACCAGTCTTGTTCTTTGTCACCACTTAATGTTCCTCCTTTTTTCCTTCTAGACAGAGATAGTGTATATTGCACGTGATGATTTAATTTCAGGTGCTTTGTGCCTTCATTGGAATGACTTGTGACTCTTGGACATGCCTTTTTCACTGATGACTTTTTAACTCAGAGTCTTACTAGACATTGGCAGGGTATTTTGTAATCACTACTTGTGGGGGAGGAAAAATCATTTTCCCTCTACCCTTCTAGGTTCTTGGCCGAGACCCCCGCTGTAGTAAAAGACAGTTTAATAAGAGAAAGACAAAAGCTTAATAACTTGGATACCTCCTGTATACATGGGAGAGACCCAGGAAAATGGAGTAACTCTCTGAAATGGCCCAAGCCACCACCTTAAATATCATCTCCAGCTAGAGTTAAAAGATGTTGGAGGAAGGAAGCCAGTTATGGGAGGTTACCAGGCAAAGTGCAGTAGACAAGGGTACAGTTGTAATGCAGATGTAAGTCTCTGCCTTCTCCAATCATAAGAGTTTCTAGAGATTTAAAGTTATCCTTCTCTTCCTGGTATAGAGAGGGAAACACCCTTACAAATGGATATTTCCCTTCTACAGGTAAATGTCTGTAACACAAGGGTAACTTCTACTCAGTTTTTAGAGCTTTTCTTACATCATCCTTTTCTTAAAAAATCAGCCTAAAATAATGCTTACTCCAAAGAGGTATATTTGGTGGAGGTATACTCTGCTCCCCCTCAATATCAAAAAAATAATTTCCCGCTATTTAAAAAAATGTATTCATGGATAAAATGGGTTCAAAACATATCATTTAATCTGTATATAGTATTACTCTTTTTAAAATAAACGATGTGGTTAACAAAAGAAAAATATTGTTAAGGAAATGAAAATATAAAGAAACCACAATAATACAGAATTCCAATATTAAGATCCCCAAGTTTGACTTTAATGAAAATAATTATCTGTGTATAAATTTACATATCTGATTGAAATTTAATAGGTTATATATGAAGAATTGTGAGAAGCATTTTATTTTTAAAATATTTCTGTTTCCTCAAACTGCTCCTAAACCCTGAGTGAGAAAGGAAGAGGATTCCCCACTCTTTTTCAGTGGAAGATTTTCTCCTCTCCCTCTTTTAGAATATTGTCAAGGAAAAGACATGTTTTAAAGTTTTTTTAACAAAGAGAATGTGATAATCTTGGATAAAATAATTTATCCAAGATTTATCCAAGAAATTTTAAGAACTAATATTTATCATTTTATATGTAAAAATATGAATAATTATGGCAAATATTCAGATAAAATAGAGAATAGAAATAAAGCATATTCACATAGGTTGTCAAAATAATCTTGGAATTATAAGCTGCTATCTGACAGCATTCTTCAAGAGCAAGGTGATTTTGGCAATTGATGTAGTTAAATAAACAATTAGTACATCCCACAATTAAACTAAAACTGTCAGACTATTACCAAACCAGTCTACATATCAGCCTTTTAGGGGAGAAAAATTCTTCCCTTCTCCCTTCTAGGTTATTTGACTGGTCTAATAATTAAATTGATATAAAACAGATAAACAGGAGAAAAACAATTAATTTCATAAATAAGGGAATCCCAAAGACATGAGGCTTCCTGACGGTCAGGCAAGTGAGGCTTATACACCATCCTGGGCTAAGGAGAAGGCGGTAGGGTTTGGGACTTCAAAGGGGAGGCACTTGATTCACAGGGAGATGGGAAGAGCAGAAGCTTGGTCAACGAATGCTTGCCACGCCTTGCTGAGTAATCTTTCTTACATAAAAAAGTTATCTGTGGTAATAGCTCTCTTCCAGGTACAGACCTCCTATCTAAATTGTTTAGGCAGTTAAGGGGAAGGAAGGTAAAAAGCTCTTCTTGAGTCTCTTGGGCCTTAATCATTTGCAGCTCAAAATAATCCGCATATCAAAAAGAGGCACATTCTGGGATGAAATACCCTGAACCCCATCAGTCTTTTTGTTTATCTCTGTTTTAACAGGGTATTCCAGCTCAAACATCCTGAATAGGTGTCAGAATCTCGTGTCCTCACTCTGTCTTTTCAGTATTACTCAACAAGTATCTTTCAAACAAATAGTAAAGGTGCAAAGGTGTCTGTTGACACTTTCTGGAAACATCTGACTTTTAGCTGAAGTGTCATATGTGTATGTCTGAGGGAGAAGGTGAGTCTGTGTTTGTGTGTGTGGTCATTGCCATTTGGTATTTTGCTTTAATTATTGGGCTCATTGCTCTTCCTTTTGGGGGACATAGATATGACATACTGTCCAAGAGGTATTTATACTTTTACAGATTTAAAATCCCTACTTAATATTTCCTGGATTCAGTTTGTACAACACATTGATATTTCAATTAGCCAAACAAATTTTCCATTATTCTAGAACATTGTGAGCAGTATAGTAAAATTACTGTTAGGGTGTGTGTGTGTGTGTGTGTGTGTGTGTGTGTGTGTGTGTGTATCCAGTTCACGGCAATTAAGAGCAAGTACTGTGTCTCTTGAGTCATAAGCCAACAAACAGAGACAGATAGAAAACAAAAGCCAACAAACAAAAGACCCCTAATGGTGCACAGTGATGGGAAGCATGACAGTTTTTCTACAATAGTAGTGTCATTTATTACAACTGAAACATAATGCAATCAAACAATTCAAAATTCCGGTAAAGAAAAATTTTATCTTAGCAGATAATAACTTATTGATGCTTATGTGAATGGCAATAAATTAATATCTAACACCATTGAAGAGGGAACAATGGATGTAATATTTTCCATTGGTGTGTTTTTTGTAGCTTCAGATAATTTTAAAAATGCCTTGGGGCTTCCCTGGTGGCGCAGTGGTTGAGAATCTGCCTGCTAATGCAGGGGACACGGGTTCGAGCCCTGGTCTGGGAAGATCCTACATGCCACAGAGCAGCTAGGCCCATGAGCCACAATTACTGAGCCTGCGCGTCTGGAGCCTGTGCTCCGCAACAAGAGAGGCCGCGATAGTGAGAGGCCCGCACACCGCGATGAAGAGTGGCCCCCGCTTGCCACAACTAGAGAAAGCCCTCGCACAGAAACGAAGACCCAACACAGCCATAAATAAAATAAATTTTAAAAAAAAAAGCCTTATAGTGAGTTCAAACAATTTATTAGAAAGCTCAAGTAATGATAAATAAAGGTTTAAAAACAGAATTTAAATAATATTGTGATGGATATATATTAAAGTATGATATGACATACCTATTAATGATTTATTGTTTCAAATTCAGAAATGTCATTCCTATTTTCAAAACTGGGACACAGAAAAATATAGAGCTCAGTAAAAACATTCAAATCCAAGAGAAAGGTTTTCCTTTAAACTTTGAATAATGGATACAGTGAAAATTCCTCTTGATCACGTGTGTGTGATTCACTTGTGCCAGATGTTGGCCAAGCCCCTGGGCTCTGACCATACTAGCAGGAAGGACAGAGAGCAAAGACTATAAATTACCTGATGAAGATGAAAATGGAGCCCCTCACGTCTACACTGATTACTCCTCGTAACAGGGACGTCCCCAGGGAATTCTCAGTCACAACGAAAGTTGCGGTATTCCCACATCTCTGTGGGCTTAGCAAAAATGCTGAGGAAATGGCGATGATTGTCTAACCATGAAAGAAATAAATATGACAGTAATGAACAGAGTCTTCTTAACAAGCAATTTCTTCTTAGAATAGTGATTCCCAGTTTCAAATCTGTAACTCAGGGAAACTCTGTAAAGAGTAATGAGGGTCTGTGGGATTTGCCTCCTGCCAATATTTCACAAAGTCTAACAGTAGTCTTTGGATAAATTTTCTAAAGACACTAGTGAAAATAATTTTCAAAACATGAGGTCTAAGTGGGAAAAGTAATAGGAGGGCTCTAGTTAATGGAAAAAACTGGAAGTCATTGTTCTAGTATAGAATTTCCCGACATATATTACTCAGAAAATTATTTCTGTAGGTTAATAGGCATTATTAGAAACAAACAAAAATAATGCAGTAGTCAAAAATGTTTAGGAAATGCTCTGTTTAAAATAAATAATTTAATAAAATTCAAAAATTAAAATAAAATAAAATGAATAATTTGACTTTCTAAGAATCTCCAAAAGGGGAATAAAGGAAAGTTTCCCAAACTTATTTTTTGGCCATAGGGTATATGTGTGTGTGTGTGTATGTGTATGTGTGTGTTTCTTTCAGAGAATATGGCAGGACTAAACTTCTACAGAACTCATCTTGGGTAATGTTTACCTAGGTGATAGAGCCAACAAAACAGGAATGGAAACCTCAAGACAAAACCACCCAGCTGCCCTTAGACTCTGTTAGAATATTTTCATTCTCATAGAATAATCTGGATGCCTTAAGGTTTTTTATCTGGAGGTCTCTTCTGATCCACTGACTCAAAATCCTGTCTTGGGACTCGTCTCTGTGATGTTTGCTTCTTGATGACTTCTTTTTACAAACTGTCTGCCCAGGGTTATGCTTTGTCTGACTTTTCATGTCACAGGTCCGGAAAAGTAAGAGCCTGTTTTTTTTTTTTTTAAACTTTCAAGGAGGCTATGTCGTGTTTCAACTCAACTGCAGCACTGTGTACCAGACATTCCAGCAAGGAACACGTAATCTGGGCTGGCTATAGAACTAGGGATCCTTGGAGCGCGTGGGACAATTAAGTTAAACCAGGAATGTGATCTGGGCAGATACCAATGTATTATTCCTACTAAGCTTGGCATGTTGAAAAGCTATGGTATTTGCCAGCAAAAAGATAGATCTGAATCTCACCTTTGGCCATCGTTAGCTCTGTGAATTTGGACAATTTATATAACTTTTCTAAACTTCAATTTCCTCATTTGTAACATGAAGGCAACACTGCCAACTTTGAATACTTAGAAGATTAAATAACAATTTCACGTAGAAGATTCTGGTATGTATTAGGTATTAAATAAATAGAATCCTCTTGCCCCTACCACAATCCTTTGAACCTATTTCTTCCCAGCCCATCTTCTCCTTCTGCACCTCCCCTAACCACTAGACTATAGACAACGATTCTAAGTAGCATAAGGTGTTTCTGGGAATTCCCTGACGGTCCAGTGGTTAAAACTCAGCCTTTCGGGCTTCCCTGGTGGCGCAGTGGTTAAGAATCTGCCTGCTGTAAAGCAATTATATTCC
The DNA here is from genome assembly GCF_965194805.1 of Balaenoptera borealis. Lineage (NCBI taxonomy): Eukaryota > Metazoa > Chordata > Mammalia > Artiodactyla > Balaenopteridae > Balaenoptera > Balaenoptera borealis. Next base: position 23,654,427 of record NC_138881.1, on the reverse strand, counting down.
AATAAAGATGTTAAAAGAAAAAAAAAAAAAAGAATCCGCCTGCCAATGCAGGGGACACGGGTTCGAGCCCTGGTCCGGGAAGATCCCACATGCCGTGGAGCAACTAAGCCCGTGCACCACAACTACTGAGCCTGCGCTCTTGGATCTGGAGCCACAAATACTGAGCCTGTGTGCCACAACTACTGAAGCCCACGTGCCACAACTACTGAAGCCCACGTGCCTAGAGGCTGTGCTCCACAACAAGAGAAGCCACCGCAATGAGAAGCTCGCGCACTGCAACAAAGAGTAGCCCCTGCTCACTACAACTAGAGAAAGCCCGCGTGCAGCAACAAAGACCCAAAGCAGCCAAAAATAAATTAATAAGTTATTTCTTTTAAAAAGAAGGTATTGGAAAAAAAAAAAAAAAAAGACGTGGGCTTTCACGGCCAGTGGACCTGGGTTCGATCCCTGGTCAGGGAACTAAGATCCCACAAGCCATGTGGTGCGGCCAAAAAAAAAAAAAAAAGATGTTCCTGTTTCCACAAATATTTTCTCTTTAGTGGATGATGTCTGATGATTGAAAACACATATGGAAATAAATTCATTTCTCATGATGACTTTTCAAACAATATGAAATACTGTAGAGGAGCTATTTCTAGTGTGAACATCTCCCCAGTGTTCCAATTTATATCATCTGTGGGGGAGACTAAGTCTTCACAAAGCTGACCCTTGACCCCACTCACAACACTCACACTTCTATGAACCTCTTGAACCTTCTACCCCAATGCTTTTGATAACAGAAATTGACAGCATATTATCTATTGCTTGTCTAGCTATTTTTCATTACTCTATGCAAACCCAGAGAATAAAAATCTTATTTTACGCTGATGATGTTCACTTTTAAAATACTTCTCAAATTTTAATTTTATTTTCCATTTCATGTCTTCATTCTATCTCCTTTTTCCAACATTATAAACCAAAGTGAATTACATGATGGAAGTACTAATTGTGAACAGCAGAAATATGTGTGAAATTCAGGTCTACCACTAAACTTACACAGCAATTGCTCACACTGAAATTTTATGTAAATGCTGTAAATAAAAAATGAGATCATTTAGTGCCACTTAAATGTTTATATATTGCAAAATTGCTGATACTCAGTGCCCCCTGGTGTTTGAAGTTATTTATTTGCTATAAAACATTTTAATGATTTTTCTCTATTATTTAAGTCAAGCTTTAAGTCATATATAATTTTACTAACAGCTCTACCAAGAGACAACTCTACTCATCTGTGTTTTCTTATAGCTTGGCCCTTGTTCTGTGCATGAGCCATGTTGTTTTGTTTGTTTTTTGTGTTTTCCCAAATGGGTTGTGCAGTCTTACACTGTGGAGCCTTTATTCAAACTGGGTTGAAAAGCTTCTCATGTACTTTCCTACTCTTTAGTACTTACTTGCATCATGGTTCTCACAGTCTTCTGGGATTCTCTCTTTGCTTCTCTCTCTCCCCAGATCTAAGCCCTTGAAAAGTAGGTACAATGTCCTACCCACTACTGCCTCCTCAAAGCCTATCACAGCATCTGGCCCTTTAGATGTGCTTAAGAAATCTTTGTTCCATGAATGAATGTATGAATGAATGTTATTGCAGAATCCTAATTGTAGAAGGGGTTCATGTTCCATTTCCAAACAGAAATCACATGTACAGTAATACCCCTGGGGGTGAGATACATAATTTCCAGTAGAACAATTCTAGTAATGTTGAACTTATTATAGAGCTCATCTTATTTCTAAATAGTTCAGATTATTAAGAACTTTTTTGGTTATGCTGATCAAATATGATTGATATTAAAAATACTCTATTTTCTGTCTTTTGCCAAAGTAAAAAGTAAATATAGTTTTATATCCTTTTGGCATTTTTGTCATATTTGCACAGAGTAATTAATTCCTGACATTTTATCTTGTTTTAGATTAAACCTCATCAGGTATTTTGATAGTCTTTGTATGCTATGCTATAAGGTCCTAAGTCAACTTTTCTGTGGCTTGAACTCTATCCCTTTTATTCAGAAAAGACCCAAATGGTGAAAATCCCAGTAATTATAAAAATCAGCTTCCATCCAGAATCTGGTCAAATGTCCTGTGTCTGTTTTCATAGGCAAAAAATGAAGAATGATGAAAATAAGAAGACTCAGCCTTATTGTCATTTAAAGAGACCAGAGAAGGCTTGTTTGTGGAGCTGCTAAACTGCAGATCCAGTGCAGAAAGTACCAGGTAAGAAAACTGAGAACAGTGATCAAAATTGTGCTTTAAAAATAGTGCATAGGAAATACAGGTACAGGTTCCAAAAGACAATTTAATTTGCTAATTTTGAAGGCCTATAAGCTATCTTCTCTCTTGAGGATTCATTCTTCTCATAATATAATGTTTGTAAGATGCAATCTCTCACAGTTCCCCAGTGGAAAAATATGGACGTAGTAAACTAGGTTTTGTCTTCAGCTTGTGTTAGTATAATCATCTGCCTCATTGCACAGCAAGCTTAGATCCCATTTATATATACCCTCCTCAGCTTGACTGATTTCCCTGTTAATGATCAAACTGAAAGCACATTTCATTTCATATATGAAACTTCTTTCACAGTACACCTGCATATCATCTTATATAGATATTAAAAATCCAAATCCTAGGAAAATGTATTCCTATCATCTTTACTAACATCCATGAAATATGGACATTACTCCAATAATTGAGAAATATGAAAAATTCAACTGATAAGGCTTACAAATAAGTCCCCAAACATATATGAAATGTATAGCATTCAATAAATGTGTCATAAACAGGAGCAAGCAGTTACAATATAACACAATTGATAGAGGTTGCGATATTATTATATCGACTTGATGAACTACCCCTTCGTAGACACTACTTTGAAACTCTATTTTTTCGATAGTTTTATTTTGACAAATTCCATCTTTGTATAAAATTTGTGAAAGTAATTCGAAAAGACTTTTATTGAGTTAATCTATTCAGTGAGCCATACTGTATTCATTTTACTTCTCTGGCAAGTATTTTCATTGATCCTTTAAATCTATAAACACAGTAACATTAATGTTGTGCTTTTTTTTTTTTTTAACTGGACAAGACAATTCCATAGCTAGTGATGTTTACATTTTAAACTACCTCACGTTTTCACATTAAAAAGGCAAATGTTTGGGCAGATGATAAAGACAACATGTGGGAGGGAAAATGTGGACTCTGCCTTGACTCTCAAAAGTATTTTTATGTATTTTGGAAGCAAAGTTGAAGTTACTCATTTTGCTTCTTAGTGAGTTAGACCCTGAATGGCCAATGGAAATTAAGAAGCTTTAAGTTAAAATGTGCTTTAAGGCACTCAAATGAGCAAACTTGAATTACTTCTTATATCTTAGGGGAAAAAAAAAATAGTGGAAGGAGTTTTCCAATCACAAAATAGTAGTCGGCTAAGACTTGAATCATATCAAAAGTTTATTCATCTTTAGGACATATTTGAGGCAATTGCTTATTTAGTGGAGAAATAAAATAAGGAAAATAATCCATGCAGCACAGGGGATCATGCTTTTGGCATGCAACTCTTTTTATATCCAGTGACACATTACTGGTGAATGTTCCTTACTTAGTTCAACCTGACTTCCTACCAACAAACAACATATAATTGCAGTGTTCATAGATTGATACTGGATGAGCTTAATAAAGGGTTCTACTTCTGCACATCTCTGGAATTAAAACAAAAGGCACCAGACCTACAATTAACAGCTGGAGATAACATATAATTTTCCAGAGCCCAATAGCAGTTTTTATGTTACTGCATTGTGCTTCATATATTGACATCTTTGCTGTGAATTCTGCCCTGGGAAAGCTGAGAGTTTGTATATGCTGAATTGGGATGTCATTTTCTGTGACCTCTGAAAGTTAGCGATAAAAGCTTTACTGTCGGGGAAACATGGGCACCATGTTGCCTTTTTACCATCAGAGATGTTGTCATTTGCTTCTCACAACAGAAATGCCCGTGGGTTGCACCACAGCCGAGACACGGTTTGTCAAGCATACTTAATCAGCAAACACATCAGAGCACAGTCACGCTTGGAGCACCCATTCCATCACTGTGAATCATGTGTTATTTAGTAAAACACTCTGCCAAAGACATCACTGAAATAATTTGATGTGGTTAAAAGAATAATACTACATAAATCAAGGAAAGAAGCAGCAAAGCTTTTAGATTTTTCTTAGCAGCCTACTGTATGTAGTTAGTAATTGGTGTGAGCATTTTCCTTTAAAAATAAAGAAATATCAAGTAATTGAGATGATTTCACTGAATTGCATATACTCAAATTTAATAGTATAAAAACAGGGACATTTAGAGCCAAAAACCTAAGCCATAATGTCATAAGACTATAAAAAAAGATGCCATCTCTACTCTGTGAAAATAGCTCATATAAAAATGCACATGTGCAGAAACATATGCACATATAATGTCTAAGCAGAATTTTTGATACTTATATTTTTTTAAAATATACACAAGAATCCCAGAGAAAGAGTCTTCATCATTTTATACTAACTGTTGAGCGATGGATGATAAAAGTTTTTTTAGTAAAAGTAAAGAAAATAAAAATAATTTGGAAAATATATGTTAATTAAAAAAAAAAACTCAGGTGATGTACTAAGGTTCCAGGCTTAGTAGGTTAAAAATTTAGTCCAATTTTTTTTCATATATGTATGGGTTTATTTTTAAATTTCTTTCTTTGGAAGTTTCTGCTAAGTCTGGGTTTCTGTGTTTGGGCTTCATTTTATACACACTTCTCTTTTTTTTTTCATTTTAATGCTACTTTAAAAAAAATTTTTTTTTGGAGTATAGTTGCTTTATAGTGTTGTGTTTGTTTCTACTCTCCAGCAAAGTGAATCAGCTATATGTATACATATATACCCTCTTTTTTGGATTTCCTTCCCATTTAGGTCACCACAGAGCATTGAGTTGCCTGTGCTATACAGTAGGTTCTCATTAGTTACCTATTTTATACATAGTATCAATAGTGTTTATATGTCGATCACACTCTCCCAATTCATCCCACCACCCCCCTTCCCCCTTGGTATCCATACCTTTGTTCTCTACATCTGTGTCTCTGTTTCTGCTTTGCAAACAGGTTCCTCTGTACTATTTTTCTAGATTCCACATATATGCGTTAATACATGATATTTGTTTTTTTCTTTCTGACTTACTTCACTCTGTATGACAGTCTCTAGGTCCGTCCACGTCTCTACAAATGACCCAATTTCGTTCCTTTTTATGGTTGAGTAATATTCCCTTGTATATATGTACCACATCTTCTTTATCCATTCCTCTGTTGATGGACATTTAGGTTGTTTCCATGTCCTGCCTATTGTAAATAGTGCTGCAATGAACATTGGGGTGCATATGTCTTTTTGAATTATGGTTTTCTCTGGGTATATGCCCAGTAGTGGGACTGCTGTGTGTGATGGCTTGCAATAATAAAGATAATACATATACTATGTATTATATTAATTATATATAATACTAAGAAAGATGGGGAAATATATAAATACTATGAAAACAGATATAAAGTTACTCTAGAAAAATACACATTGTAATGTCCTTGCAATACTCAAGTTGGACTGCAAAATTGGTTCTGAAATTCCTGTAGATTAAAACAAAAAGTGAAATGTGCTAGGTTACAAATTTACATTATGTATTGCCTAAATCTCATACCACAAATGCATAGTAAGGAAGTATAAAAATAATATGGGAAGACAAATTCCAAATATAGCAGATAAAAGATGTAAATGTAATAAACATATTGTGTCAAACAGACTAAATAAAATATAAAGGTTTGTGGGGTATTTTGCTTTTGATGAAAAAAATTTAACCTATTTGTATGCAGTCCATGAAATGATATACAGGAATAATCGAGACAAAGCTAGAGATATAGGCATGAATTTATGACCTTACAAAGCAAAATGTTTGACTTATTAAGATTGCACACTAAACAATCCTAATTTACTCTTAAAACAAGCCTTTCTAATTCTCTGGGACAGGAGGACTTAGAGGTAGTCTGGGGAGTATATTTTGGATCAATGGTAAAATGTATTCAATTTTAAAAACTGATCAAGGTTTCTACTTTTTCTCTTAAATCACAATTGAACAATAAATATTAATTTTATAAAATATTTTCCACTTTTCCTAAGTTTACCTTTCTACGGGCATATTATTCATAATACCATATTATAAATTTTAAAATACCGGCTATTGCTGTGATTACTTCCCTTTTTATGTTTTCTTCTCTACTTTATGTTTTTTATTTTTTTATTTTTTACCTTGTTTATTCTCTCTTTTTCACATAATCAATCTTTCCAGAGGAGCATCTATATTATTATTCTTTTAAAAACTGTGTAAATTAGCATGCAATAATTTAAAACATTTTCTTAAGGAGTCAGAGTTTGCATTACAAACAATATTTCTACAAGTTCAGGAAAAAAAAAAAAAAAGAACAATTACCTAGAACAGTGAAAGAAAAAAGGCAGACAATAAGATGCAACAAATATATCTTAGAAAGCCAGCATAAAATTGGCAACAAAATCAAGCAAATATCGCACAATAAAAGAATATGAAAAACAACCTCTAATGAATTTTGCCCTCTTTTCTCAGTTACTTTTTTTCATTTATTGAGGTATAATTTATGTATAATAAAATTCACCTTTTTTTTAGGTGCGTAGTTCAATGAAATTTGTCTGTCTTATACAATCATGTAATTATCACCAAAATCAAGATATAAACATATGCCTATCACCTGAAAAAGTACTTATATGCCCCTTTGTAGTCAGTCCGTCCCTTCTACTCCCATCCCTGGAAATTACTAATTTTATTTCTATCTCTAGTTTTATCTTTTTCAGAAGGTCATATAAATTGAACTGTGCAGTTTGTAGGATTTTGGGTCTTGCGTCTTTCACTTAGCAAGTTTTTGCATATATCAGTGGATATTGTTCCTTTTTGTTGCTGAGTAGTCTTTCATTGTATGTGTCTATCACAGTTTGTTTATCCATTCACCCACTGATGAACATGTGTGTTGTTTCCAGCTTTTGTCCATTGTGAATGAAGCACTTACAATTTTTGTGTATAAATATGAGTTTATTTCTCTTGGATACATACGTACATGTAGAATAGATGGACAATATAGTAAGTATGTATTTTTATTTTTTTGGTTTTTGTTTTTGTTTTCAGCCATGTTTATTCCAAAATAATAATAAGTGGAGACATTTGAAATATCTTTGAAGGCTTTTCAAAAAATGCCATGGATTATATGCAGAAGACATAATTTAAAAAATTTTTTTAAACTTTTCTTCCACCTTACTAAAGACTAGCTCTGACTAACATTAGCCTGAAGGTGTTCTATTTCTCCCTCGCTATTTCTCTACCTTCTTTTCTTATTCGTCTAATAAATAATTCTGAAACTTTGTTTCTTGTCTCCCAAGACTCTGACTATGCAACAGGGAGCACTAGAAAAAGACTTAACTGACTAACTTAAAGTTACCCTGAGGATGTTTGTCCACTTTTCTTTTCTTTTGTTCTTAGATTGGCTTTAGGAATCTGTCTACACTTCCACAATATAGTTAGGGGCAGCAGAGTTACTGTATGTATGATTTGTACTTGTACATATTTCCCAATTCCATCTGGTTTTTTTTTTTAACATCTTTATTGGAGTATAATTGCTTTACAATGGTGTGTTAGTTTCTGCTTTATAACAAAGTGAATCAGCTATACATATACATATATCCCCATATCCCCTCCCTCTTGCATCTCCCTCCCACCCTCCCTATCCCACCCCTCTAGGTGGTCACAAAGCACCGAGCTGATCTCCCTGTGCTAAGCGACTGCTTCCCGCTAGCTCTCTGTTTTACATTTGGTAGTGTATATACGTCCATGCCACTCTCTCACTTCGTCCCAGCTTACCCTTCCCCCTCCCCGTATCCTCAAGTCCATTCTCTAGTAGGTCTGCGTCTTTATTCCCATCTTGCCCCTAGGTTCTTCATGACCATTTTTTTTTTTTTTTTTTTTAGATTCCATATATATGTGTTAGCATACGGTATTTGTTTTTCTCTTTCTGACTTACTTCACTCTGTATGACAGACTCTAGGTCCATCCAGCTCACTACAAATAACTCAATTTCCTTTCTTTCTATGGCTAATATTCCATTGTATATATGTGCCACATCTTCTTTATCCATTCATCTGTTGATGGACACTTAGGTTGCTTCCATGTCCTGGCTATTGTAAATAGTGCTGCAATGAACATTGTGGTACATGACTCTTTTTGAATTATGGTTTTCTCAGGGTACATGCCCAGTAATGGGATTGCTGGGTCACATGGTAGCTCTATTTTTAGTTTTTTAAGGAACCTCCATACTGTTCTCCATAGTGGCTGTACCAGTTTACATTCCCACCAACAATGCAAGAGGGTTCCCTTTTCTCCACAACCTCTCCAGCATTTATTGTTTGTAGATTTTTTGATGATGGCCATTCTGACCAGTGTGAGATGATATCTCATTGTAGTTTTGATTTGCATTTCTCTAGTGATTAATGATGTTGAGCATTCTTTCATGTGTTTGTTGGCAATCTGTATATCTTCTTTGGAGAAATGTCTGTTTAGGTCTTCTGCCCATTTTTGGATTGGGTTGTTTGTTTTTTTGATACTGAGCTGCATGAGCTGCTTGTAAATTTTGGAGATTAATCCTTTGTCAGTTGCTTCATTTGCAAATATTTTCTCCCATTCTGGGGGTTGTCTTTTGGTCTTGTTTATGGTTTCCTTTGCTGTGCAAATGCTTTTAAGTTTCATTAGGTCCCATTTGTTTATTTTTGTTTTTATTTCCATTTCTCTAGGAGGTGGGTTAAAAAGGATCTTGCTGTGATTTGTGTCATAGAGTGTTCTTCCTATGTTTTCCTCTAAGAGTCTGATAATGTCTGGCCTTACGTTTAGGTCTTTAATCCATTTTGAGTTTATTTTTGGGTATGATGTTAGGGAGTGTTCTAATTTCATTCTTTTACATGTAGCTGTCCAGTTATCCCAGCACCACTTACTGAAGAGGTTGTCTTTTCTCCATTGTATATCCTTGCCTCTTTTATCAAAACTAAGGTGACCATATGTGCATGGGTTTATCTCTGGGCTTTCTATCCTGTTCCATTGATCTGTCTTTCTGTTTTTGTGCCAGTACCATACTGTCTTGATTACTGTAGCTTTGTAGTATAGTCTGAAGTTAGGGAGCCTGATTCCTCCAGCTCCGTTTTTCATTCTCAAGATTGCTTTGGCTATTCGGGGTCTTTTGTGTTTCCATACAAATTGTGAAATTGTTTGTTCTAGTTCTGTGAAAAATGCCATTGGTTGTTTGATAGGGATTGCATTGAATCTGTAGATTGCTTTGGGTAGCATAGTCATTTTCACAATATTGATTCTTCCAATCCAAGAACATGGCATATCTCTCCATCTGTTGGTATCATCTTTAATTTCTTTCATCAGTGTCTTATACTTTTCTGCATACAGGTCTTTTGTCTCCTTAGGTAGGTTTATTCCGAGGTATTTTATTCTTTTTGTTGCAATGGTAAATGGAAGTGTTTCCTTAATTTCTCTTTCAGATTTTTCATCATTAGTGTATAGGAATGCAAGAGATTTCTGTGCATTAATTTTGTATCCTGCTACTTTACCAAATTCATTCATTAGCTCTAGTAGTTTTCTGGTAGTGTCTTTAGAATTCTCTATGTATAGTATCATGTCATCTGCAAACAATAACAGCTTTACTTCTTCTTTTCTGATTTTGATTCCTTTTATTTCTTTTTCGCCTCTTTGCTGTGGCTAAAACGTCCAGAACTATGTTGAATAATAGTGGTGAGAGTGGGCAACCTTGTCTTGTCCCTGATCTTAGTGGAAATGGTTTCAGTTTTTCACCATTGAAGACGATGTTGGCTGTGGGTTCGTCGTATATGGCCTTTATTATGTTGAGGTAAGTTCCCTCTATGCCTGCTTTATGGAGGGTTCTTATCATAAATGGGTGTTGAATTTTGTCAAAAGATTTTTCTGCATCTTTTGAGATGATCATATGGTTTTTATCCTTCAGTTTGTTAATATGGTGTATCACATTGATTGATTTGCGTATACTGAAGAATCCTTGCATTCCTGGTAAAAAACCCACTTGGTCGTAGTATATGATCCTTTTAATGTGCTGTTGGATTCTCTTTGCTAGTATTTTGCTGAGGTTTTGCATCTATGTTCATCAGTGGTATTGGCCTGTAGTTTTCTTTCTTTGTGACATCTTTGTCTGCTTTTGGTGTCAGGGTGATGGTGGCCTCATAGAATGAGTTTGGGAGTGTTCCTCCCTCTGCTATATTTTGGAAGAGTTTGAGAAGGACAGGTGTTAGCTCTTCTCTAAATGTTGGATAGAATTCACCTGTGATGCCATCTGGTCTTGGGCTTTTGTTTGTTGGAAGACTTTTAATCACAGTCTCAATTTCAGTGCCTGTGACTGGTCTGTTTATATTTTCTGTTCCTTCCTGGTTCAGTCTCGGAAGGTTGTGCTCTTCTAAGAATTTGTCCATTTCTTCCAGGTTGTCCATTTTATTGGCATAGAGTTGCTTGTAGTAATCTCTCATGATCCTTTGTATTTCTGCAGTGTCAGTTGTTACTTCTCCTTTTTCATTTCTAATTCTGTTGGTTTGAGTCTTCTCCCTTTTTTTCTTGATGAGTGTGGCTAATGATTTTTCAATTTTGTTTATCTGCTCAAAGAACCAGCTTTTAGTTTTCTTGATCTTTGCTGTTGTTTTCTTTGTTTCTATTTCATTTATTTCTGATCAGATCTTTATGATTTCTTTCCTTCTGCTAACTTTGGGGTTTTTTGTTCGTCTTTCTCTAATTGCTTTAGGTGTAAGGTTAGGTTGTTTATTTGAGATTTCTCTTGTTTCTTAAGGTAGGATTGTATTGCTAAAACTCCCCTCTTAGAACTGCTTTGGCTGCATCCCATAGGCTTTGGGTGGTCGTGTTTTCTTTGTCATTTGTTTCTAGGTATTTTTTTATTTCCTCTGCTTTCTTCAGTGATCTTTTGGTTATTATGTAGTGTATTGTTTAGCCTCCATGTGTTTGTATTTTTTATAGATTTTTTTTCCTGTAATTGATATCTAGTCTCATAGCATTGTGGTCGGAAAAGATACTTGATACAGTTTCAGTTTTCTTAAATTTACCAAGGCTTGATTTGTGACCCAAGACATGATCTATTGTGGAGAATGTTCCATGAGCACTTGAGAAGAAAGTGTATTCTGTTGTTTTTGGATGGAATGTCCTATAAGTATCAATTAAGTCCATCTTGTTTAGTGTATCATTTAAAGCTTGTGTTTCCATATTTATTTTCATTTTGGATGATCTGTCCATTGGTGAAAGTGAGGTGTTAAAGTCCCCTACTATGACTGTGTTACTGTCGATTTCCCCTCTTATGGCTGTTAGCATTTGCCTTATGTATTGAGGTGCTCCTCTGTTGGGTGCATAAATATTTACAATTGTTATATCTTCTTCTTGGATTGATCCCTTGCTCATTATGTGGTGTCCTTCTTTGTCTCGTGTAATAGTCTTTGTTTTACAGTCTATTTTGTCTGATATGAGAATTGCTACTCCAGCTTTGTTTTGATTTCCATTTGCATGGAATATCTTTTTCCATCCCCTCACTTTCAGTCTGTATGTGTCCCTAGGTCTGAAGTGGGTCTCTTGTAGACAGCATATATACAGGTCTTGTTTCTTTATCCATTCAGCCAGTCTATGTCTTTTGGTTGGAGCATTTAATCCATTTACATTTAAGGTAATTATCCATATGTATGTTCCTATTACCATTTTCTTAATTGTTTTGGGTTTGTTATTGTAGGTCTTTTCCTTGTCTTGTGTTTCCCACTTAGAGAAGTTCCTTTAGCATTTGTTGCAGAGCTTGTTTGGTAGTGCTGAATTCTCTTAGTTGTTGCTTGTCTGTAAAGGTTTTAATTTCTCTGTCAAATCTGAATGAGATCCTTGCTGGTAGAGTAATCTTGGTTGTAGGTTTTTCCCTTTCATCACTTTAAATATGTCCTGCTACTCCCTTCTGGCTTGCAGACTTTCTGCTGAAAGATCAGCTGTTAATCTTATGGGGACTCCCTTGTATGTTATTTGTTGTTTTTCCCTTGCTGCTTTTAATATTTTTTTCTTTGTATTTAATTTTTGATAGTTTGATTAATATGTGTCTTAGCGTGTTTCTCCTTGGATTTATCCTGTATGGGACTCTCTGCGCTTCCTGGACTTGACTATTTCCTTTCCCATATTAGGGAAATTTTCAACTATAATCTCTTCAAATATTTTCTCAGTCCCTTTCTTTTTCTCTTCTTCTTCTGGGACCCCTACGATTCGAATGTTGGTGCATTTAATGTTGTCCCAGATGTCTCTGAGACTGTCCTCAATTCTTTTCATTCTTTATTCTTTATTCTGCTCTGCAGTAGTTATTTCCACTATTTTATCTTCCTGGTCACTTATCGGTTCTTCTGCCTTTTATTCTGCTATTGATTCCTTCTAGAGAATTTTTAATTTCATTTATTGTGTTGTTCATCATTCTTTGTTTGTTCTTTAGTTCTTCTAGGTCCTTGTTATACATTTCTTGTATTTTCTCCATTCTGTTTCCAAGATTTTGGATCATCTTTACTCTCATTACTCTGAGTTCTTTTTCAGGTAGACTGCCTATTTCCTCTTCATTTGTTTGGTCTGGTGAGTTTTTATCTTGCTCCTTCATCTGCTGTGTGTTTCTCTGTCTTCTCATTTTGTTTAACTTACTGTGTTTGGGGCCTCCTTTTCACAGGCTGCATGTTCATAGTTCCTGTTGTTTTTGGTGTCTGCCCCCAGTGGCTGAGGTTGTTTCAGTGGGTTGTGTAGGCTTCCTGGTGGAGGGGACTAGTGCCTGTGTTCTGGTGGATGAGGCTGGATCTTGTCTTTCTCATGGGCAGGACCGCGCCCGGTGGTGTGTTTTGGGGTGCCTATGACCTTATTATGATTTTAGGCAGCCTCTCTGCTAGTGGGTGGGGTTGTGTTCTTGTCTTGCTTGTTGTTTGTCATGTGGTGTCCAGCACTGTAGCTTGCCGGGCATTGAGTGGAGCTGGGTCTTAGCGTTGAGATGGAGATCTCTGGGAGAGCTTTCACCGTTTGATATCACATGGAGCCGGGAGGTCTCTGGTGGACCAGTGTCCTGAACTCGGCTCTCCCACCTCAGAGGCACAGGCCTGACACCTGGCCGGAGCACTAAGACCCTGTCAGCCACATGGCTCAGAAGAAAAGGGAGAAAAGAAGAAAGAAAGAAAGAAAATAAATAAATGAAATAAAGTTATTAAAATGAAAAATAAAAAATAATTATTAAAAATTAAAAAGTAATAAAAATAGGAAAAAAATGAAAGAAGAGAGCAACCAAACCAAAAAACAAATCCACCAATGATGGCAAACGCTAAAAAGTATACTAAAAAAAACAAAAAACAAAAAAATACGGACAGACAGAGCCCTAGGACAAATGGTAAAATCAAAGCTATACAGACAAAATCACACAAAGAAACATACACATAGACACTCACAAAAAGAGAGAAAGGAAAAAAATGTGTATATCTTTGCTCCCCAAGACCACCCCCTCAATTTTGGGATGATTCGTTGTCTATTCAGGTATTCCACAGATGCAGGATACATCAAATTGATTGTGGAGATTTAATCCGCTGCTCCTGAGGCTGCTGGGAGAGATTTCCCTTTCTCTTCTTTGTTCGCACAGCTTCTGGGGTTCAGCTTTGGATTTGGACCCGCCTCTGCGTGTAGGTCGCCTGAGGGCATCTGTTCCCGCCCAGACAGGACAGGGTTAAAGAAGCAGCTGATTAGGGGGCTCTGGCTCACTCAGGCCAGGGGGAGGGTGGGGTACGGATGCGGGGTGAGCCTGCGGCGGAGGAGACCGGCGTGACGTTGCACCAGCCTGATGCGTACTGTGTGTTCTCCCGGGGAAGTTGTCCCTGGATCACGGGACCCTGGCTGTGATGGGCTGCACAGGCTTCTGGGAGGGGCAGTGTGGATAGTGACCTGTGCTCACACACAGGCTTCTTGGTGGCGGCGGCAGCAGCAGCCTTAGCGTCCCATGCCCGTCTCTGGGGTTCGCACTGATAGCCACGGCTCTCTCCCGTCTCTGGACCTCGTTTAGGCGGCGCTCTGAATCCCCTCTCCTCGCGCACCCCAAAACAATGGTCTCTTGCCTCTTAGGCAGGTCCAGACTTTTTCCCGGACTCCCTCCCGGCCAGCTGTGGTGCACTAGCCCCCTTCAGGCTGTGTTCACGCAGCCAACCCCAGTCCTCTCCCTGGGATCCGACCTCTGCCAGTGTTCAGTAGGTGTTCTGTAGGAGTTGTTCCACATGTAGGTGTATTTCTGATGTATTTGTGTGGAGGAAGGTGATCTCCACTTCTTACTCTTCTGCCATCTTGAAGGTCTCCCCTAAGTATGTATTTAAAAATACAAAAACTGCCAGATTATTTTCCAAAGTTGCTGTATCATTTAACATTTTCACCAAAAAATGTATGAGAGCTCTGTTTGTGTTCAGATATTGAAAGACTCAATATGTCAAGATGTCAGTTCTCCCCAAATTAATCTAAAGATTCAATGCAATCTTATTCAAAATTCCAACAGGTGTTTTTATAGAATGTAACAAGATGATTCTAAAATTTATATGAAAAAACAAAAACCCTAGACATACTGATTTTTTTTTAATGAAGAAGAACAAAATTGGGAGACTCTTGCAACCTGATTTCAAAAATTAATGTAAAGCTACAGTAATCAATATTGTGTTTTACTGGTAAAAGGGTAGACACATAGTGTAATGGGACAGAATAGAGTACAGACATAGACCTACACATATATGGTCAATGGATTTTTTCCTTACTCAGGAAAGACTTTATTCAAAAACATTTTTGCAGGCAGGAAGGAAGGGATTGTTATAGTAGGAGAACAAGGGCTATTGTAATAGAATGCTGTGACTATAAGATCTGCAAGGATCTCAAGAGTTAGGCAGGTAGTTCTCTTTTATAGAGAGGTGTAAGCAAGGCTAGAAAGAACTGGGTTTGGAAAGCAGAATTAAAGCATGGCTTGATCAGACAGTGTTCTCTCTCCCTCCAGACTTGGCCTGAGACCAACCTGCTTTCCTGGAAGAGTCTTTAAGGAGGGCTGTATGCTAACTCAGGCTGGGGGAATGGGGGGCGAGGCAAAAGTCAGGGGGTTGAGAAAAGGAGGCAATGCTTTGTTTCTATTGATCAGTGAAGTAGCAATTTAGCTAATTTACGAGACAAAAAATGGGAATTTGGAGGGTCTGTGTTTGGCCTTGTCATAGGTAAACATGGGTACTGAGGACTGCTCTTGGCATTGTTTCTGAAAAATCAGTTGACCCATCTGTTGAGGGCTGCTAACAAAGGTCACTTGTTTTAGTGTCAGGCATATTACGAGAGGGATACCTAAAACGAAAAAGAGAAATATTAATATAACATGTTATATTAAACATTAGTATATTAAACCATCCAAGAGGTTGGTGGGTGGAAATGTTCTGATCATATAGCACTGCTTTTTGAGTTTCTTGAAGCTATGATATCAGTGCTCTTGGTCTTGCTTATCTCTCACGTAACCACTTGCATGATCTGAGCATTTTTCCAGATTTGTTCAGTGACCCAGACAGTGACTTTCACAGGAAGAAACCCAGCCCATGTGTGATCAGTTGCAGGGACATGTCCTTTGTTGTGTATATGAAGTCATTGGGCTTTAACTCTCAGTGCTTCTTCAGCTCCTGGGAGAAAGGGCCAACTTCAAGGCAACCTAGAGTTTCGATAGGGATCTGGCCAGTCAGGTTTCAGTTCTCAGTGATGCCAAGTCTGGAGGGCGGGAGAAAAATCGGAAATGTTCGTTTGGAGAGTTGTAGCCAGATAATATGTTTGACAATATGTGCAAGATGGTAGGTCCAATGTGCAGGTAGATAATAAAAGCATGCAGTTGCAAAATAGCTCAAAGACAGTGAACAGGACCGGAATATGATAACCCACAATAGTGTGCTATAGTTTACAGTTGAAATATAAATTTCTCTCTACAGTCATACACTTTTTCATCAAGGATAATGTCAAGAAAGGTTATTCTTGGTCACTAGTCTGTCTCATTAGATTTTGTCTGATTATTTACACAGGTACAGCAAGAATGGCAAGTTACTAAATAGGCCCTTTAAATCTCGCTTTGCTGGAAGTTTTTATAAGGAATTTTATATTGGACTTTTAAAATCCTCTTGAGTCTAGTAAGCCAAGCCAAGAACTCACCACCAGATTTCACTTGCAGTACCTATTAATTTGGGTAAAATTCCTGTCTTCTCAAAGCCCCTCAAATATCTTAATATTCCTGGGCCTGCGAGGAAGCAAACTTCCTTACTCACCTGAAAGGCTGGGGATCCTATAAGCTAGGTGCCAGGCAGGCTTTCCCAAAAGGGCTTTGTAAGCATTGGTTTCAAAAAGTCAACTTTAGCTCTTCAGGAGTGTTTGTTCAAATTTGATTCTATGAGCCTGATTCTCAAATATGATATTCCAGTCAAAGCCTTAGTTATGTAACCAATGTTTCCAATTATGTTCTGTTGATGAGGAGAACAGATTCTTATTAAAACCATGAAAACAATTATTTTGCCATGAAAAAAAGAATATTCAATTAGGAGTTTCTGAATTCTGGAAGGATCAGGCCAGTAGAAAAAATAAATGTTTCATCTCTGTTTATAAAATTATAATCTACTAAATTGTTATAAATTCTAGCTAAAGAAAAAAGGGTTCCTTTTTTCAGAAAATAGAATAACATCAATATTCCAAACAAAACTGACAATCATCCTGCATAAGTTCATTCAGTCCTATGCAATTAATCCTTGTTCGGCTCCATCTAGAATCAGCAGTTTCATGAACTCATCAACTTGTCTACTAAAGTTCTACAAATCCTGACTCAGTACAATGGTTTGGCCTCAGATATTTAAGCAAGGCTATCAGAAGTCTGTGCTCCAGAGTACTTGGAATGGTCCTCTCCACAGAGATCATAGACAATCTTTTTTGTTGAAGACTAGCATTCTAGTCTGATGGCAGAATTTCTGGGAAGCCTCAGAGTACAGCAGAAAACTATCTGTGGATACCGAAAGAGTAAAAATATCTGATGAGACTTAATTATAAAAATAAATGCAAATGACAAGGAAATTTGGTTGTTTCTGTGTTATACAACATTTGAAAAAATAACTAAATTTGTGATCAAAGTAACCTATTTTGTGATCAAAATGACCAGTAACACTATACTCTTGTAGTCTAATATCAGGCAGAGCAGTACCAGGACATATCATGGACAGCAAGGACATTGACAAATCTCTAAGAACTTCATACAATTTCTGTAATATTTATGTTAGTAACATCTTCCCCATACAAATATAAACTAGGAAATGTTAAGCATCTCCTCTGATTTGATAACACTTCCTATGCAACGCTAACATATCAAATAAACCTAATTATTTCTAGCCCCACTCTTTTTACAAGGTGAAAGATCTTTTGTGATTTTCCAGGGGTCCTCTGGGAACTCTCAAAAACAGTTTGAGATCCAGAAGATATCATTTAGGATTTGTTTTCTAGAATGCAAAATGTCAAAGATTGTCAAGTTTGAACACTTGATTAAATAGGGTCCTGGGTCACTGAGAAGCCATATTTGGCTACCCATTTAACCAAAGTGACTATAAAAGTTTTCAAAAGTAAATATAGGCGGTAACATGATTTTATAAAACCTTCACTCTTTCAAAAGAGAAGACTTTGTTTTCTTAAATAATCAAGGGCATGATAAAGTCAACACAAAGCGCAGGATGTTATTCTGATAAAACATAAAATCTTTACCTTCTAGGCAGATTATTTAGAAAGTACAGAAAGTACCTTTTACAACCACTTATTAAGAGAAGACCAATGATCTAGAAAAACTTGTCGTTTTAACAGAGAGAAAACCAAATTCTAGTTTTGTATCAGTACAATATTTTATACTAAAGCTCCTTTTTAAAAAAATCTTATATATAAATCCATCAAATCTTAGCTAGCTTTGACCAAGACAAATAAATTCCTTTTCTGCAAACTTTGTACAACTTTCCCCTTCCATGCAGATTTTGTTGTACATTTCCTCTTTCTCATTCTTGAACAACGAGTCATTTTACTCCTGCATACCTTGCACACTTAATTTTAATTTTCATGCAAGTTTAAGGTGTTAAAGTATGCATGATTAGCTAATTCATTTTTAATCAAGAAGGAAATATCAAAGAACATATTGCCTTCATTTTAAAAATCAAACTTTATAATTTCTTTTAGAAACTATATAGTGAAGTGGTCTCAGAAAGGGGGAAAATGAGAGAAGTACATTATGAGGAAATCATTACTGTATTTAGATAAGCCCACAAAATCCAGGCAAAGTAATTGTCAACTGATTTTAAAGTTTACTTCTTTGTTTTCCAGAACTTAATTCATATATGATGATCTCTTCTTAGAATACCCCAGATTACTTTTTATTTTGGTGCATAATTCATTGAAAAGAATTAAACATTATTCTTAAATCAATTGAAATACCTTTCATCACTTACTAAATACAAGGGACATTTAACTGTATGTTATAAAAACTGAAAACTATACACACCGCTTGAAATGTCTGTCCCAAATTTATCGGTACTAATGGGATTTTTCAACGTATTGTACTGCATATTTCTATAAATAGGTTGTGTTAACTGTGCCACTTTCTTATTTTAAAATATATTTTATCCTTGTCCTTTTAAAATTAAATACATTTATTTTTCTAGTTGGTCATTTCTATTAGCGGGGGTTTTTGTAACTGACTTTCTGTTTATGATGCTTCTTTTAAGGGCATAAAGCAAAAATATTTTTTCTTTCAGATATTTTCATTTGCTCATTCTTAATATACTTTTATCAGATTTCTATACCACTTTGCTTCCTCAAATAATTACAAACTCATTTGTGACAAAGATTACAGTAAATATTGAGAAGTATCTTTGAACACAGAACAAGTAATCCTCTCATTCTGGTTGTATTTTATTTTAGCATATTTTTTCAAATATTTCAGGTAAAATCAGGATTTTTTTCTTTAATAAAAAAAATCCCTTTGTGGATTTTTAAGAAATGGGTATAACCAGGTTTTGGTGCAGTTGTAATTTGAATTGTTACAGATATTTCTTTCAATAACTGGTTATTGTATTCCTTGATTTTTCAAGTGAAAAATCTAAGAAATACTATTATCTTTCTCAAGCAACCCAAATGTGAAGGATAAAAGAAGAGTGGCTGAGAAAAGGGATATAGTAGAAATTGTTTTTGCCCTCTGAGACTCAAAGGTTAGAGTGACGCTCCGTTATTGGAATGATGGGAGTCCTGGTGTGTGGTGTGCTACCTAGGTGAAATCCAGCTTTTAGTTTAAAAAAGACAAAAGCTAGTATTCCTTCATAATTGTGCATTAAAGACAGAAAATTGACATTGAATAAACTAGACATTTAAAATATCCTTAATGCAAATTATCTAGAAGCTGTTGACTGATAGCCTCAATCAAACCCACAGAATTACAGAGGCATCATTACCAAGAAAATAGGCCCTTCCATCTGTTGTTTTTACCACTGATCCTCTTTTCCCTGCCAGAATATGAAGGAGACATTACAGGCAGGTGATGCAGGGTCAGATCGAAGGAAATCTTTTCCAATATAGAATTGGTTTTCCCCCAAAATTAACAAGGTAGAGACTGAAAAAAATAATTTGGAACAATTACAACTTCAGCTGTTTCTAAGATTTCCTTCCTTCTCTGTTGATTTGCCAAGAAATACAGGGCTAGAAGAAGAAATTACAGACTTTCTTATTTCATTAGATTAATGAAATGGCATTCACATGTCCTTACTGTCAAATTGAGTTACAAAAATCTCCATTAATAAAAACCATAAACTAAAAATGAACACATTTAATTTTAAAAAGACAAAGGAGATATAATATATATAAAATATATAACTATATAGGCTATCTATATTACATATAGATATTATTTTCAATATCAGTGGGTATTTAAAAGGACAAAGGAGATATATATATTATATATATAACTATATAGGATATTTATATTATATATAGATATTATTTTCAATATCAGTGTAACCAACATAGTATCAATATAATCAATAATATCAATAATATGTTACATACTATATTATGATATATATATATATAATCAACCATCCAACTTAAAATACTACTAAGAACATACGCTTCTTAGTATTCTAGATTTTTAATATTCAAGATGTTTTTCTCTTTATTGCTGAAGAACACAAACTCCTCCTGGCCCTTGATAAGCTTTGGTCATAGTTTTGTCTTTCCAGTGGTTCTTTCCTCCCTTTCAGGCACTGATCTGTCCACAGCTGAGGGCTCCCATGGAACCCTCTGCAAGTCTCTTGAGCTTTTTCTCTGTGTGGTTATTTTCTTTCTGTGCAGATCTTTCTTCACTAGTACTCTGACTTGTAAACTCTCGCCTATCTGGTTCTTAGGTATCTCCCCTCAAGCTCCTGTGAACTGCAGCCTGGATATTCACTCTACGCAGTAAACTGGGGCAATCCTAAGGCTCACCTAATTGGTTTCCTGTCTCAGGGATTGCTGTCCTGTGCTGTGAATTGCTCAATTTCTGAAAACTTTTGTTTTGTGTATTTTGTCCATTTTTTTAGATGTTTAAAGTGAAATGATTATTTTGGTCGCTATTATTCCATCATGGCTAGAAGCAGAAATTTACCCTAAATTTTGCATTGCAATTTTTCTGCTTTGCTTGTAGTTTTCCCACATATCTAGATATTCTTTTCCTCAGCTTTATTGTGGTAAAATTGACAAAAACGTATACATTTAAGGTGTACCACTTGATGTTTTTACATACGTATGCATTGTGAAATTATCACCGCAGTCAAGCTAATTAACATATCTATCGCCTCACATAATTACCATTTTCTTTGTGTGTGTGTGTGTGGTGAGAACACATAAGATTTACCCTCTTAAGGTGTGGAGAAAAGGGAACCCTCCTATACTGTTGATGGGAATGTAAAATGATGCAGCCACTACGGAAAAACGTATGGAAGTTCCTTAAAAAACTAAAAATAGAGTTATCATATGATCCAGCAATCCCACTCCTGGGCATATATCCGGAAAAGACAAAAACTCTAATTCAAAAAGATACATGTGCCCCAATGTACATAGCTGCACTATTTACATGGACAGAGAAAGACAAATATGATATCACTGATTTTTGGAATCTAAAAAAAATGATACAAATGAACTTATTTACAAAACAGAAATAGACTCACAGACATAGAAAACAAACTTATGGTTACCAAAGGGGAAATGTGGGAGGGGGAGGGATAAATTAGGAGTTTGGGATTAACATATACACACTACTATATAGAAAATAGAAAATCAACAAGGTATGAAGTGTCAGTTATGCAAGATGATTAAGTTTTAGAGATCTGATGTACAACATAGTGACTAGAGTTAACAATACTGTATTGTACACATAAAAGTTTAAGAGGGTAGATCTCATGTTGTGTTCTTATCACAATAAAAAATAAATAAAACCCCAAATTTCTTTAATTATAAATTTTCCTTCTTTGTCTATGCTCTGGAAGAGTTCAGGTAAAGTTAGCAGCCTCTGCTCTTTGAGGGTGTAGAAGGATTTCTCTTAAAACAACTGACCCTGCTCCTTTTTTTTTTAGAGGGCAGTTCTTTGATAACCCTCTCTATTTCTTCCATGAAAATTAATTTGGAATTTTTTTCTATAGGGATACATTTTGGTAAATTATATTTCCTAATAAATCATCCATTTCACAGACAATTTCAAGTTTACTTGAAAAGAGTTTTGCAAATGATGTCCTCTGTTTCAGTCGTTATTTCAAACTTACTGTGAATTGTACTTTTTTTCTAGGTTAGTTTAGCTGAAGATATCTGTTTCATTAACTTTTCACAGAAATAAGACATTCATTTATAAGTAGTACTACTTTTCTGGTTTCTAATGCATTAATTTCTGTTGTAAGCCCTATTATTTCCTTCCTTTGCTCTCTTTTACTTTATTTTGTTGTTACTAGCTTTTTGAGTGGGATATGTAATTAATGTGTTTTCATCTTTTTCATTTATGCTGATATGAATATTTAAGGGTGTGACTATTCCATCACTGCTTTAATTGTATCCCATAAAATCTAAAATGCAGTATTGAGTTTTTTAATTTCCAAATAGAATTGTCTTTTTAAAAATATATTGACTCTACATATTGAATTGTGAACCAAGTATACTGTTCATATTATTTATACACATTGAACTTTTCTTTCTGACCCAATTAATCTCATAAATGTCCCAAATCCATTTAAGAAAAAATGTGCATCCTCAATTATTGGAGTGAAAAGTTTTATGTATACGCCATTAGACTTTAATAATTAGTGTGCTTAGGTCTTTTGTATCTAGTGATTTTCAGTTCACTTGTCTTGATTTGAAAGTAGTGTGTTAAGAACTCATGTTTTTGGTGTGTTTCTATTATTCCTAGTATCTCATGTAATCTCTGCTGTGTGTAGGTATGTTATTTAGTGCATAGATATTCATAGCTATTATGTCTACATTGTGAATTTGACTTTAGAATTCTACCGTGTTCTTTTTTTTTTTTTTTTTTGGTATATGATTATTTTGACCTGAATTCTGCCTTGCCAAATATCAAGATCACAAACACCACTTCCTCCTTTTTTTCAGTCTCCTGACCTGCTTTTTCTTATCCCTTTATATTTAGCCTTTCTGAATCACCTTTTAAAAGTTATATCTCTTGATTTCAGCATAGACTTGGCTTTTGCCTTATGAGCTACTCTGAAAATAATTTCCATTTAATAGGTGAGTCAAGCCTATTTGCTTTTATTGGGATGGCTGATATGGCTGATAAAATTAGATTCAGCTCTGTTAAATTGCTGTATATTATGTTTAATATGTGGTATTTCACTCTCTGGTCTCCTCATTTGGGTCTTCTTTTTGGACTTACAAAGGTTTAGAATATTTCCTAGTTGTTACCTTAAACTAATATTCTAATGTAATGCTATTATTTTTCTTTTCCTTATTTAGTCATATCTTTGGTTTGTGAGCTTTAAATGTTATTCCTTCCTACCCACATATTATCTAAATGCACACAGTGTGCTTATTCTACATTTGAATTCTCCTCAATTTTTAAGATTCCATTACATCTATTTGATGGAACAAATAACATTTATATTTGAGTCTTCAGTTCTTACCTCCAATTGTGTGCGTCCTTGATCTAAACCAACCATTATATCCATTTAATGTTCACTAGTAGTCATCTTTCTGAAGTATCTCCTGTCATCAATGGGTTTATGAAGCCTTTTCTCTAGTTACATGAATATAGTAGATTTGGAAGTGTTTATAAGGACAATACAGAACCCTCTGAGTCTGGCGTGTATGTATAACTATGTTTTTCTTTAGCCTTGTACTTGAAGGACACATTGGCAACATATAAACTCCTTAATTCTCATCTTATTTTCTTATATTCCTTGGAAATATTGCTTCTCTGATGCTTTACTTTGTGTGTTGTTGTCTAGAAGTCAGATTTAAACTTGTTTTTTTTTTCCTTTGTAAGTGACATTCTTTTTACCTGGAGGTCCACAGGGGCTTTTCTCTGTCTTTTAAGTTTAATCATTTTACTAGCATATGTTTCAGAATTTACCGATCTGGATTTTGTTGCTGATATACATGTCTCATATGTTCTTTTCTGTAATTGCCTTCCATGTGCTCCTTTAGCTGCCTTCTGGAGAGAGAGAAATAGAGATAGGGATATATCTTCCTGTTCACTCATTCTCTCAAAAATATTGAGTGTAATTTTTTTCTGTTTTTTCTTTTATGCTCGGTTATGTTCTATTTAGTACTGCACATTTCATTTTAGATAATGTAGAAATAATTTGAGGATCTAGATAATGAGGCTTTCCCTTAAAGATCTGTATTTGTTGGCTTCCTTTCACAGCACGGTTTTGTCTCTAGCTTGTAGCTTTTCTGGATGTTTTCACCAGCCCCTCCTTTTGGCAGGACCTGAATTCCATTGTTGTTTACAAATCCCTCGGAGTCTGAAATCACTCTTTCTCAGACTCTTAGCTGCATCTTTAAATATTAGTAAATATTTCAATGGGAAATTTAACACAAAATCTGGGATTATCTCCAGAGTTTACTCTTTCTCTTTGCTGATCAACAAGGTCTTCCAACGGTTGTTTCTGTTTCATAATTTCTCCAACTTTTCTAGATATTCTCAGCAGGAAGGATAAAACAGAACGACTTAGTCTTCATTACAAGAGGAAGTACTTTATTTCCCTCTCACCACTTTGGAATGATTCCCTTTACTTAGCTTGTTGTGAGTTGTTGATGCTTAGGAACAAAGATTTAGTGGCCAAGATAAGTGATGTTCTTTATAGCATTTATAGTAATCTACATCTTTATAGACAATACTATAGCAGAGAACTGGTATTTACTTTCCTGGATGAATATTGACAGGATGAAACTGAGTCATGGGCAATACTAGGTAAGTGCCTGGGCTAGATGTGAAGGCATCACCATTCACCACTGAGCAGAAAGAAAGTGGATTTTCTACAGATGGCTAATTCCAAAGACCTATTATCATAATGTTTTGCGTATTTTTACTTAGTATCTGTTTAGTTTGTGCAGCTCCTCTGGTTTTGTCATTGAAAGTAAATCTCAATATTGCTTATTTCTTTGCTGTTTTTCCCTTGCTAAATCTCACTAGAGTTGCATCAAATGTTTGTCTTTCACACAATTAACTTTTGACATTGTTCAGCATATATTCCCTTTGTCTTTTTTTGTTTTTTTTTAGATTTCTTCTACTGTGTCTTGATAACCACTTAAATTTGATAATTAGCTTATTAGTCTTCATCCTGACTGGTTTTCTAGTGTAAGCATTTAAACCTATAATTTCTCAGCTCTAGCTGCAACTTTCAAATTTGATTTGGAGTGTTTTTGTTATCATTTGGTTATAAGATTTATCTTTATTCTAATATATTTTTGACCTATTAGTTTTGAAAATATTTTGAAGATTTTTAATTATCTTTTCATATTTTCCCAAAATGTGTTTCTAATTTACTTTCATTTTTATTAAAGATTATGTATTTATTATGTTTTATCTGTTTGATTTAATACTTATTGGAATAATTGTGTTAAAATCTTCTAAAATATTGGTTTCTTTGTTAAGGGCTCCTTGTCACTCTTTTACATTTTTTTGCTTAAATATTATGAACCATGTTGGTAGATCCATACAAGTTCAGAATTGAAATATTTACTATGTATGAAGTAACCATTGTAAATATAATAATGACTTAATGTCTGTTTTAGTTGATAACTCTTCCTTTTGTCTTATTTCCTATTTTTTCACATTCATTTATGTTCAAACTTTTTGTACTCTTTTGCTTTATACATGTCTCTTGTAAACAGCTTACTTTTGACTGTTCCTTGGGTGACCTACCATTTCAGGACAATTTAAAATTAAAAGAAATTTTTAAAAAAATCAAATATATATTTATATATATATATATATATATATATATGGTGTCTTTAAATGCAAACATACATAAAACAAGGTTATATATTCATCAGATGATGAAAATATTGTGACTGGAAATATACAGAAGTCTAACCCTGTATTTCCCCTAGGAGTAATGGTTCAGTATTCACTAATCCAGTGTTTGTGGTGACTTTATAGAATATAACTACCACAAATAATGAGAATTGACTGTACTTCAATACTTGTGATTGACTGAAGGTTGTGATTGCTTCTTTGGAAATATTTTCTTTCTCTCTATTTCTGCTTCATTATCTTCATTTGGGATGATTTCATGGAAGATAGTGAAAAATGGCTTCACTTTACCATCTTTAACCAGAAACATAATATGTAATTTTATTTTTAAAATACTGACCTCAGGGTTTTTTTTCCAAAGGATATTTCGTTCTGCTATCAAAGGACCCATGGTTATGTCTTCAGAGGTTCACCTTTGATGATCTGTAACTTTAGTATGTGGTTTTCAAGTTAGGGTTTGGAAATTTGAGTTCTTTCAAAATCACTCTATTTGCTCGTAGTTTTGTGCAATTTTGATTCCCCCACCACTAAAAAACATAACCCATTAAGTATCTTAATTCTAGGTAAGCTTTTAAAAAATAAAATAACGTGAGCCTAATCACAGTTTTCTATACAGGCATATGGTAAAGACTTCCTCTTCCATTAAGTTTTAGAAAAAAAAATCTCCCTTATTTTATTACAATTTGTATTTTCCATATCTTGAATTTGATCTATACTGAATTTTGGACAAAATAGTATGGCATTGCTTGGAAAAAGACAGTCAGTAAGATACTCTCAACTTCAAAAATTTAATTTTTTAATTAATTTTTTTTTAGTTAATTTTTTTTGAGTTATTTAAAAAGCTAATGCTAATTTATTCCTCTTTTTCTTTTGTTATAATTTTGTGTAATCATAAGAAAAAACTAGACATCTTACCTCTATGGCCTTCCTCTTAAAAACCCATAATGCTGTCTAATCATGAGAAAAACATCAGAAAAATCCAAATCGAAGGGCATTCTACAAAATGCTTGACCAGTGCTTCTTCAAAATCTTAAAGTCATCAAAAACAAGGAAAGTCTGAGAAACTGTCACAGTCAAGGGGAAGCTAAGGAGACAAGAGGATTAAATGTAATTTAGTATCACAGATGGGACCCTAGAGTAGAAGAAAAAGGACACTAGTGGGAATTCCTTAGCAGTCCAGTGGTTAGGACTCAGTGCTTTCACTGCGGTACCCTGGGTTTGATCCAAAAAGACATTAGTAAAAAGGAAGGAATTCTGAAAAACGTAGGGAATTTAGTTAATAATAATGCATCAATATTGGTTCATTAATTGTGACAAGTGCACCATACTTAATAACATTCCTCTTTTGTGTTTTTATAACCCTAAACTGAAAATCCTGGATAATACATCGTTATTTTTTTGAGCATGGGCTATGTGCTAGAAACTGTTAAATGCTTTAACTATATGATCTCATTTAATTCCCACAGTAACTCTATGACAGAGATTCTATAAGTAATCCCTCTGAGGTAATAATTAACACTATAATTAAAGATAAAAGAATTTAAGTAACATGTCTAAACTCCTGATTTTAGAGGTGGAGAAACAGAGGCCCAACAAAGTTAACCCAGTTTCACAAAATGAACTTTATCAAGATCAAGGCCTTTATGCTACATCTATCAGCACAAAAATCAGTGTGAGAAAATGAATAATTGCTTAGCAGTCTAAACAATCAAATTGATTTAACTAAAAACATGAGTTCATTGACTGAATTCTACTTTTTATTTTCAAAGCAATTTGTAAAAAGAAAGTGTGCTTTTTATACATATATGTGTATATGTATGTATATTTTTTCTTCTTTTCCACAAAACCAAAATAATTCCATGAATAGATAACACATTAATTTAAATATGTGACAATCCATCAAAAAAGTTTTTATTGACTTTTAAAAACATCAAAATGCATTTGTGGATATGTGAAGACACAAAACATATTGGCCACATGATATTATTCAGGCAAATATTTCATAAGCCTGTAGAAGATATATTTTTTTCATATTTATGTTGCTTCTTTCCTCATACTATGGGAATACTCTGAACATTCCTAATTAATAGTCTTTCCTCAAAACAATTTTGAAATAGCATATCACAAAAGTATATTCACAATAAACCTATTAAATTCCAAATTCCAGTTCTCGAAATTACCATTCGCTAAGAGAAAGGTTCGAGAACTAGTAAGTTTGTAGGGGAGCTGAATATTGAAGCCAAAATCTTTGGTTCTAGGATACATTTCTCAAACAGTAGTTGTCCATGCATTTAGAATTCTAGTAGTAATGGACAGCATATGGTTATGTGCTCTTCTGCTTGTATGTCTTGTAATCTAAGTAATGGATACTGGCACCATGGCATATATATAAATTTTCTCTTAGTTCTAATTTTAAATATATATGTTAAACATATGTTAAACAGATTTGCCAAAAGAAAAAAAACACCCAAAAAACAAAAAACAAAACAAAACAAAAAACCTACTCCCATATGCTCATTTATTTCTTGTTTTTAAATAACAAAATCAAACTTCATAAAGAATAGAAGAAATATAATTGTTGTCATAGTTTAGAAACACATTTTTAGCACATGATTCCTATGAATTTATGATAGTTAAAAGTGTTTTATGGAAACTAAATGTAAATTTTGGAGGCAGTTTAAATTCTAATAACCATTTCCAGCACTCTTCTCATTTAAAGTAACTCAGGTATTTCAAAAATTTTTTTATTTTGTAAAAATTGGTATTAAGGAGGGAAAACTTTTGCCTGTCCTCTTTTCCACTCTAGTTAGAGTCGTTCTTAATTTAACATCTTAAGTTTACCCAAGTAAAAACAGTTTAGCCAATCATTATCCATAAGCTATGTATGTATGTCCTTAGGTTTTAAGTACGGCTGCCCTGAAATTAGAACTAAAGATGGAAAGCACATGGCTATGAGCTCATCACAACATAATGAGATGGGCTTCAGAGATTGCAAAGTGTTTCACTTCCACAATATGCAAATTGTGTACAATGCCAGATGCAGAAGCGCTGATCCAGTTGCCAAGTTCTATGGAGGGCATGGTGATTCATTCACAAATTGTCACAAATTTAGATACTCAGGAACTAAGCAGCCTGTTTAGGACTGCCTACATGCATGGTTACGGTGGACTATTGTATGACATTCTGGCACCTGGAAGGAGAGCTCAACCTTAAATTCTGTCAAAGTCTACCATAATGTCAGACTCGGTTAACCCCAGGACATAACTCAATATTTTTATGTGCCTGTGGATATTGGATCTGCCTGCTCCTGACAGAGAGAAACCAATTCAAAGAGAAGAATTGACCTCGATGTAAATTAGCACCTGTTAGCACCTCTTTCCACATTCAGATTTATAGATTTCTCCTTTGAGACAAATGATCTTCTGTCTCCATAGGCCAATTTTTAACTTCTATATTTATGAAAATTACCAGTCTTAGATTCTACGTGACATATGATTAGAGCTATCTTACTATCTTAGAATAATATTTTCATTTATTCAACAAATATTATTTGATAACTTACTGGGAGCCAGGAACTAAGTTAGATATCAAGAACAATATAACAAATTAGAGTATGCCTTAAAAATATCTAAGTCTAGTGGAACTATAAATAAGTCATATGTTCTTTGCTATATGTGTGTGGCCAAAACTATTTACTTTTTAAAATATTTGATTTGTGTTTTGGGGGGTGTTTGGGAGTGGACCAAAATTTTGATACTAAAAAAAATAAATCCTGGCCAGTTGTTGAGGTATTATTCATCCTTCACAATAAGAGTGTAGGCAGACTTTTACAAAAGAGTTAGTTGGTTTGTTCCTTCAATCAATTTTCTGCAGGTTTATCCCAGAGGTCTAATGTTTTGGCCTAATGACTCTTTTTCCAAGATATCAATCTTTTGAAAGAATGAAATACTGAGAGAGTAAAGGCTAGCAGATCTTTGAAAAGTTGACTTTCTTAAGGGAAAGAAGCTATATTTTTTTCTCTGTGGATGCAGTATAGATGCATGTGGTGTGTATGTGTGATATCAATGGGAAAATATGCATTCAAAAGTCTAGATAGTTTATAATGAGGTCAGAAAACTATGGCCTATAGGACAAATCAGGCTCACCACCTTTCTTTGTAAATAAAGTTTTATTGGAAGACAGCCATGCTCACTTATTTACATATTGCCTGTGACTGCCTGCACGCTATAGCAGCAGAGTTGAGTAGTTACGGTAAAGACCATATGGCCTGCAAAGCCTAAAATATTTACTATATGGACATTTACAGAAAAAGTTTGCAGACCCCCTGGTTTATAGTTTTGCATTATATTCCTGTAAAAATTAGTGTTTCTTTCAAAAATCAACTCATGTTTGCAAAGTATTGCCCAAATAGAAAGTGCTAAATGATAATGCTTATGCAGGTTGATTTATATCAGATTGTACATAAAAATGCAAAATATTAAATAGAATCAAAATAACCCTTTTGTATAGAAGCCAGCCTATAGAATATATTTAACAGAGAAATTAAAGAAACACAAGTATTTCCCATTAATACTTTCTACAGAAATTACTAAATTTGGTACTATATTTTCCCTGTGTATAAGGATCCAGTAAGGAAAGCAGAAATGACACTAAGTAGTTTATTACAAGGTATTAGTATAGGGAACTAGATATAAAGACATTAGAAGAACTAAAACTAAGGATGGTGAGCCAACTCAGAGATTACCAACTGTATGGGGCAACTGCCATCAGTAGGGCTGAAAGAATAAAAGGATACCAGTGTTGAGGAGCTAGGGCTTCCAAGTAGAAGCAGGAATCACAGAGGTGCCCCCACTGGGAACTAGGACCATGAAGGGGTAGTGTGTTAGTTTCCTTGGGCTGCCATAATAACTTATCATAAACTGCGTGGCTTAAAACAACAGAAGTTCATTCTCTTACAGTTCAGGGGTCCTGAAGTCCAAAATCAAGTTGTCAGCAGCACCATGCTCCTTCTGAAGGCTCGAGGGAAGAAGTCTCCTTGCCTCTTCCTAGCTTCTAGTGGTTGTCACCAATCCTTGGCATTCCTTGGCTTGTTGCTGCGTCACTCCAATTTCTGCCTTCACTTTCATGCGGCCATCTTCTCTCTGTGTCTCCGTCTCCTCTGTGTCTTTAAATTTCTTTCTTCTTATGAAGACATCAGTCATTGGATTTAGGGCCAACCCTAACCTAGTATGGCCTCATCTGAAGTTAATTAAATCTGCAAAGACCCTATATCCCAATAAGGTTACATTCACAGGTTCCAGGTGGGCATGAATTTGGGGGTGGGGGGGCACTATTCAACTCAGTAGAGCTGACTGCCGGCAAGAGCTGGATCCACTCAGGAAATTGTTGGAGATGTCACCTGAAGCATTCTCCATCCAGTCCCTTCCATTTGCCAAACCTAACAAGAAGCCAGTTGGCAATGGAGACTGAGAAATGTGGTTTGCAGAGGACAGCTCTTTGGAACATGAAGCAGATCAGGGGCTGGCTAGGTGGGTCTGAGAAACAAGCAAGCAAGCAAACAAACAAATAGAAAAACAACCTACTCATTGTTTTTAAAATTCTTCAGCACCCCCTAATCTTCTTTTAGTTCTACACTAAATAAATTATAGATGAACTTATATGATGTTTGGAGTTTGCTAACAATAATACAGAAAAGGGACAGAGTGAGTTACGATCTAGATAAAGATATTTCAATAGCAGCAATACTAATATTTTGGACTGGGTAATTCTTTGTCATAGGAAGGTGGGGGGATGTGCATTGTAGAATATTTACCAGCATCTCTGGCCTCTACCCACTAGATGCCAGTAGCTAACCCCCCCACCAACTGTGACAACCAGAAGTGTCTCCAGACATTGACAAATGTCCACTTGGGGGCAAGACTGACCATTTTTGAAGATCACTGGTTTAGGTGAAATGATACCGACTTTGAGTGAATAATTGTTAAAGCTGGAAGATGGGTACAAGGTGGTTTGTTATGCTATTCTCTCTACTTTGGTATATTTTGAATATTTCCATAACTAAAACTGAACAACACAAAATAGACTGCCTTAGAGAGTGTTCTGCTTCTGCTAAATTTAGTATTTGAATTAAGGTTCTTACTAAAGGTCACAAAAGTCAATACTTGAGTCAATTAGTAATGATGCTAATGAATTCTGAAGGTCAACTTGTGAAATGACTTCACGGAGAGAAATTGAGCAATTTTACATACTCTATATCTTCATCATCAATATTCATGTATTAAGTATATAAACATATACAACACCCAATTAGATATTTATTTTTTAAATATATTTATACATATACAACCCAAGTCTCCAAAAATCTTCAGTCAAATAAAGATAGTTCCTTTGCACATAAACTGGCTTGACTTTGCATTTGCAATGCAAACAATCACATCATATCACACAACATAAGATTATGATGCCAAAAACTCGGCCTCTGTGCACCAGTGCCAAATCAAATCTATGAGACAGAGTTTTGGGTGAAGTAGAAAAGAATAGCTTTATTGCTTTGCCAGGCAAAGGGGGACACAGTGGGCTCATGCCTCAAAAACTGTGTGTCTCAACCGGAGAGGATTTGGTGAGGAGTTTTATAGCAATGGTTCAAGGGCGGGGTTGCTGATAAAAATTAAGGTTTGTGCAGGGCCTGCACTCCTTTGATCTGGTCTCAGGTGGT
The DNA here is from genome assembly GCF_965194805.1 of Balaenoptera borealis. NCBI lineage: Eukaryota > Metazoa > Chordata > Mammalia > Artiodactyla > Balaenopteridae > Balaenoptera > Balaenoptera borealis. The sequence goes on along the minus strand of NC_138881.1, from coordinate 23,621,970 downwards.
CTCCTAGAGCTTCTCTGTTTCCTTTAATCAGGACTCGGGTGGTCTCCTCTGGAATGAAGAATGCTAACATCTTCCATTTGTTGGGATTTTAGTTCTGTAAAGAGCTCAAAGATACTGTTATGTGTATCCCTTTAGGCAGAACCAGGACCCTGCCCCAAGGCTGCACTACTGTATTGTTTCTTGGCTGCTCCTCCTTTGTCTCTGCATCCCCTCCCTTCCCTGATTAGCAACAGTTTGAAAGACTTCCCTGCTGGAGCCCCACAGGGTCCTGCTTAGTTTCAATAGCTGCATCCTATAGTGAACCAGAAGTGAGTCTGATGAGTTTGAATTCCAGTTTTGATATTGTCCAGATCCCTATTTTGGACATATGATCCCTAGACCTCAGTCTCCTGAGGACAAAATAATTCTGTATAATATGACTATCATGATCTTTCTAAAATATATACCATAATCATTTCCTTCTTATATCTTTAAGGATAAAGTACAAAATCCTTAGCATGGTATCTACATTCCTTAAAATCTAGTCTTTGCTTATCTCTCCAGTTATGTCTTGCCACTTCTCACACCTCTATGCTCCATTCATGATAAACCACCTATAGTTCTGTGTATGTGTCATGGTTTCTGATCTCTCTATACTTATCCACATTCCCTAGATCAACACAGTTCTTATCATTTCACTTTGTTATATTACTGGTGTCAGGGAGGAAGAAACTTTCCTCTACCCTCTAGGTTCTTCTGGCTGGGCTAAGAATTCAATTGACATGAGACGGATTAACAGGAGAAAATCTCAACAAAAGTTTATTATCATGTATACGTGGGAGAGACCCAGGAGAACTGAGTAACTTGCCAAAATGGCCAAAACCCTCACCTTAAATACCACCTTCAGCTAAAGGCAAAAGAGGATGTTGTGGTAGTGTTTTGGGACTTCATAGGGGAGGAAGGCAATTCACATGGAGATGGAAAAGCAAACATTTCATAAACAAATGTTTGCTGGACCAGGCAGAGATAATGGGACCCAAAGTGGACTCTGACCTCTGGGCCCTGCAGAGTTTCCCCGACCACACCTAACCTACATTCTTTGCAGATATCTCTGATGATAGCTCTGTACCAGGAACAGGCCCTTTATCTAATTATTTTTAGGCAGTTAAAAAGGAGGTAACAAGAAAAACTTCCTGAGTCTTCTCTTTCTTAAAAATAATCAGCCTAAATTAATCCTCATACAGAGACACATTTGAGGTAGCAAATTTTGCACCCCCGTACTGACCCAACCAGGTTTTGCCCCTCTGTAAGACACAAGACATTCATCTAAATATCAAGAAAATGGTTGAAATTTGTAACATACCTTATTACAGAGTATTGCTAATGTCGATGAAAAATTAATCAGTCGATCTTAGAAAGAAATGGAAAATTTTATTCAAGCCAGATTTGAGGATTATAACCTGTGTGAGCATCTCCGAAAGCTCTGAGAACTGTTCTACCCATTAGAAGTCAAGGCACAGTTATATAAGTTTTTTAAGACATAGGGCTATACATCAAATAATGTATTATATAGATAGTTTACATAATCCAGATCTAAGTGGCATCATGATGGGTCATGTGACCCCTTACAAGATCAAGAAGGAATGTTATCTTTTAGGGAGTTGACTCTGATGCTAAGACAGTGTTGCTCTTTTCAGTTGAGCAGGTATTCCTGCCAATGGGGGAGGTCTGGCCGATGCATAATGCAGATACACAATGCACAGGGCAGGGAGAGAGGAGGCCAAAGGGCAGAGAAGATTTTTTGTTTAAATTTCTCTTGTCTTGCTGTAAAAATATGACTTTTATTTCACACTGATATATATTTGAATGTGTAACTATGCAATCTATCATTTTTCTGTGGCAAGTTTTAGTAATGATGATTTAACTGTCCAAAATTTCTAGCTACTCTTTTCATTTTGTAGTGTCTCTCACCTCCCTTTGCCTATACTTACTGCTTTTCAACAAAATGCTTCTATCAGTAACCTCTCTTTTTAATGACTTCCTCTTCGTGGTTCACTTTTATTACTCATGAACTTCCTCAGTGACTATGAGATGAGATCCAGGCATCTGGCTTTGTGCCACTCAGCTCCACTTCGCTATAAAAAACATTACTAGAGCCAAGGGACTATGGACAAGACAACTTTCAGCTTATTTTAATCTTCAGATAAACTTGGAATTTGCCTTCACCTACTTTAGAGGTACGTGCAATAAATTCCCATGGCAAACACACAATAATGTCAAAAAACCCAACAGATCTATTTCCTTCAACCTGAGAGGAAATGGTTAAGTTTTAGAAATGTAGGCAACACTATTTGCAAGCTCAGAGCAGATTTTGGCTTCAACCCACAACTAGGTTGGCATATTATTATTTGGAAACAGTGGTTAAGCAGTCTGATCATTTCCTTGAAGTCCTTTCTCCATATGTTGGAAACATTGTTGAGTAGTCAGTGATGGTTGAGTCAGCTGAGTTTCACAAAATATCTGGTACTGATGTTGAAAACTCGGCTTCTGTGCACAGGTGCCGTATTGAATCTCAGAGCTAGAGTTCTGGGTGAAATAGAAAAGAATAGGCTTATTGCTTTGTCAGGCAAAGGAGGACACAGTGGGCTCGTGCCTCAAAAGCTGTGTGTCCCAAGCTGGGAGGATTTGGTGAGGAGTTTTATAGCAGTGGTTCAAGGGCAGGGTTGCTGATAAGGATCAGGGTGTGTGCAGGGCCTGCACTCCTTTAATCTGGCCTCTGGTGGTCTCCTGATGAGTTTCTGTGGTTCCTTTAATCTGGTGTCACGTGGTCTCCTGATGAGCTTCTCGAGGTTATCAAACTGTGACCTGCTCTCTGGAACATCTTCCATTTGGTAGGGGTTTTAGTTCTGCAAAAGAGCTTAAAGATATTGTTATGTGTATCCCTTGAGGTGGAACCAGGACCCTGCCCCAAGGCTGCACTATTGTTTCTTGACTGCTCCTCACTTTCCTCTGCACACCCTCCCTTCCCTGAGTAGTAACTGTTCGAATCTGCTTTTTATGACTCAGGGAAGGTCATGGAGCCTGGAGTCTATTCCCTACAAACGAGAAACAGGGGACACAGGAAGGCTTTCGTGCCCAGGACTCCCACAGGGTCCTGCTCAGTTTTAGTATCAGTAAGGCATCAGTTTATTTGGAAAATCACATTCTGGATTTGAAACATTCATTCTTCCAAATTTCCTGCCTGGTGAAAATCAGAATCATTCTAGGTAGCAAAAAAAAGGATAATCCAGCAAGATTGCTACTTCTTATATCAATTTGCAGTATTTTAATTTTTATGAATTATGTAATTATTACACATTACACATATACCATAAAGAAGAGAATATTTATTAAAATGGTATAATCAGACTCTACACCTATTGTATAAACATAGAACTCATTCCCATTCTGTATGCATACCTCTATAAGAGGACAAAGAAAAACCTTTGAAAATGTATGAGCATACATATCTTTCAGTAAATATTTTTATGTCTTTGTGCACTGTTTCGTAGTATTTGTCTAAAATGCGAAAATTCCCATTAAGGTTTGGTCTATAAATGTTTAGTATATTTGTGTAATTTGAAGGAATAACTTAAGTAAAGTTACATTTAATAAGCCCAAATCATCTCTCTTACCTACTTGGGTTCATTAAATATTATAAAGTACAAGGATGTAAAGTGATCACTGTGTTAGAAAAGTTATCTTCTTTCAGTTTCCTCTCCCACTTACACTCTAATATCAGAACTTAATAGTCCTTTTAATATAAAACCCACAGAAAACTCACTTTTTATAAATTGTCTGTTTAAAATAAAATTTCTTAACATATTTCATTATTTAATTTTGCTCCTGAGCAGCAACGTGCTTCAGCACAAAGCAAACAACAGATTTACTCATAAACTGGAAGCCAAAGCATCAGGATAGAATGAAAGCCTTCCTGGTAAAGGAATTTTTAAACAGCAGATCATTTACTGTCAAACTCTAAATAATACTATGTTAGGAATGCCTCAGGGTGTCTTAAAACAAATTGTCCCCATTTCGGATTTCACAATTAAAAGGGAAGGAGGACTTCCAAACATCCTTCATTCCAGAAATATGAGCATGTCTGGAGTTACAACCCTGGCAGCGATCAGTGGTGACGTGTTAGAAAAGCGTGCCCCCAGTTGCATACCTGGGATGGCGAGGATGGCTGGCTTGGTGAGTCACTCAACCCCTGAGGACATTTTTGCAAATAGAGGCAAAACGTCAAGACCTTTCTCAAAAATTAAATCAGCAAGCTTCCTAGTTATCCTCCTGACTTAAGCAGAGGGAGTAAATTCCTATTCCCTGAAGCATCTTGTAAGAGCAGAGCTGACTGAGCTCGGTTCAGAGATGCCTTTAGCGTGAATGGGGGCTGGAAAGAAATAGCCTTTTCAGAATATAAAGCAGGAAAACTTTTCTCTTCCCATAAACCTAAATGTAATACTTTCGTAAAAAATAATTACTCTGTACGATTGATGCATAGGAGTTTCGCTAGTGATCTCTAAGCAAGGTCAGAATTTTAAGGAATAATTTCAGTTACTTATAATGTGCTTTTTATAAAGACGTATGAATCTGTTTCCATGGGTATCTATTTCAGATACTACAATCTATCTTCAGCTTTCTATATCTATTTTAAACGTGCCTTTGCCCAATGACTTTAAATACAAGCAGGCGATACTCTCAGCAGCGCTTTCCAATAGTACTTTGCGCTGTGATGAAAATGTTCTCTATCTGCATTGTCCAGTATGGTAGCCTCTGGCCACATTTGACTATTGAACCCTTGAAATGTAGCTGGTGAGACTGAGGAACTGAATTTTTAATTTTTACATTGTAATTAACTTGAATTGAAATAGCCACGTGTGGTTAGTAGCTCCTCTCTTGGTATTGGGCAGCGCAGCTTTAGAACAGCACTTTCGAGCTTTAATAAGCACCAGAGGATCTTGTTCAAAGGAAAATTCAGATGCACTGTATCTGGGTTGAAACCTGAGATTCTGCAATTCTAGCAAACTCCCAGGTGATGCCGATGCTACCCACCACAGATTACGCTTCAAGTGGCAAGGCTTTAGAAGAATGATTCTCAAACTTTGATAAATATTAAAATAGCCTGGGGAGCATTAAAAACCCCATGGCCCAGCCTGAACCCAGTACCAAACAAGTAAGGAATTCTCTTGGTAAGGCACAAGAATCGATATTTTTTTTACCTCTCTCCAGGTGATTCCCAATGTCTAGCCAAGTTTGAGAACTAGTGCTTATTATACTTAAAAGTGCATGGGAATCATCTGGAGTTTTTGTTTAAATACAGATTCTGAGTCGGTGTGGTCTGCTGTAGACATTGCTTTGTCATGGAACAGCGCAATTAGCATCACCTGGGAGCATTTTAGATCTGCAGGATCTTGGGCCCCGCCCTAGAATAAATGAATCAGAATCCGTTTTTGAATAGCGTTCAACGGCAATTTGCATGTACATTATAGTTTAAGGGGCACTATCCTGAAATCTTAACCATTTTTGTTAATGTTGAATTTAAAGAGAGTAGGGAGTGATTTTTAAGGTTACAATTCAAGCTCAGTGATTCTCCAAGTATGATCCCAGGTCCGCAGCGTCTGCATCACTGGCAACTTACCTGGGGATAGGGCCCAGCAATTTGTGTTTTATTGAACCCTTTTGGTGATGCTCGTATATCTTAAATTTTGAGAAATAATGCTCTGGCTTTTGTTGGTTGCAGATTTCTGGAGAAAAAGCTTTATTAATATTTATTTTTTATATTCTTGTAATATATGCAAAACACATACCCAGTGCTTTATACACACAGTATGGTGTATCATGTAAGAAGGAACTATGTATCCCAAGGAAGAGTACTGTCGCATAGATGCTCAATTAATATTAGTTGAATGAATGGTTATTTATGAATAAAATACATAATATGTAGAATTCTTAGCATCTTCCAGGATGATCTTTTAAAATGCAAATCTGATCATTTTATTTCCTCACTAAAATCCTTTAATGCCTTCCCATTTCTGTCAGGATGAACCTAAAACTCCTTAAATTGATTTGCAGGATCTGGCCACATCCTGTACCACTGTCCACTATCACCACTCAGAATCCCCCATCCACCACCCAGCTCTTCATTATACAATTATTCTAGCCTTCCATCACTTTTATCTTTGAACCATACAGCTTCCAACCTCAGGACCTTTACTTGTGCTTCCTAAAGAGATTGTTCTTTGCATATCTGCCCCATTACCTAGTTAATTATTTTTCACCCTTTGTATAACATGTCCCATATCCCTTTGAAGAGAATTCTCCCCTGAATAAGTCCACCTCTTATATTTTCTTATAGCTCTTTGTATTTTCCTTTAATTCACACATATTAGTATGTATCCATTTATTTGTTTAATTGTTTAAAGTCTGTCTTTGATTGCATGTTGTAATCTCCTGAGAGATTGGGTATGAATTATACCTCAGGTGCCTAGCATATAGTAGCACTGTATATCTGTTGAATGAACAAAGTTATTCAAATTAGAATGATCTATCAACTGTAATACCTCATCTCTTTTTGCTCCTTTGCTCCCCATATCTGCACATTTTACAAATTAGAAAATTGAATGACTGGACTTCACCCAGAAATATTCAACTAGGAATACTCAAAGAGTTCACGTAATATATTTTCTTTATATAAATTTGAAATTCCTGGCTGACAACTTTCCAAAAGAGAGACAGTAGTCCAATTGGAACTGTTTCCTTTATTGTCTTTTAAAATTAATTTTTAGATTTTTCCAAACTTTCATTTTTTCCAAAGCAGATGGATTTATAACTAATTTACTGTCTGTACCACCCTTTTAGTAGATCAATAAGAATTCAGAGTTAAATGTGTTTTTTCCGTATTTTTATGCCCTCTATATTAGTTTCCTAGGGCTGCCCTAGTAAATTACCACAAAATCGGTGGCTTAAAACAACAGAAATTCTATTCTATTCTCTCACTGTTCTGGACTCCAAAAATTTGAAATGAAGATGTTGGCAGGGTTGGTTGCTTCTTGGAGGATCTGAGGAAGAATCTGTTCTGTCTCTCTCATAGCTTCAGGTGGTTGCTGGCTATTCTTGGCATTGCTTGGTTTGTGGCAGCATAACTCCAATCTCTGCCTCAATCTTCACATGGCCATCTTTCTTCTGTGTGTGTCCAAATTTTCCTCATCTTATAAGGATACCAGTCATTTGACTATACCCACCCTAATCCAGTATAATCTCATCTTTACTTGATTATATCTACAAAGACAATATTTCCAAATAAGGTCACATTCTGAGATTCTGGGTGGAGATGAACTTGGGGCAGGAGGTACTATTCAGTTCAGTGTAACTTCTGTCCCTAACAAAGGGATAAAGATTTAGTTAAAAGGCAAGCAATTATCATTTATTAGGTATTTCCTTATTTATTTAGTCTATATTTCCTGATTCATTTAGTCTATCTCATGTAATTTACCCAATAACATTGTGAAGTAGGTACTACTAGCTCTATTTGACGAATGAAAGACTAAGGTTAAAAGAGAGTAAGTAACTTGTCTAAGGACATATGGTCAATTTGTAGCAGAATCAGAATTGAAATCAGATTCTGATTTTTTAATCAAATCCTGTGCTCTTTCTACTTCACCATCCTCCATACTGGCCCATACCAGGCCTTCCTACCCTACCACATTCCATAAACTAGAATAATATACTTTAATAGTATCAACTCAATATTTATTCACAATATTGTTAAAATGTTGCAAAGACAATATATTTACTCTTTGCATTTCACATATACTCATTACCTAACTCCCAGACCTAAGATTTTACCAATTCTGCCTCTTTATCATTTTGACAACCTACCATCTGATGTAATGGGCAGGGATGTAGTGAAACACAGCATTTGCCAAAGGTAAATCCTGTGCCCCCTTGACTTACGTATCATCATTCTCCCCTTTCTTCACCTACCTATATATTTGTTCTAACTGGCCCATTGGGGTCATAGGTTATGCTCAGACAAGTCATATATGTACTTTTTTTTAGAAACTAATAAACCAATCTTAACTACTGCCATCAGAATTTACCATTATTTTCAACATCATCCTAAGCATTCCCTGATTAATGTTTTCTATCAGCAGTGAGTCTGATGTCATTTTGTTACTGGTATATGTAATAACATACAACGTAATTTTTAAAAGTATGTGCTCTTGATGATTTTCAGATAATTTCTATAATGAGTAAAAGGAACATCTAATTCTATACATGCAATTTTTTGGTTTGTTTTTTGTTTGTTTTTTTTATTGGAATATAGTTGATTTACAATGTTGTGTTACTTTCAGATATACAGCAAAGAGAATCAGTTATACATATACATATATCTACTCTTTTTAGATTCTTTTCCCATGTAGGTCATTACAAAGTATTGAGTAGAGTTCCCTGTGCTCTACAGTAGGTTCTTATTAGTTATCTATTTTATGTATAGTAGTGTATATATGTCAGTCCCAATCTCCCAATTTATCCCTCTGCCACTACCACCCCCCCGCTTTCCCCTCTGGTAACCCCATAAATTTATTTTCTACATTTGTGACTCTATTTCTGTTTTGTAAATAAGTTCATTTATACATGCAATTTTATTAGACTAGAAGTATAAAATTTTTTTAATTAGCCTGAATCCTGGAAATAAATCATTTTAATTCAAGTAAATATTATAAATAAAATATTTGAGTAATTTCTAGAGGGAGGAATACAAACATCATCTGAAGATAATTCTGAATTAATATGCGTATATATATAACTTTCCTGTTTTTAAATTATCTGATACTGTATTATAAATAAGTCACCACTGTCTCTAAAGGAGATTAAAGCTATCAATTAGTGCCTTAACTGAAATTAATTAATTAGGTAGGCTAGGTTATTCTGCAGTAAAACCAACCTCCAAAATTTGGCGACTTAGAAAACAAAAATTTATTTCTCACTGATGTTCCATGTGCTTGGTGGATTGGCTGGGAACTCTGCTACACATCATCTCAACTCAGGACAAACTCTGATGCAGCATCCATTGTCTCAAACATTAGGGTTGCTCTGGCAAAGTTGTGAATCTCCTATTTAAAAAAAAAAATTTAATATTCAAAAAATTTTCCAGCTTTATTGAGATATAATTGGCATATGCCATTGTGTATATTTAAGATGTACAATGTGTTCATTTCATATATATATATATATATATATATATATATATATATATATATATATATGGCAAAATGATTACCACCATAACCTGACACATTCATGATGTCACATAATTACCATTTCTTTTTTGTGGTGAGAACACTAAAGATTTACTTTCTTAATAACTTTCAAGTATATAATACATGATTGTTAACTATAATCACAATTCTATGCATTAGAGCCCCAGAATTTATTCATCTTCTAATTGGAAGTTTGTACCTTTTGACCAACATCTCCTACTGCTTTTAAAGCTTCTTAAAACTTCTGCTTGAGAGTGGCACAAATCACTTCTACTCACATTTTATTAGCTAAAACAATTCACGTGGTTTCAACTCCAAGGGGGCTGATAAATGCAATCTTGACGAATATCTGGAGAGAGAACAAGAAATATTAGTGAAGAGCATGAATGATTATCACACTCTGTCCTGATGGTTACCAAAGATTTGGTTTCTTCTTCTTCTTGCATAAAAAAATGGACACATCTCCCTGACACCTTTTCAAGGTAAAAAGTCTAAAAAATCCCATCTTATCATTATTTGGTGGAAATTTCAGAATTTCTGAGCGATGTGTGAGAATCTTTACATCAGATCCACACGTGGCCAGTCTTGATCCAGAGACCTATGACCTATGAACTAATAAAACAGGTAAATAAATGATACGTCCCACAGCAATATTTTATATATATATTGGGAAGGTGTGTCCAGTTCATTGCTTTCCATGTCTCTAGGTACAAGCTTTGAAGATATTTTCTTTTCCATTATCCCCCTCAGACACATTTGAAATAAGCATTGGAGAATATCTCTCCTTGGGGGTCTTTGAAGTTTTCTCAATCTGCTGCCCCTGGAAAGGTTGAGATGCCAAGGATATCTTTGAGTCTTAAACAATCATAAAATTTTCTGATTCTTTTGCAGTAACGTTCTCTTAAGAAACTCGTAGGCTTATCATTTATTTAATTCTAATCAGTTCTATGCTCTAAAAGCCATATACACAGTCCATTTCTGTACTTGCTTATTAGATTTGCTATATTTCTTGACTTTCTCACCCCCATGTCTTCCTCTTTCAGCTTAATTACTTATTTCTTGAGCTTATCAACTTCCGGTAGGTGAGCCATAATTTTATTCTCTTTTTCTTGAGTTATTTTGTCCAATTGAAAGGATTTACTGGGTGTCAAAGCTTTAATTGGGGCTTTTCTCTGAAAGATCTTAATTTGTTCAAAGATGGTAATAGTGCATATGGAGGGAATACCCTTATTTGATTTCTGTCACAAGGCTGGGTTTTAATTGGCCTTTGTCCCTCAAAGCCCTTCTCAGATGTATATTTTGCCAATTAGTGTTAAAAAGCAGTTTCCTCTTCTAATCCTACAAGTATCCAACTTTCTGGATTCTCAGTCTTCCCTTTTATTTCTGCTTGCAAACCAGCCAATCCTGTTCAGAGCCAGTCTCTTTCTTGTAGTACTTTATCAGAGGTAGCATCAAACAACCGACACACACACTTGCATTCTTTTTTTTTTTAATCTTTATTTCTTGATCTACAAACTCACAAGGTATATAATTTGTCTTCCAGATTATCTGTCCACAATTTTATCAGATGATTAGATGCCACATAACTGTAATTCTGATAGCCTCTGATAACAGTTTCCTCACCATCCACTTCCCAGTCTTTATTTTAAGGTTTTGTTATGGCAGTACTACGTTTCTAGGTACACATTTCTGTAGTAATAAAGATAGATGAGATTATTCTGCAGGTTAAAAATTATTAGTGACATATCATCAAGATTTAGTTTTTGCTCCCACTATATGGAATAGCTAGAGGCCATCCTCATTCTAGGGTTGAGGCAATGGTACAGGGACAGAGAGAGGATGGTGATTCAGCTTGGTAAGAACACATCATGTTTTACTCATATTTGTTCAGCTAAAGCAACTCACATGTTCAGTTACAAACTCAGTGGTGGGGAGATACAAGCTCCCCACATGCCTGGAAAAAGAAACAAAAATTATTGTACTTTGTAAATTGCACCAATGATTATCCTATCAAATAATAAATGAGTCAATTTGGCTGTCAAAAATATTGGAAAGAAATTTGACATGAATCCGTAATTTCACTAACGCTCCAAAATAATTTAAAATACATATACTTCCTACTATATATAGTATATCACATAATACTTACATTTATATTACATATATTTTCCTAAATATTTTTGCTATTTACAGTAATAAAAATAGTGGTTATGTAAAGTGGTCTCTGCACTTTCTACATGTTAATTAATTTTATTCTTACAATCACCCTGTGAGGTAGGTGTTACTAATTCCTTTTTCAGAGATGTTGAAACATTAGTATTAAAGTATCAAATTGTCCAAGAAGTGCACTCATCACTTGGTAATAAGTGAAGATGGGCAATACTCAAATTTCTAGTCACTTTCTGGACAGCTTGTATGATTGTTCTTCAGGCATTCCGAGATTAACAAATTCTAAACAACAACAACAGTAGTAGTAATAGTACTACTACTATGAAAAGGCAACTACCACCTCTAACCAAAAAGTTTTTTATCTTTTTTATTTTATTTTATTTATTTATTTATTTATTTATTTATTTATTTTTGGCTGAGTTGGGTCTTCGTTGCTGCACGCAGGCTTTCTCTAGCTGCAGCGAGCAGGGGCTACTCTTCGTTGCAGTGTGCGGGCTTTTCATTGCGGTGGCTTCTCTTGTTGTGGAGCACGGGCTCTTGATGCACAGGCTTCAGTAGTTGTGGCTTGTGGGTTCTAGAGCGCAGGCTCAGTAGTTGTGGTGCACGGGCTTGGTTGCGTGGGACCAACCAATATCCCATGTGGGATCTTCCCGGACCAGGGCTCGAACCTGTGTCCCCTGCATTGGCAGGCGGAATCTCAACCACTGCGCCACCAAGGAAGCCCCTTATTTTTCTTATTGAGGATAATGTATCAACCTAACCATTGATGTTAGGTCATTCAACTTTGCTTTTTACTCTTTCCTATCATCACTCCTCACACCAAAGTTCTACTAATTTTATCTCTTTAATTATTCTTAAGTATTCTCAAAGCGGCTCTATTTCAGGCTGTCAAATGAGTTCTACTTGGTGTCAAAGAGTATAATAATGCCTAGTAAATAGAAGCAATATAGATATTTAATATGTAAAAAAACATAAGGGAATTTCTATCACTAATGGTGCTCATGTTTAATAAATGTGCTCTGGACTGATACGTTGTGGAAACTTTCAAACATATAATGGGTCAATAAATTAGATAAACTACAAAGTGCTTTTAAAATCTAGGATGTCATGACCCTTACGTGCTTGTAGACCTACTTTCTTCTTCCTTTCATATTTCTCAATCTTTTATGCAAATCAGTACATCTATACACCAATTTGAGTTTTGCCTCCACGTTTCCTAACTTAAAATTTGTCATCTCTGAAGTCATTCTTCTGTCCTTCAAATTCTGTCTTGATTGTCCTCACTGTGCCCTCTGCTAGCATGCTCCTTCCTAGTTGCTATTTTGCCCACCTTTTTTCATTTCTTATTTCTCACTCTACCAGTCTAAGTTGCAATGGTTCGGGCATGTCAGTGCATTCCTACTGGCTCCTTAGCTATAAACCATAGTATCATCTTAATATGTGCTGAAAAATCCTTTGATAAATTCCCATACCTATTTATGATAAAAAATATTAGGCAAACTAGGAAGTTCTTTTAGGGAACTTCCTGAGCCTGACAAAAGGCATCAATGAAAACTTCTACAGCTAAAATCATATGATTTGTGAAATACTAAGTTTTTACCCTTAAAATCAGGAACAAAGCAAAGATGTTCACTCCTACCACTTCTATTCAACAATTTAGTGGGGGAATCTAGCCACTGAGAAGACAAAGAAAAGCGGTAAAAGTCATAAAGATTAGAAATGAAGAAATAAAACTGTTTTAAATGTAAACAATATGATTGTGCACTTAAAAAGTCCTAAGGAATCTCCAAAAAGATCTTAGAACCGTTAAGTAAGTTAAGCAAGTTTGCAGGATACAAGATCATATGCAAAATTCAGTTGCATTTTTATAAACCAGCAATTGAAAATTGAAAATTGCATCCCCAAACATGAGATGCTTAGGTAAAGTCTAAAAATATACATGTACAATTTCTACATTAAAAATTATAAAGCATTGCTTAGAGAAAACTATTTTAAAAAGCTAAATAATTGGAGAGTGTACCATGTTCATAGATTGGAAGATGCAATCTTATTAATATGCTGATTCTACACAATTCATCTATAGGTTCAATGCAATTCTAGTAAGAGCCACAGCAGGCAGGCTCTTTGTAGAAATTGATAAGCTAGTTTCAAAATTTACATAGAAATGCAAAGAAACTCACATAGCCAAAATCATTTGAAAAACAACAAAGTTGGAAGACTTAAGGTAACTGTGAATCAACTGTAATTTGAAAACTAACTGTAAATCAACAGTAATCAAAACAGCATGATATTGTCGTAAGAATAAACGTATAAGTCAATGGAATAGGATATGGTAAATTGATTTTCATCTGATGTGCCATGATGTTTCAACGTAGAAAGGATAAACTTTTCAACAAATGGTGCTGGAACAAGTGAATAAGCAGATAGAAATAAATGAACTTTGACCCTTACCTTGTACTGTACAAAAATAACATGAAATAGATCATACACATGGAATAAAACTACAAAACTTCTGGAAGTACCCATAGGAGGACACCTTGCAGCCTTGAGCTAAGCAAAATTTCTTAAAATAGAACAAGAAAAATATGTCATAAAAGTAATTTTTTGTTGTGATAAAATATACGTAATACAAAATTCAGAATTTTAATCATTTTAATGTATAGTTCAGTGGCATTAAGTACATTCACCACCAGAATGCTCTAGGAATTTTTCATCATTGCAAACTGAAATTCTGTACCCATTAAACAATAATTCCTCATTCCCTTCTCCCCCTCACCCCTGATAATTACTATCCTACTTTCTGTCTCTGTGAATTTGACTATCCTAGGTACCTCGTATAAGTTGAAACATACAATATTTGTGCTTTTGTGTGTGGCTTATTTCCCTTAGCATAATGTTTTCACGATGGATCCATGTTGTAGCATGTATCAGAATTTGATTCCTTTTTAAAGCTGAATAATATTCCGTTGTGTGTATTTACAACATTTTAGTTATCAGTTCATCTGTCAGTGGACACCTGGGTTGTTTCCACCTTTGACTATTTGAATAATGCTCTAAATATCAGTGCACAAATATCTGTTTGAGTCCCTGCTTTCAATTATTTGGGGTATATGCCTAGAAGTGGAAGAGATTGCTTCTGTTGGCCTGGAGGATTTAGGGGAATTTGTGAGTATAATATTCTCAGGCTCAGCCTCCATATGTTCCCTTTCCAGATGTCAGGACTCCATTCTTTTTCCATCAGAGTCCTAACTTTGTCATAGGGTACTGTTGACACCATATATCCCATCTCTTTTCTAGCTCTGCTACATTTACAATCAAATCCTAGGCCTGATCTTTTTAAATAATAATATATGTTATGGACATTTTCAAATATTTATATAGGTAGATATAGTGGTAAAATGAACACACATGTACCCATCACTCAGGTTCAACAATTATCAACACATAACAAATCCTGTTTGAAATATACCCCCACTTGCTCCCACCTCCTGATCATTTTGTAGCAAGTCCCTGACATCAGTATTTTATTTGTAAATATTTCAATATATATATTTCAAAAAGATAAGGCTCTTTTTAATATAATATAAACAAAGTATAAAGAAATATAAACAAAGTACTTAATATAATTACTTTTTTAATGTAAACAAAGTATTGATACTTTTATAACACCAAAAGGAAATAATAATTCCTTAAAACTATCAAATATCCAGTCAGTGTTTACCATATATTCCATAATGCCTTATAAATATATGTGTGTGTGTGTGTGTGTGTGTGTGTGTGTAACAGTTTGTTTATGATGAGATCTGGGCCTGTCTGCCTTGCAGCTGTTGGGAATGAGAGGCCCTCTGGCTTTTACAGCATACTATCCATTGTCAGTTGGCTTCTCTGAGACTTTCATTTCAGTTTTGTTAGGATTTCAAGGCTATTAACAGAAGCCAGACTACTCTACAATCATTCTAAATTAGCTTTGGCCTCATACAGTTAAATTGCTACAGCAACCATATATTCCAAAATCTCACCGTCAACCTGCATTTCATCCCAATTAACCAGAGGTTTGAAAAAAGCCTTTTTGATTGTAATGCTATTGCACGTCACGGGTTATCACCAACTCACTTATCACCAGAAATGGCATGCCTATTTGCATTGATCTGGTGAGTAAGCCAAATCCAAAAATCCATCCAAAAGATATGGGATAGGTTTGTTTTCTAGGGCCACTCCTGATGTAGACTACCAAGCTGGATTCTCTGAAAAACCAAGCCTGAGGGAAATCTTATATGCTGGTTTATTAGGGAGTGAAATCCCAGGGAAGCAAGAGGGAGTTAGATGAAGACTGAGTCATGGGCAGGAGACAGTGTGAGGAAGGATTACCAAACTGGCCTCCACTTGGCATCAGGTGTAAGTTGTTATTCAACATCAGTGGACTTTCTTATGAGAAGTTTTATGAACTCATGAGTCTCAGGAAAGCTGACTGGAGGGGAGAGTAGGGAAAATTGTTTTCACTGGCTTCCAATCCCATTATTTAAAGCTTCTTTTCCTTGGGTTTCATCTCCCTCACACTTCTGGGTTACACTTTGGTCTCATACCTCAGTGGCAACAGACAAGTTCCAGGTGGAAGGCTAGAGGCATAATGTAAAAAAAAAAAAAAAAGTGAGATTATGTTGTGTGGTGCGTGCAGGTAGTCGCACTAAGTTGGTAACTTCGGCAGTGGCTGGTATGTGTAGTGGAGAGGGTGTTGAATGAAGTGGTCAAGAGCTGGAGAGATGAGTGGGATCAAGAGAATCTGAGGTGGCCCAAAAGATGTGTCTGATCCAGAGCACTGTCATAAATTATCCTGACCTCACTCAGCCCTTCATTATCCACATAGACTGTGTCTTGTCAAGTTAAAGAGAAGTAACATAAGTCACTAGTCAAAATAATTTGAGTGAAATTCTTAAGGGAAATGCTTGTACCAAAATGATCTATCACTGTCAAGTTCGAGAGTGCCTTTTGAAGTCGAGAATGGCAGCAGTCCACTTACATAAAACATTACCAGCAACAAAGAAAATAGGTGACAGCCATGGGTGGCTACCCTAACTGAAAATTCCATATTCATTACATATCAGATGAAGTATCAAAGGGATATAGATGTGTTTTTCTACTCTCTGAACACAAAAATCAAAACATTATATTTCCTAAAAGGGAAGGACAAATTTGGGACACTAAAGGGGAAAATGTGAGACAGATGAATTTTTGAGTCATCCTTCTGTGGCAATGTCCACGGTAACCATAGAACACATGCCATTGGGGAAATTACAACTACTTCAATCAGACTGGAAGAGGGGAGAAGTAAACATCGGACTAGTTCCTACCTGAGAGAGGATGAAATGGGTAAGAGCCAGTAACTCTCTGCTAAAAGAGTCAGGGATGCCTCTCAATGTCTTGAAACTAAAGTACTTGCATAACTAAAGTAGATGTGAATTCATTGCTGTGAGTTCTGCTAAGTATTGGGTGGGCCAAAAGGCGCCTTCGTTTTTTTAAGTAAAAATAAAAGATACATTTTTCATTTTTCACCAAGAACTTTATTGAACAACGTATTCACCCTTTTGTTCCACTACCTTCTGCCATTTTTCAGGCAATTTCATAATTCCATCTTCCCAAATCTTTTTATCGTTTTGAGCAAAGAACTGTTCCAGGTGCCTTTTACAGTCTTCCAGGGAATTGAAATTTTTTTCCATTAAGAGAATTTTGTAAAGAAATGGAAATCTGAAGGTACAGTGTCTGGTGAATATGGTGGATGAATCAGAACTTCCCAGCCAAGCTGTAACAGTTTTTGCCTGGTCATCAAAGAAACATGCAGTCTTGCATTATCCTGATGGAAGATTATATGTTTTCTGTTGACTAATTCTGGACGCTTTTCATCAAGTGCCACTTTCAGTTGGTCTAATTGGAAGCAGTACTTGCTGGAATTAATCGTTTGGTTTTCTGGAAGGAGCTCATAATAGAGGACTCCCTTCCAATCCCACCATATACACACCATCACCTTCTTTGGATGAAGACCAGCCTTTGGTGTGGTTGGTAGTGGTTCATTTTGCTTGCCACACGATATCTTCCATTCCACACTGTTGTACAGTATCCACTTTTCATCGCCCGTCACAATTTGTTTTAAAAACGGAACGTTTTCATTACATTTCAGTAGAGAATCGCATGAGGAAATATGGTCAGGAAGGTTTTTTTCGCTTAACTTACATGGAACCCAAACATCAAAGCGATTAACGTAACCAAGCTGGAGCAAATTATTTCCAGCGCTTGATTTGGATATTTTGAGTATGTTGGCTATCTCCCGTGTGGTATAACGTTGATTGTTCTCAATTAATGTCTCGATTTGATCGCTATCAACTTCAACTGGTCTACCCGACCTTGGAGCATCATCTAGCGAGAAATCTCGAGCACGAAACTTCGGAAACCACTTTTGACACGTTTGATCAGTGACAGCACCTTCTCCATAACACTGCACAAACCTTTTTGTGCATTTCAGTTGCGTTTTTATCTTTCTTGAAATAATAAAGCATAACATGCTGAAAATGTTGCTTTTTTTCTTCCATCTTCAATATTAAAATGGCTACACAAAAAATAACCAATTTTGATAAGTTTTTTAAAAATGCATGCTGATATGACAGCTGTCACATACAATCTAACAAAATTGTTTTGAATGAAGATAAAGACAACTAAGTGCTACTAGAACCATCCTATGGAAAAAAAACAAATGAACCTTTTGACCCACCCAATACTTCAGTGCCTAGTGCAAATGTCACCAAAATTATTGATATCATCACCAGCATACTGCTCTCTGTGTTGGAGAAGGTTATCTGATGGCTCCAGTCACTTGGTGAGAGGAGATACTTTAGAACAAATCTGAGCCCAGTGATTTGAATTGATAACAGCAAAAGATATTCGGGTCAAAAGTCTGGAGACTTTTCAGAGCTGCAAGTACCTGCACTTAGAGTGCACTGACTTCATCTCCCTAGAACTTAACGGCCTTGTCATCGTGCTCACTTCACTGACTATGCGCAGACTTATTTCACCAGGAACCAGAAGGTATCTGCCATTGTGTCATTCTGGGTGAAGCACCATTCACTACATGGTTTCAGTGGCAGAACTCAATCTGATCAAGGGTTAAATTTTGAGACGTGTTTTCTGTGGAAAGCACACAGCTCTCTAGAATGTAGAGGGGCAGAATTTTCCTCAGAATCCACAATAAAATATAAAATACCCAGTAAGAGAGAATTAACCACATTTGGCTTTTTTTTTTTTTTTTTTTTACACAAATTGCTACTGAACAGAAGAAACTTTGTAGACAGTAAGTGGAATTGTTAGTGTGTACCTATACTCCCATGAGGATTTACACCATTGTCTTTCTCTTGTTTCACAATCTTTGGCAGGAAACTAATTAATGGAGGCCCATTAATCTCCTTTTAGGGATTCACAAGGGAGATGAGATATCTGAGAAGCTCACTCAGAATTCAGCTAAACTTAAGTCTACTTTGTAGGAAGTAAATTGACTAATCCACATGTTGCTCAGTGCTAGAATAGAAACTGATACATGGCAGAATCTTCCAGTATTGCTACAACTGTGAGGAGTCCTTATAGGAGTGAAAAAACCAATAGTTATATCTGCCTTCTGTTTCAAGGGTAGGAGAGTAGACTTATGTCTTACTTATATACCAAAAGTGAGGTGAATGTGGTTAGGGAAATTTAAGATGATTCACAAAAAAACTTTTTGGTTACATGGAAATTTAAGGGGGGAATTTACCTCCATTTTATAATGCAGAAGGAGCCTGTCAGAATGAAATTTTGTCAAGCTGAAATAATAGATTCCTCACCTTAACTTACTAGGGTACCCAGAGGAAAAGTGGGGCAGTCATTCAGAGTAGAAAAATGGGGACAATAAAGCCATGGCCCCAGTGCCTCAAAGTTGTTATGAAACAAAGATGTGACTCACTTTTTATTATATCAATTGGAATTCAAGTGTAATTGTACTCTATGGTAAAAATACTTTGATTTCCTATCAGAAAGTTCATGTAGGAAGGATATAGAAGAATAGTTGGAATCTGTCCTGGAATGTCTTCTGATGTAAGAGTGATAAATATTTTGATGTAAGTGTCACAAATTTCCCCAGAACTGAGTCTAGAATTGACTCTTTTGTCCCTTTTATTGCTCATCATTAAATTGCCTCTTCCAATCTGAATATATATAATTGTTTCATCAGATCGTAAAACTTTCTCTATATTTTTTAGTATTTCTTTCCCTTTCCTTTTTTCTTTGTTATCTCTATACAAAAATTTCATTGGATGTATTGACCTAAAACAAATAAATTTCCAGATATTTGTCAAGCAAGGATGGATTTATTTGGGATCAACGGAGAATAGCAGTTCAAGGTCTGCAATCATGGCGAGCCACATGCAAGTCCCTACATAGCAAAGGCAGTAGGATGCTTTTATGGAGAGGAAAAGGAAGTTGGGAGGGCACTAGTAAACAAAGAGTCCAGGGCTTTTCATTGGCTGAGTCCTTGCAGAAAGAAGAGGAGTCTTTCTTCTTCCTGTTGGGCTTTGTTATCTTCGCAGGACATGAGAGCTCCCCTTTCCGGTCTCCTGATTCTATTTAATTGAGGTTTCTGTTTACTAATTTTTTTACAGATGGGTTCTAGTGTATCTAGTTTTATCCTCCCTGTCACTTAACATTTTTCTCATATTTATCATCCCTTTATTCTTTTCCCTTGAATTTTGAAATATTCCCCAGTTCATGAATTTGATTCTCTTGGCCTGGTTTGGACCACAATCTTCTGCTACCCAGGATTTTAGATCCCCCTGCTCTAGGAACCAGTTGTCAGTTTAAGAAAAATCATTGGCCCCTTCCCAGCACATCAAGTGGGGAAGAAACAGGCCGTGATTTAGTCCCCCAGCACTAACTTCACTTCAGTTCTCCCTGGAGAACAGCCTTTCCCTGTAGCCCCTGCTCTAGGATAACACAATGAATAACACCTAGTCATTGAAATCAGTCTCTTTGGTTTGTTTTGGATTATGTTGTACGTCGTTAAAGATCTAAATACAAAGGATATAGAGTTTTGATGAATCTAAAGTAATTTGCTAACTATTTTGATTCTTCAGAGAGAACTACTAATAAAAATCTAAAAGGTAAAAAAAAATCATCCTTTCTACAATTTAATGTATAATTTTGAGTTTTTAACTTCAGAAACAATGATTTAAATTTGAATTACATTTAATTATTTTATCCTTAAAATCTTTTCTTTTGGATGTGACATCTGCTGGTATTACTTGGAAGATATGCATTATACTTATTTTAAATATGTGCTGTTTTCTCTTTTAACTCTCACTGTGAGTTTGATTATTTTGTTGAGTTTAGTACCTCTCTTTTGTGCTCTTATTTTTCCTCAAACACTTGGTGATACTTGTTTTACTCTTCATACTGTAGATGGGGTTCTTGATTTAGCAACATTTATAGCTTGCATATGTCTGTTTAGCTCAAGTGAAAATCCTAATCTAGCATTGTTTAAGGATTCTGAGGACAGGATCCCTAATTCTGGAAGCTTCATGGTGGAAGGGCATATAAATGGACTGCAGTTTATTCATTTAAGATATTCAAGTAGTTTAAATTCCAGAAGTCGTAATTCACCTTCCCTTGTGACACCTGTAAGTTACCAGAACACTTTCTATTTATACTGATTTATACTGCCCTGTGATCATTATGACATTACCTAGGGTCACAAAGACCTGCATTAGAAAACTGTATATTACCAAGTATATTGAAAGCAGGATCTTTGTAAATGTCATGCGTGTATTAGGTGCCATGAAATATTTGCCATGAAATTGAATCTAATCTAGAAATGTCACTTACAATTCAAAATACTAAATCATTTTATCATCCAGTTAATTTAATTTAATTACTTTTTATCCATATTAGTGTAGTGAGTATGGGCATGTGATATATGCTTTTGATATAGTGGTGAATGACATAGGTGGGGTTCCTACCCTCTCATGGTTTATAACCTGGTAGGAGAGCATAAAACACATTACAAAAGAATGCAATTGCTGCTATAATAGAAGTCTTGTTTAGCACTGGGTAGAACACAGCAGGGGTGATGTAAAGAAGACTTCCTGGGAGCAGTGAAATCTAAGCTGGGAGGGATATGAAAGGTAACTAGAAATTATCCAAATGAAGTTGAGAGAAAATGTGTTCCAGGTGTGAAGAATAGCAGCTATAATGGCCCAGAAGTAAGATAAAGTGTGGCACCTTCAAAGGACAAAAAGGAATTTGAGTGTGGCTCAGAGCACGGGATACAGTATAGGAAGTGGAAAGACGTAAGACTGGGAAGGTAAACAGGTTCAGATCATGGAGAATCAGGTATGCCATGTTAAAGGATTTGGCCTTTGTTTTAGATATATAGTTAAAGAGTTTTAAGAAAGAGACTGGTGTAATCAGATTTTCACTTTAGAAAACTAAACCTGGTTGCACTATGAAAAATAGAATGTTAGGATGGGAAGCTGGAGGGATGGGTAGTGACCAGGAGTTGCACAGTGGTAAGGCAAGAGATGCCGGTGGCCTTGAGATGAACTTAGTAAGAGCTATCAAACTTGGTTATTGTTGGGCTGTGGAAGACTGGAAAGGGGTCAAGACAAATGCTCAGGTTCGTGGCATTGGGGACTTGGTGGAAGTTGTGTTTATTTCTTAGAATCAGAAATACAGGAAGAAGAGCTATCATTGGCAGATGGTTTGGGGGCAGTGAAGATGACTTTAGTTTTGCATAGCTTATGTTGAATTGACTATAAGATATCTATGTTTATATGTCCAGTAGGCAGTTCTATATCAGAATCCTGGAAAAAAGTAACAGGCATATCCAACATGTACAATTAAAGAGATTTTAAGGAAAGACTGTTATAAGATGTACGTAAGGTTTAAGGAAAAAGGTGAGTGAAGCACTTGAGGCTAGCAAGAGCACAAGACAACAGGACAAGAGATGTAGCCTTCAGTAAAATAACAAAACTATGGCAAAACCATGTTCTGTCAATGAAGGGGCCAGTGGAATACATATCTTGACCTTTCTCTCCTTTTGCCCTCCCATTTCCCACTAGTGCCTCCACTTGAAATAACCCAATTAAAAGCAAAAGGCAAGGGAGCCCAGTCCAAAGAGCTCAGCTTTTCCATAGAGAAAAATGGATGGTAGACATAAAGAAATAAAGGGGAGACATCCAACACAAGATCCGAATCTATTAATGGGTTAGAAGATGGAATTTTTAGGAGCTATCTACTACATAGACATGAATTTCATTGTGTGTTTGTGGTGGGGAAGGATGAACTCACTCAGGAAAGTTATATAGTGAAAACAGAATAGAACACATATCAGAGCTCTACATCAGGGGTTGGCAAACTTTTTCTGTAAAGGGTCAGATAGAAAATATTTTAGACTTGGTGGACCACATGATCTGTGTTACAACTACTTGTACAATAAAATTCGTATTTGATGGCAAGACAAAAATTTAAGCAAAAAACATTTTCTGCCCTTTAGCCTGCTCTCTCCCCCAAGCTCCATTGCACATTGTGTATTTGCATTATGCATCAACCAAAACTCCCCCTCCCCCATCAGCAGAAATACCTGCTCAGCCATAAAGAGCAACATTCTAGCATCAATAAGATAACTCCTTAAAGGTAACATTCCTTCTTGATAAGGGGTCACATGGCATTTAAATCTGGATTGTGTAAACTGTCAATAATAAGTCACTTAATGTACAGCCCTCTGTCTCAAAAAACTTATATAACTGTGTGTTGACTTCTAAAGGGCGGAACAGTTCTCAGAGCTGAGATGCTCTTTCTGGGTTGTAATCCTCAAATTTGGTTCAAATAAAATTTTCCATTTCTTTCTTAGATCGACTGATTAATTTTTTGTCGACATACTCAACTCAGTCATTTGTCATTGGCCAAAGCTTTAGATAGTACATCAATGAATGAGGCCATGCTCCTATAAAACTTTATTTACAAAAGCATGTGGAGGTCAGGATTTGGCCTGTAGGTCACAATTTGCTGATGATGGGTCTTAAGGAAATAAGAGTGAACAGAATAAAAGAAATGATCAAAGGATACCAAAAAGGACAGGATAGTTGTTAGAGTACAATGAGAATATTAAGTGTTATAAAGCCAAAGATAGAGAGTGTTTAAAGGAGAAGGGAATGACCCATAATATCAGGAGATGCGGGAAAATTCAGTCTGAAAAAGACTGAGGAATTTCCATCGGGTTTAGGGATAGCAAGATAAATCAGTTTTAGTGGTGCTCCAGAAGTCAGATTTCAGTGCGTTGAAAAGACGAAGTGAGTAAAATTACTGATTGTAAACAACTCTTTAAAATTGTTGGGTTGTAAAGTGAAGTAAAGTGAAGAGATCTGCTGCTAACTGGAGGTGATGATAGGTTTAAAAATGTTTTAAGATAAGACAGAACAAAAGATATTTAAATGTGAATAGGAACTAACTGAGAGGTAGTAGAAGATGCATGATACACATGATAAAGAAAGCATACTTGGCATAAGAAAGGTCCCTTGAGAATGCAAGAGAATGGGCAAAGATGGAAATTCAGTCTTAGGAAAAGGAATATCATTTTCATTATAACTAGATGGAAGCAGATAGTGGCATTTGAGGCTTAGATCCATTATCTATCCTTGCATATCAAACCACCCCTCAAAATCAATAAGGATTTATTATTCACACATCTTTAGGGTAGCAGTGTTCACTTGACTAGTTCTTCTCTTTCATTTATGTTGGCTGAGATCACTCATGCAGTAGCAGTTATCTAGAGACTCACCTGGGACTGAATGACTTTAAAAGGCTTCACTCATGCCTAATGATTGATGCATCCAAAAGACCTCTATTCTCTATATCTGTGAGTCTGGTTTTGTTTCATAGATATGTTGATTGTATCATATTTTAGATGCCAGGGGGAGGGCAGGTAGGGGAGGGAAGGAATGGGAGTTTGGGATTAGCAGAGGCAAACTATTAGGTACAGGATGGATAAACAACAGGGTCCTATTGAACAGCTCAGGGAACTATATTCAATATCCTGTAACAAATCATAATGAAAAAGAATATGTATATATGTATAACTGAGTCACTTTGCTGTACTGAAGAAATTAACACAACACTGTAAATCAACTATACTTCAATAAAATTAAAAAAAAAAAAAAGAAAGAAAGAAAGACCTCTAGCTTATGTTGCTCTCCCCCAGGATAACCATGGCTCCTCAGAACTTAAGAGGGTGAAAATTGAAGTGGCAAGGCCTTTTAAGGCCAAGCCCCAGAGTTTGCACAGTATCTCTTCTGCCACATACTATTTGTCAAAGAAGTCACAGGGCCAGCCTAGATTCAAGAGGAGAGCAAACAAACACTGCCTGCTAATGGGAGGAAGGAAAAGTCCCATTGCCTGAGGGCATGTTGGGACTTGCCCTCAGAGAGGTTGTTTCTGACATCTTTGTGAACCATCTCCCACAAGCCTTCATAAAACCCATTCATTTTGAAACGTGCCTATTTCTCTTCCTTTTCTCAACAAAACAGACTGATTAGAACTCGAGTGTTGAAGGTATTATAAGCCATAATAACTAATGGGTAGAATGAAGAAGAATCTTGATTTTATTTAGCTCTTCCTGATAATACAGAAATATTAAACAAAAGCAGCTAGAATACTTTAGATTCTATAATCCTTAATGGATGGAAAAAATATGAAAATGCTTCTGTATGGTTGTTTCAAAGACTAAAATCCAAAGTATAATATGACAATTCCATTGATTTTTGTCTTAAGGTTTCTGTTTATAACTTGCTTTCTACTTTCTGCTAAAGAGCGATTAAAACTTGGTCCCACTGAAATCGAGATTCAAAGGGTTGAGATAGGACAAAAAGGCTTTGGAATTATTTGGTATATTCAGTTGATTTCTAGAAATATGATTGAAAAGTGGCACATGCAGTTCTTAACCATCAGAATTTAGATTGATCCTTTTATCTGAATAGAGTCTCAGTGGGTGAAAATCACTGAAATTGTAGAATATCTGAAACAACTTCAATCCATCACACTGCAAAATATCAGTGTGCTGAAAGGAATACAAAATAATGTTTACTTGCCTATTTGGTTCAAAGGTTTTCACTCTAAAAACTAATAAGTGGTTCAAGGTTTCCTAGTTGACATCTTTCTTAGAAACTGCCTTTATAAAATTTCTCCTCTATTCAATAATTCTGAAGTGCTGAATTCAGTATTGATGATTTTTGAGAATGCTTTTATATCTCTTACTCTCTCTTTTTTGGTCTCTCTTTCCCCTACTTCATCCTTCCCTTCCTCCCTTCCTCTGTTCCCTGTTTCCCTCTTGTCTGTCCATAGATCGAAAGGGAGGATATGTATGTTTGAGAGCCCTTATTTGCAAATGCACCAATCTGAGATTTTATGCCTAAACTCATTTTAGTTCAATTTTATATTAATTTAGGAGGGGCTGTTCTTAACCCTGAATGGAAATTGAGCCATGTCCAGATAGGTCTGAAGAGGTTCTGGATTGGGTATCACCAGGGGACAATCTGTGTACTAAGAGTTCCGGGCTAAAGGAGAACAAGGAAAAACTTGTGTTTCAATATTTAAAGGGAAATTTGAGGCCAAGCAGGAAGTGGGGAGACAATTCTGGCCAATCTCAGTTATTGTCTAAGTATCTGGTTCTATCAATTTCTGTATAAGCTAATTGAGAACAAGATGCAGGCATGTCTTTTGCACCATATCTTGGCAGTGGGGAGGCACCATCTTCAAGTGGCTTCTATTGTAGTTACCATCAACAAAGCAGTCCAGAGCAGACCATGAACCACATGAGACACCACTAGGGACCCAAAAACTGAGTAAGACTTTGAGGGGCCTGGGTAACCTGCATAGGCAAGTAAGAGGAAGAAAGAGTGAAATGTAATCCATCATATTAATATCCTCCGTATTTATATACATGGCCTGATTAGGTTTGAGAGACTTAGGCTATTCTTAAACAATTTGCAACAGAGCATTTAGAAATTTGGTTGCCAAGCAATTTCTGATGTATCCAGGACTTGATATTGAGCCTGTTAGGATGTATTGGCTATGCATTATGACTCAGTAATTTTTTTCTTTGATAACTTTTAAAGGTAATACTAAACGGGAATAAATAGCTTCTTATTTGGGCTGAAGTTTATGAATTTCCCTCTTCTGGAGTCACAGATAATTGACTAAATTATACAAATCATTGTCTGTAGTTTGGTTTGGGCCATCAGGTCATTAGGAATTTTGGATTAATTGATCACAGCTGCTACTGGGTAAATTTACACTTGTCGGCAGTACAAACACCCACACATGAACAGAATTATCTTGTGATTAACATACACTTTGGGAGTGAAACTCCCTTATTAAATACTGGTTATCTTTAAGAAATATTCTTAATTTAGGGCGGCCATACTGGCATGGATCATTTATGTCCCTGTTACTCTTCGCATGAATACAGACGTGCAATGCAAAATAGCTTATATACATCATTGTCTGAATATTTGGTATACACATTGCTAAATATTTAAAAAAAAAAAACTGTCATCACTTAAGATGTTCTTTTGCACATCCTTAGCCTTGCTTTTCTAGTTTTTTTTCTTTTTGTCTTTGAGTCAGTATTGTTACAATTTCCTATTCTTTTATTGAGATTACTTATCTTCTCACCAAAATCTAATTTTCATTTGTTCAATTAATTGATTATACTCTTTTTAAAAAAATGTTTCGATGTGCAGCGTTTTTTTTTTTTAACTTAGTTTCGGTGATCCACTCCTACCATTCAAATTACCGTTTAAGCCATTCATCTTCAGTGATGAAATTAAAGACTTTGCCTTTCATAAAAGAGCCTGATTGGTCAGCAAGGAAGTCTGCTGAATCTCTTTAACACAGGAAATCTCTGTATAGAGCCTCACGTTGGGGCTGGGTTCAATGTGTTTATAAATGAATCGCATATTTGGGGAAAAGGAGGTTTAGTCCAGTTAGAGGTTGAAATCAAGTTTTTAGAATTAAATATATTTTATACATTTAGTCATGAAAACTGAGATGAAAGGTAGAAAATCTTAGCCAGAGGTCAGTCTCACTGGACTGCAAAGAAGAAGCTAGTTGCTAAGAGAAAGTGACTCAAGCTAAGCCACACCTGTATCTTTACGCAGCCAATTAACACCACCATGCCCCATCAGCCTTTCCATTAATGTAAAGCTTTGTCACTTTAAAAAATGTGGGCCAATTTAATTAATTCAGACTTTCCACAGACACACCCTGGTTCATGCTATGCTTAGGAACCTTGTAATCCGGAAAACTTGTTATTCACGTGTAATGAAGTCTCACTTGGGGATCTGAGTCTCCCTTCAGGCCATGGGTTAGCTTGCCTCTCATCTATGAGGATATCAACATAGTGAAGTGATATGATTAGATATACTGAGTTAGCATTTTCATTTTTCTTAAAATTGGTGACTAGGCTCCGTAGCTAAAGAAAGAAGAGATAAGTACCTATAGATCATTGGGAGTGAATTTAGAGTCCAGCAATGCAGCCTTACGTTACGGTCAATTGACATTTGACAGGGTGCCATGACAATTCAATGGAGGGAAAGAAGAGGTTTTTTTCAACAAATGGTCCTGAGAAAACTGGACGTCCACATGCAAATTTGAAATGGATCATACACCTAAATGTAAAATCTATAACTATTAAGACTCTTAGAAGGAAATATACGAATGAATCTTTGTGACCTTGGGTGAGGAAATGGCTTTTTACAGAGGACGCCAAAAATAAGTGGCAAAAGAAAAATTAGATAAATCGGGTGTCATCAAATTTAAAACTTTTATGCTTGAAAGGACACCATTAAGAAAGCGAAAAGACAACCGACAGAATGGGAAAAAATATATTTTCTGATCATATATTTTATAAGGAACTGGTTTCCAAAATACATACAGAATTCATAGCTTAATAATTAAAAACAAAATAGAACAAATGAACTAGTTTAAAAATGAATAAAGGATCTGCATAGACATTTCTCCAAAGAAGATAAACAAATGGCTAATAAACCCATGAAAAGTTGCTGAAAATCATTAGCCATCAAAGAAAAACAAATCACAATGACAATGAAATAACACTTCACACCCACTAGAATGGCTGTAATAAAAAAAGACAAATAATAACAAGTGTTGGTGGGAATGTGGAGGAACTGGACCCTTATACACTGCTGGTGGGAATGTAAAATAATGAAGCTGCTGTGGAAAACAGTCTGGCAGTTCCTCAAAAGGTTAAAAAGAGAGTTACCATATTACCCAGCATTTTCAGTCCTACATCTATGCCCATGAGAAATGAAAGCATATGTCCACACAAAAACTTGTATACGAATATTCACAGCAGAATTTTTCATCATAGCTAAAAACTGGAAACAGCCCAGATTTCCATTAACTAATAAACAAAGTTCATATATCCATATAATGGGACATTATTGAATCATAAAAAGTAATAAGGTATCAATACATGCTACAACATGGGTGAACCTTGAAAAGATTGTGCTAAGTGAAAGAAGCCAGTCACAAAATGCTATATATTGCATGATGCCGTTTATATCAAATGGCCAGCTGCAGACCTGTAGAGACAGAGAAGCTTAGTAGTTGCCAGGAGCTGGGGTTGGGGTTAATGGAGAGTAACTGCTAATGGATATGTGATTACTTTGGGGGGGTGATGAAAATATTATAAGATTGTGCTGATGGTTACATAATTCCATGAATATAATAAAAACCTTTGACTTGTGTACTTTTTGTTGTTGTTGTTTAAATATTTTGCTTATTTTTATTTTTTATTTTTTTAATTTTTTTATACAGCAGGTTCTTATTAGTCATCAATTTTATACACATCAGTGTATACATGTCAATCCCAATTGCCCAATTCATCACACCACCACACCCACCCCCCCACGGCTTTCTCCCCTTGGTGGCCATACATTTGTTCTCTACATCTGTGTCTCAACTTCTGCCCTGCAAACTGGTTCATCTGTACCACTTTTCTAGGTTCCACATATATGCATTAATATACGATATTTGTTTTTCTCTTTCTGACATACTTCACTCTGTATGACAGTCTCTAGATCCATCCAACTCACTACAAATAACTCAATTTCGTTCCTTTTTATGGCTGAGTAATTTTCCATTGGATATATGTACCACATCTTCTTTATCCATTCGTCTGTCGATGGGCATTTAGGTTGCTTTCATGACCTGGCTAGTGTAAATAGTGCTGCAATGAACATTGGGGTGCATGTGTCTTTTTGAATTGTGGTTTTCTCTCGGTATATGCCCAGTAGTGGGATTGCTGGATCATATGGTAATTCTACTTTTAGTTTTTTAAGGAACCTCCATACTGTTCTCCATAGTGGCTGTATCAGTTTACATTCCCACCAACAGTTCAAGAGGGTTCCCTTTTCTCCACACCCTCTCCAGCATTTGTTGTTTGTAGATTTTCTGATGAAGCCCATTCTACCTGGTGTGAGGTGATACCTCATTGTAGTTTTGATTTGCATTTCTCAAATATTTAGTGATGTTGAGCAGCTTTTCATGTGCTTCTTGGCCATCTGTATGTCTTCCTTGGAGAAATGTCTATTTAGGTCTTCTGCCCATTTTTGGATTGGGTTGTTTGTTTCTTAAATATTGAGCTGCATGAGCTGTTTATATATTTTGGAGATTAATCCTTTGTCTGCTGATTCATTTGCAAATATTTTCTCCCATTCTAAGGGTTGTCTTTTCGTCTTGTTTATGGTTTCCTTCGCTGTGAAAAAGCTTTTAAGTTTCATTGGGTCCCATTTGTTTATTTTTGTTTTTATTTCCATTACTGTATGAGGTGGATCAAAAAAGATCTTGCTGTGATTTGTGCCAAAGAGTGTTCTTCCTATGTTTTCCTCTAAGACTTTTATAGTGTCCGGTCTTACATTTAGGTCTCTAACCCATTTTGAGTTCATTTTTGTGTAGGGTGTTAGGAAATGTTCTAATTTCATTCTTTTACATGTAGCTGTCCAGTTTTCCCAGCACGACTTATTGAAGAGACTGTCTTTTCTCCATTGTATATCCTTGCCTCCTTTGTCATAGATTAGTTGACCATAGGTGAGTGCGTTTACCTCTGGGCTTTCTATCTTGTTCCATTGATCTACATTTCTGTTTTTGTGCCAATACCATATTGTTTTGATTACTGTAGCTTTGTAGTATAGTCTGAAGTCAGGGAGCCTGATTTCTCCAGCTCCGTTTTTTTCCCTCAGGACTGCTTTGGCTATTCGGGGTCTTTTGTGTCTCCATACAGATTTTAAGATTTTTTGTTCTAGTTCTGGAAAAAATGCCATTGGTAATTTGATAGGGATTGCATTGAAT
This sequence comes from Balaenoptera borealis, assembly GCF_965194805.1. Classification (NCBI taxonomy): domain Eukaryota; kingdom Metazoa; phylum Chordata; class Mammalia; order Artiodactyla; family Balaenopteridae; genus Balaenoptera; species Balaenoptera borealis. Next base: position 23,591,086 of record NC_138881.1, on the reverse strand, counting down.
CTGTAGATTGCTTTGGGTAGCATAGTCATTTTCACAATATTGATTCTTCCAATCCAAGAACATGGTATATCTCTCCATCTGTTGGTATCATCTTTAATTTCTTTCATCAGTGTCTTATAGTTATCTGCATACAGGTCTTTTGCCTCCCTAGGTAGGTTTATTCCTAGGTATTTTATTCTTTTTGTTGCAATGGTAAATGGGAGTGTTTCCTTAATTTCTCTTTCAGATTTTTCATCATTAGTGTATAGGAATGCAAGAGATTTCTGTGCATTAATTTTGTATCCTGCAACTTTACCAAATTCACTGATTAGCTCTAGTAGTTTTCTGCTGACATCTTTAGGATTCTCTATGTATAGTATCATGTCATCTGAAAACAGTGACAGTTTTATTTCTTCTTTTCCAATTTGTATTCCTTTTATTTCTTTTTCTTCTCTGATTGCCGTGGCTAAGACTTCCAAAACTATGTTGAATAATAGTGGTGAGAGTGGACATCCTTGTCTTGTTCCTGATCTTAGAGGAAATGCTTTCAGTTTTTCACCATTGAGAATGATGTTTGCTGTGGGTTTGTCGTATATGGCCTTTATTATGTTGAGGTAGGTTCCCTCTATGCCCACTTTCAGGAGAGTTTTTATCATAAATGGGTGTTGAATTTTGTCAAAAGCTTTTTTTGCATCTATTGAGATGATCATATGGTTTTTATTCTTCAATTTGTTAATATGGTGTATCACATTGATTGATATGCGCATATTGAAGAATCCTTGCATCCCTGGGATAAATCCCACTTGATCATGGTGTATGATCCTTTTAATGTGTTGTTGGATTCTGTTTGCTAGTATTTTGTTGAGGATTTTTGCATCTATATTCATCAATGATATAGGTCTGTAATTTTGGTTTTTTGTAGTATCTGTGTCTGGTTTTGGTATAAGGGTGATGGTGGCCTCATAGAATGAGTTTGGGAGTGTTCCTTCCTCTGCAATTTTTTGGAAGAGTTTGAGGAGGATGGGTGTTAGCTCTTCTCTAAATGTTTGATAGAGTTCACCTGTGAAGCCATCTGGTCCTGGACTTTTGTTTGTTGGAAGATTTTTAATCACAGTTTCAATTTCATTACTTGTGATTGGTCTGTTCATATTTTCCATTTCTTCCTGGTTCAGTCTTGGAAGGTTATACCTTTCTAAGAATTTGTCCATTTCTTCCAGGTTGTCCATTTTATTGGCATAGAGTTGCTTTTAGTAGTCTCTTAGGATGCTTTGCATTTCTACGGTGTCTGTTGTAATTTCCCCTTTTTCACTTCTATTTTTATTGATTTGAGTCCTCTCCCTCTTTTTCTTGACGAGTGTGGCTAATGGTTTATCAATTTTGTTTATCTTCTCAAAGAAGCAGCTTTTAGTTTTATTGGTCTTTGCTATTGTTTTCTTTGTTTCTAGTTCATTTATTTCTGCTCTGATCTTTGTGATTTCTTTCCTTCTGCCAACTTTGGGTTGTGTTTGTTCTTCTTTCTCTAGTTCCTTTAGGTGTAAGGTTAGATTATTTATTTGAGATTTTTCTTGTTTCTTGAGGTAGGCTTGTATAGCTATAAACTTCACTCCTAGAACTGCTTTTGCTGCATCCCATAGGTTTTGGATTGTCATGTTTTCAATGTCACTTGTCTCTAGGTATTTTTTGATTTCCTCTTTGATTTCTTCAGTGATCTCTTGGTCATTTAGTAATGTAGTGTTTAGCCTCCATATGTTTGTGTTTTTTACTTTTTTTCCCCTGTAATTTATTTCTAATCTCATAGCATTGTGGTCAGAAAAGATGCTTGATATTATTTCAGTTTTCTTAAATTTACTGAGGCTTCATTTGTGACCCAAGATGTGATCAATCCTGGAGAATGTTCCATGCGCACTTGAGAAGAAAGTGTAATCTTCCGTTTTTGGATGGAATGTCCTATAAATATGAATTAAATCTATCTGGTCTATTGTGTCATTTATAGCTTCTGTTTCCTTATTTATTTTCATTTTGGATGATCTGTCCATTGGTGTAAGTGAGGTGTTAAAATCCCCCACTATTATTGTGTTACTGTCGATTTCCTCTTTTATAGCTGTTACCAGTTGCCTTATGTATTGAGGTGCTCCTATGTTGGGTGCATATATATTTATAGTTGTTATATCGTCTTCTTGGATTGATCCCTTGATCATTTTGTAGTGTCCTTCTTTGTCTCCTGTAACATTCTTTATTTTAAAGTCTATTTTATCTGATATGAGTATAGCTACTCCAGCTTTATTTTGATTTCCATTTGCCTGGAATATCTTTTTCCATCCCCTCAGTTTCAGCCTGTATGTGTCCCTAGGTCTGAAGTGGGTCTCTTGTAGACAGCATATATATGGGTCTTGTTTTTGTATCCATTCAGCAAGCCTGTGTCTTTTGGTTGGAGCATTTAATCCATTCACGTTTAAGGTAATTATGGATATGTATGTTCCTATGGCCATTTTCTTAATTGTTTTGGGTTTGTTTTTGTAGGTCCTTTTCTTCTCTTGTGTTTCCCACTTAGAGAAGTTCCTTTAGCATTTGTTGTAGAGCTGGTTTGGTGATGCTGAATTCTCTTAGCTTTTGCTTTTCTGTAAAGCTTTTGATTTCTCCATCGAATCTGAATGAGATCCTTGCCGGGTAGACTAATCTTGGTTGTAGTTTCTTCCCTTTCATCACTTTAAGTATATCATGCCACTCCCTTCTGGCTTGTAGAGTTTCTGCTGAGAAATCAGCTGTTAACCTCATGGGAGTTCCCTTGTATGTTATTTGTCGTTTTTCCCTTGCTGCTTTCAGTAGTTTTTCTTTGTCTTTAATTTTTGCCACTTTGATTACTATGTGTCTCGGCGTGTTTCTCCTTGGGTTTATCCTGAATGGGACTCTCTGCGCTTCCTGGACTTGGGTGGCTATTTCCTTTCCCATGTTAGGGAAGTTTTCGACTCTAATCTCTTCAAATATTTTCTCTGGTCCTTTCTCTCTCTTTTCTCCTTCTGGGACCCCTATAATGCGAATGTTGTTGTGTTTAATGTTGTCCCAGAGGTCTCTTAAGCTGTCTTCATTTCTTTTCATTCTTTTTTCTTTATTCTGTTCCTCAGCAGTGAATTCCGCCATTCTGTCTTCCAGGTCACTTATCCGTTCTTCTGCCTCAGTTATTCTGCTATTGATTCCTTCTACTGTAGTTTTCATTTCAGTTACTGTATTGTTCATCTCTGTTTGTTTGTTCTTTAATTCTTCTAGGTCTTTGTTAAACATTTCTTGCATCTTCTCGATCTTTGCCTCCATTGTTTTTCCGAGGTCCTGGATCATCTTCACTGTCATTATTCTGAATTCTTTTTCTGGAAGGTTGCCTATCTCCACTTCATTTAGTTGTTTTTTGGGGGTTTTATCTTGTTCCTTCATCTGGTACATAGCCCTCTGCCTTTTCATCTTGTCTGTCTTTCTGTGAATGTGGTTTTTGTTCCACAGGGTGCAGGATTGTAGTTCTTCTTGCTTCTGTGGTCTGCCCTCTGGTTGATCAGGCTATCTAAGAGGCTTGTGTCGACTTTTGTACTTTAAATGAGTTAATTATATGGTTTATGAATAATATATCAATGAAACTATGAAAGAAAAGTATAAGAAGAGGAAATAATCACCCTGAATTCTACAGAGAACTGCCACAATGTGGAGCCACACACTTCCCATGAGGCCACATTGCCACATTGGTTGCCATATTGCCAGATTGCCACATTGATTTTGCACCCTGTAGGCACTATCCAAACTCTCCTCCCTTTTCTAGTCTATATAAAAAGGTCTTAGGGGTAGAGATATAGAGTAGAAAGAGTTGTCAGAATTGTTGACTATGATGGTTTTAAAATATGTCTGTAGATTCTTTGACACTCCTCCCATTGAAAGGTCAATTTTCTTGAACTTGAGCTGAACTTAGTGACAACCAGGAGAATACAGCAGAAGTGACACAGCAGAACATCCATGGCTAGGTCAGGAAAAAAAGGCCATGGAGCTTCAGTCTGGTTTTCCTTGGCTACTTGCCTTTGTATCCCTGAGCTACCAAGTAAAAATTCTAAGGACAACATGCTGTGAGGAAGCTCAAGCCACGTGGGGAATCCACATGTCAGTGCCCTGGCTCACAGCCCCAGCTTAGATCTCAACCCATAACCAGCATCAACTGCTAGGCATGTGAGTGACGGTGCCTCCAGAGTATTCCTCTCCCTGCCACCATGTTTTCTTTACTTAGACAAAAGCTGTCCCCACTGTACTATGTTCATACTCCTGACACATAGTACCTGTAAACATAACAAAAGTGTTGTTTTATGCCACTAGGTTTTGGGGTGGTTTCTATGTAGCAAGAGTAAAAACAATGTATAAGGAAAGGCTCTTCCCCAAATTTGAGGCCTCATGAAGTGGAGAAGTTCAAAGAGAATCTTTTACAGAGATGAAAGTGTATGAAAAAGAAGATACTGGCTTTTCATTAACCATTTTGATGTCTGCTAATGGATCAGATTCAATAATCTGCCTGTATGGTTATCCAAGTAGAGTAGAATGGAAAGTTGTCAGGGCGTAGAGAACAAGAGGCAGTGAATCAGCCTGCATTACCCATTTTGTATGGTAAGTGAACACCACATCAGGTATTTGGGCTCAAGCCATCTTGTTGGTATCTTTCCTAAGTTGACTGTCAGGCTACCAGTCTAGGTGATTTGAGCAGCTCTGGGGAATGCCTTTGTGGCAGGAGCTGGGATTTGGGTTTGGAGTAAGTACAGGTGATTGAAGAGCAGAGCCAGAGCCAGATCATTAAGAGGTACTCGTGGGAACTATTCAGGTTACAAGCCCAAGATAGAGACTGCAGCCAATTAACGCAGATTGTCTATTCAAGATTAATGGAAGAACATATGTCTGAATAAAGCCCATGATAGTGAACACAGAGGCAAATTTAAGAAATCAAAAAGCAAGACAAACTACAAACAAAAAGGGATGGACACTAACTGGTATAGGGTTACAAGGCTCAGGACCACTCGGGGACAGGAACACTGTGTGGTGAGTTTCCGGAACTGGTCCAAAAGTGATGAGTTAAGAGCTTGCTTCCATAGTTGTTTGGAGAGTAGTCTGACAAAAATACCTGGGTCTGACAAATTCCAGTGAGGTACTAAACATTAACACAAAGTTAGGAAGCTGGGAAACAGTGGATCAGGAAAACCCCTAATGATGTATCCCACAGAAAAGATTGCCTTTGCGTACTGCCACAGATATCAGTCAGCAGTAGCCAAAGATGCTATAATAAGCAAGAAAGCGAGGGGGGAGAGATTATAACCGATACCAGTTAAAAAAAAAAAGACCTTTTTCGCTTTCTCTTTTCTTCCTCGTTATGCCAACTCTTTGGCCTTTGAAAAGAGTTGGAGGTAGGAGTAGGAGATGTCTACCAGCTGACCTTGCTTCCCTCAGCCACTACACACAAAGTCCCAGATCAAGCTTGAGCTGGGAAAGAAGAGAGAGATTGAACTGAAAGTGCCTAAAAATGACATTAAGGGAACAAGCTATCCATAATGTTTTATTACAGGTGGTAGCTTATATTCCCCTTAGTTAAGATTCTTCAGTAAGCAAATCGCTTGAATAATATGACTTTATATCCTTGAGCCTTGGGTAGCTCTTGTAGAGTGCTGGGGTACTAAAAGTACTGGCTTTGTAGGCTTATCATGATAATTAACTGCAAAGTTCCTAAAAAGATAAAAGAGCAAAGCAGGATCTCAAGATGTAACCAGTATTATCGATGTTTTCATCCTCCCATGGGAGGAAGGACCAGGGGACCATTTTGGATTTCGAATGTTTAAACAGAATTCTAATAAACTGCTCTGAGTTGCAAGCTTGAGACATACAGATTTTCTAAGGATTTCCACTTATTCTCTATGAAAAGATTTTATTTTAGTATTTTAGCAGAGCATTGTAGTTGACAGATACCTTTAACATGTATTCTCTTTTTTTGACTTTCATAATGCCCTTGTAAAAGAGAGGGTTAATTTTAGGATCGTCATTTTATATATGAGGAAAATGATCACACATCTCTTAAAACTTGTTCAAAGTCATAAAATTAGACTAATGTGGTGTCTAGCGGTGACTCTAAATTTCTGACTCTCTTCTTATTTAGTGACTGCCAACATTTTGTATTTGTCATTAGATCTCTGAAAATGCATACACAAACGTGATATGAATACAAAGGTAGATATTATGTGACAGTGAAATCATACAACAGATTACCATAAAGTACACAGGAAAATTAATGATTTTAAGTCAGAAAATATTTTGTTGAACTTTCCAAAGAGACTTAAAATGTTAAAATGCATAAATGTAGAAAATGTGAATTTATCCAGTTTGTATATTGAAATAGGATAAATAGCCCAAAGTGAAATGTTTAAAAAATCACCTTCAATTTGTTATGAAAAAAAAAAAAATATCAACATTGTATATAAAGTTTAGAATTTTTATTAAGGGTTGCTGATCTAAGAAGTAAAATTAGATTATGCATAATTTTCATTAACTTTTTGGCTCCTAGAATACCTATGGGTTCCTTATGCCACAAAAGACACTAATTTAATTAAGTACCACATACCAAAGATAACCTGGGTCTGAGTATTCTAATGATCATTGTCTTTTTGGACTGAACCATGGAATAATCAGCATGTTAGTCTGTGATACTTTTTCGCTTCTTTTCTTCAGTTTAGTGATCCTAGTTAAAATAGCTATGTGATTGATTCTTGCCTTGGCTTCCTGTTTTTTTCTGTTGCATATTTTCTCCAGCAGTCAGTGAGAATAAGGAAATGTTTTATATATGGCAGCAAAGTCTCATGATTATATTGCTTCAGCAAAATGTAATATTCATAAGAGAGAGACTTGGAACATTCATTCTTCTGTGTTAGTGTGTGGGTATGTGTAGGTGAGTGTGTAGGTAGCTAGCTAGCTAGCTGGTGAGTAGGAGGGGAGGTTTCAGACCCCAAAGATAGAAAAAAAGCCCTTTTATAATAATACAGTGGACCTCATTGTGCTTAATGAACTGATTACTATTTTAATCAGTTCAACTTGGATGAATGTCAAGAACCACATAAAAATTTGTCAAACTCAATTCAGGTCTTTTTATCAAACTAGACTCCAAAAAACTATGGGAAGCAAACTCTGAACTGTTCAGTACTCTTGGACCAGTTCTAGAAACTCACCACAGTGTTTTTGTCCCCAATTAGTGCTGAGCCTTGTTACCCTATATGAGTTAGTTTCCATCCCTCTTTCTTTGTAGCTGCAGTCTTGCTATTTGATTTCTTGCCCAAACTGTAGATTTGAGTGTAAGATAAATGTTGGTTTAATATCTAACATAGGCAGCTACTGGAATAGATTTTTTTAGCCTGGAATTGTGGTACTTCTGTAACAAAATGTAAAGCATATGACCTTGGGATGAGGCAATATACAAGGAGGGAGAATCTTTGGTTTTTTTTTTTTTTTAATTGAAGTATAGTTGATGTGCAATACTATATGTTACAGGTGTACAATATAGTGATTCAAAACTTTTAAACATTATACTCCATTTATAGTTATTATAAAATATTGGCTATATTCCCTGTATTGTACAATATATCCTTGTAGCTTATTTTATACATAATAATTTATACCTCTTAATCCCCTATATTCCCCTCCCTCCCTTCCCTCTCCCCACTGGTAACCACTAGTTTGTTTTCTATCAGTCTGTTTCTTTTTTGTTATATTCACTAGTTTGTTTTATTTTTTAGATTCCATATATGTGATATCATACAGTGTTTGTCTTTCTCTGACTTATTTCACTAAGTATAATATCCTTCAAGTCCATCCATGTTGTTGCAAATGGCAAAATTTCATTGTTTTTTATGGCTGAAGAGTATACTATTGTATGTATACACCACATCTTCTTTATCCATTTATCTGTTGATGGACACTTAGGTTGCTTCCACCTATTGGCAATTGTCAGTAATGCTGCCATGAACATTGGGGTACATATATCTCTTCAAATAAGTGTTTTCATTTTTATCAGATATATACCCAGGAGTGGAATTGCTGGGTCATATGGTAGCTCTATTTCTAGTTTTTTGAGAAAGTATACTGTTTTCCACAGTGGCTGTACCAATTTACATTCCCACCAACAGTGTATGAGGGTCCTCTTTTCTCCACATCCTCACCAACATTTGTTATTTGTGTTCTTTTTTGATGATAGTCATTCTGACAGGTGTGAGGTGATATCTCACTGTGGTTTTGATTTGCATGTCCCTGATAATCAGCGATGTTGAGCATTTTTTCATGTGCCTTTTGGCCATCTGCATATCCTCTTTGGAAAAATGTCTATTCAGGTCTTCTGCCCATATTTTAATTGGATTTTTTTTTTGATGTTGAGTTGTATGAGTTGTTTATATATTTTGGATATTAACCTCTTATTGGTCATATCATTTGCAAATATTTTCTCCCATTCCATAGGTTGTCTTCTCATTTTGTCAATGGTTTCCTTTGCTGTGCAAAAACTTTTAAGTTTAATTAGATCCCTTTTGGTTTTTTGTGCTTTTGTTTCCATTACTTGAGGAGGTGGATCTAAAAACATATTGCTGTGATTTATGTCAGAGTGTCCTGCCTATGTTTTCCTCTAGGAGTTCTATGGTATCCAATCGTACATTTAGGTCTTTAATCCATTTTGAGTTTATTTTTGTATATGGTGTTAGAGAATGTTATAATTTCATTCTTTAACATGTAGCTGTCCAGGTTTCCCAGCTTATTGAAGAGACTGTCTTTTCTCCATTGTATATTCTTTCCTCCTTTGTCATAGATTAATTGACCATAACTGCGTGGGTTTACCTCTGGGCTTTCTATCCTGTTCCACTGATCTATGTGTCTGTTTTTGTGCCAGTACTGTATGGTTTTGATTACTGTAGCTTTGTAGTATAAGTCTGAAGTTAGGGAACATGATTCCTCCAGCTCTGTTCTTCTTTCTCCAGATTGGTTTGGCTATTTGGGGTCGTTTGTGTGTTTCCATGCAAAGTTTAAAATTATTTATTCTATATAAATTATAGTTCTGTGAAAAGTGCCTTTGGTATTTTAATAGGGATGGCATTGAATCTGTAGATTGCCTTAGGTATTATGGTAACTTTAACAGTATTAATTCTTGCAATCCAAGAACACAGTTTATCTTTCCATCTGTTTGTGTTGTCTTCAATTTCTTTCATTAGTGTCTTATAGTTTTTTGAGTATACGTCTTTTGCCTCCTTAGGTAGGTTTATCCCTAGGTATTTTATTCTTTTTCATGTGATTGTAAATGGGATTATTTCCTTAATTTCTCTTTCTGATAGTTCGTTCTTAGTGTATAGAAATGCAATAGATTTCTATATCTTAATTCTGTATCCTGCAACTTTACTGATGAGCTCTAGTAGTTTTCTGGTGGCATCTTTAGGATTTTCTATATAGTATCATGTCATCTGCAAACAATGACAGTTTTACTTCTTCCTTTCCAATTTGGATTCCTTTTATTTCTTTTTATTCTCTGATTGCTGTGGCTAGGACTTCGAAAACTATGTTGAATAAAAGTGGCAACAGTAGTCATCCTTCTCTTGTTCTTGATCTTAGAGGAAATGAGTTCAGTTTTCCACCATTGGGTATGATGTTGGGTGTAGGTTTGTCATATATGGACTTTATTATGTTGAAGTATGTTCCCTCTATGCCCACTTTCTGGAGAGTTTTTATCATAAGTGGGTATTGAATTTCTCAAAAGCTTTTTCTGCATCTATTGAGATGATTAAATGATTTTTACTTTTAAGTTTGTTAATGTGGTGTGTCACATTGATTGATTTGCAGATATTGAAAAATCCTTATATCCCTGGGGTTAATCCCACTTGATTATGGTGTATGATCCTTTTAAAGTATTATTGGATTCTGTTTGCTAGTATTTTGTTGAAAATTTTTGCATCTGTGTTCATCAGTGATAATGACCTGGAATTTTCTTTTTTTGTGATATCTTTGGTTTTGGTATCAGGGTGAAGCTGGCCTCATAGAATGAGTTCAGAAGTACTTCCTCCTCGGCACCTTTTTGGAATAGTTTGAGAAGGATAGATGTTAACTCTTCTCTAAATGTTTGGTACAATTCACCTGTGAAGACATCTCATCCTGGACTTTTGTTTGTTGGGAGTTTTTAAATTACTGATGGATTCAATTTCATTACTGTCAGTTGGTCTGTTTATATTTTCTCTTTCTTCCTGGTTCAGTCTTGGGAGATTGTACATTTCTAAGAATTTGTCCATTTCTTCTAGGCTGTCCATTTTATTGGCATATAGTTGTTTGTAGTAGTCTCTTTTGATCTTTTGTATTTCTGTGGTGTCAGTTGTAACTTCTCCTTTTTCGTTTCTGATTTTATTGATTTGGGCCCTCTAAGGGTGGAGAATCTTGACTACAGTGTTAGTAAAAGACTAAAGGGCTTCAAATATGCCAGAAGAAAATGAAAATAATCTAAAGAGTATCTCACTTTCAAACCAGGCCTCAAATAATTTTCTACTTATAAAGTTTCAAGGAATATAATATCACCTTAAAAAAAAAAATCTCAAAATACACAAAGAAAGTAATCACCATGAGCATAAGTCAAAAGAAACAACAGCAAAATGAGACCAACTAATACAATAAACATTAGAATTACTGGTCATATATTATAATATAAATAACTGAATAATTTTAGAGAAACCAAAAGACTGAGAATAAAAGTCAAAATGGAGTCAGTAAACGTTACAAAACATGTATTTTTAAAAAAACCCAAAAAGTTCTGTTTCCGGTAATGATAGACTAGTTAATTTGGATTAACTCTCCCACATAGAATAACACAAATTTGTACAATTAAAAAATTTTATTGGTTTGAAAGTGTTGAAGAACTAACACGGAAAGCAGCAAATAAAGAAAACCCAGAAAGGTAAGTTGAGGATTGGGGGATTTTTTTCTTTCCTAGGGATATCTGACAAGGAGGAGAGAGTCAATAGTGAGGCTAAGAAGCTGTGCAATGCTTCTGATAGATATGCAGGGCCAGGGAAACAAAAATTAAGATTTAGTTTCCCTATCAAATTCTAGAAGTTTTGTATTGCTAGTAACACATGGCCTATAAGCCATAAGAAAGTGATTGAACTATCTGGAAGAAAAAAAGAATGTTTTCTCTTGAGGAAAAATATATCAAACTAGGCTTAAAATTATTTCTATGACTTTTCATATACTATGTCTTACAATCAATTAAAAACTATCAAGTAGACAAGAGAAATATTATTAAAAGCAGAAGATACAACAGAAAAACAGAAACAGATTCAGAGGGAAACATCAGACAATGGAATTAATAGACATATGTTTATTTTATTTTATTTTAATTTCTCCCCAGCTTTATTGAGGTATAATCGACATACAATATTGTATAAGTTATCTGTTGTTTAATGACCATGCTGAATATGTTATGGAAATAATGACAATAACAACTTTGGAAGTGATACAAAAATTATAAAAAGAGCAAGATAAAAATTCTTGAACTAAAAAAAAATCAATAACTGAAATTTTTTAAAGAGTGATGCATGTGGTTAAGAGCAGAGTAGACAGAGCTGAAGAGATCATAGGAGAATATTCAGAATGATGCATGATGATAAAAAAGAATGAAAATATGGGAAACTAGATAATGGTCATATGGAGTACAATGGAAAAATTATATATATTTGAAATTGGAGTCCCATAAACTGGGAAGAGAATGGGAAACAAACGGTATTTCAAAAGGAGAATACATGAGACAGTTTCAAATGTCATAAAAGACATCAAGCCACAAAGCTCTAGTGGTTCCAGAAAATAAATACAAAAATCCACACCTTGCACATCATATAAAACTACTGAAAGCCAATCATGGAGAGAAAATTCTAGAACAGCAGAGGAGAAAAAAACTACCCTACAAGGGTAACAATAGTTTTGATATGCATTTCTCTAATGATTTAATGATGTTGGGCATTTTTTCATGTGTTTGTTGGCAATCTGTATATCTTCTTTGGATAAATGTCTATTTAGGTCTTCTGCCCATTTTTGGATTGGATTGTTTGTTTTTCTGATATTGAGCTGTATGAGCTGCTTATAAATTTTGGAGATTAATCCTTTGTCACCTGCTTCATTTGCAAATATTTTCTCCCATTCTGACGGTTGTCTTTTCGTCACTAATCATTAGAGAAATGCAAATCAAAACTACAATGAGGTATCACCTCACACGGGTCAGAATGGCCACCATCAAGAAATCTACAAACAATAAATGCTGGAGAGGGTGTGGAGAAAAGGGAACCCTCTTGCACTGTTGGTGAGAATGTAAACTGATACAGCCACTATGGAGAACAGCATGGAGGGTCCTTAAAAGACTAAAAATAGAACTACCATGTGACCCAGCAATCCCACTCCTGGGCATATACCCTGAGAAAACCATAATTCAAAAAGAGTCATGTACCACAATGTTCATTGCAGCTCTATTTACAATAGCCAAGACATGGAAGCAACCTAAGTGTCCCTCAACAGATGAATGGATAAAGAAGATGTGGCACATGTATACAATGGAATATTACTCAGCCATAAAAAGAAACGAAATGGAGTTATTTGTAGTGAGGTGGATGGACCTAGAGTCTGTCATACAGAGTGAAGTAAGTCAGAAAGAGAAAAACAAATACCGTATGCTAACACATATATATGGAATCTAAGAGGAAAAAAAAGGTCATGAAGAACCTAAGGGCAAGACGGGAATAAAGACACAGACCTACTAGAGAATGGACTTGAGGATATGGGGAGGGGGAAGGGTAAGCTGTGACAAAGTGAGAGAGTGGCATGGACATATATACACTACCAAACGTAAAATAGATAGCTAGTGGGAAGCAGCCGCATAGCACAGGGAGATCAGCTCGGTGCTTTGTGACCACCTAGAGGGGTGGGATAGGGAGGGTAGAAGGGAGGGAGACACAAGAGGGAAGAGATATGGGGACATATGTATATGTATAGCTGATTCACTTTGTTACAAAGCAGAAACTAACACACCATTGTAAAGCAATTATACTCCAATAAAGATGTTTTTAAAAAAAGAATATATATATATATATATGTATAACTGAATCACTTTGCTGTACACCTGAAACCAACACAACATTGTAAATCAACTATATTTCAATAAAAATTTTAAAAATAAAAAAAAAAGAATAACAGTAATACAACTGACATTGCACAGGACAAAATAAAGCCAGAAGACACTTACAAAATTTAAATCTGTAATTTGCAATTCTCCTCACAAAGAAAACTTCATTTCCAATGTCTTTGTTGTGAATTTTATCAAAGATTTAGTGCAAATAAAGCCAAATTCTTCTTGAAAATTGAAAAAATTCAAGTAAACATAACTCGAATGCCAAAACATATCAAGACGTTAAAAGGAAGGAAAGTTGCAGATCAAACACATAGGCTGAAAGTGAAAGGATGGGGAAAAAAAATTCCAGGCAAATGGTAAACAGAAAAGAGCAGAGGTGGCTATACTAATATCAGACAAAATAGACTTTAAGACAAAAACTATTACAAGAAACAAAAAAGGACATTGTATAAGTATAAAAGGGTCAATTGACCAAAAAGATTTAACAATTATAAATATGATACACCAAACATAGGAGCTCCTAAATATATGTGGCAAAATTTGACAAAATTGAAATAGAGAAATAGACAGCAACACAATAATAGTAGGAGACCTCAATACCCCACTTTCAGTAATGGATAGACTAACCAGACAGAAGATCAATAAGGAAACAGTACTTGAATAACACTATAGATTAATTGGATATAATGGACGTATACAGAGTACTCCACCCAACAGTAGTAGAATATACATTCTTCTTAAGAGCAAGTGGAACATTCTACAGGATAGGCCACATGTTAAACAACAGAACAAGTCTCAACACATTTTAAAGGATTGACATTATACAAAGTATCTTTTCTGATCACAGTGGAATGAAACTAGAAAATAATTGCATAAGCAAAACTGAAAAATCCACATCTATGTAGAAAGTAAGCAACACTCTCATAAAACAACCAGTGAGTTAAAGAATGAGTCACAGTGGAAATTAGAAAATATCTTGAGACAGATGGAAACAAAAACACAACATACCAAAACTTATGGGAAGTAACAAAAGCAATACAGACATACGCTGAAAATATTGCAGGTTCAGTTCTAGACCACCACAATAAAGGGAATATCATAATAAAGTGAATCACATGAATTTTTTGGCTTCCCAGTGCATATAAAAGTTATATTTACACTATACTATAATCTATTAAGTGTGCAATAACATTATGTCTAAAAAATGTACATACTGTAATTAAAATGTACTTTATAGCTAAAAAATGCCAAAATAATTATAATGGTAACATCAACAATCACTGATCACAGATCACCATAACAAATATAATAATAATGAAAAAGTTTGAAATATTGCAAGAATTACCGAAGTCTGAGAGACATAAAGTGGGCAAATGCTGTTGGAGAAATGGTGCAAATAGACTTGCTTGATGCAGGCTTGTCACAAACCTTCAAATTATTTTTTAAAAAAAGGCAGTATGTGCAAAGTACAATAAGGTGAAGCACAAGAAAATGAGGTATGCCTATACTAAGGAAAGTTTATAGCTGAAAATGTGTACATTTTAAAAGAAGAAAGATATCAAATTAACAACCTAACTTTACACCTCAAGGAACTAGAAAAGGAATATACTAAACCAAAAGCTAGCAAAAGGAATAAAATAATAAAGATTAGAGCAAAGATTAATGAAACAGAGAATAGAAAAACAATTTTAAAATACCAACTAAACTAAGAATTGGTTTTTTGACAAGGTCAACAAAACTGATAAATCCTTGCCCATTTTAATTAGAAAAAAAAAACCCCAGTAACTAATATCAGAAATGAAAGAGGAGACGTTACAACCAATGCCACAGAAATAAAAAAGGGTTATAAGACAATACTATTAAAAAAAAGACAATACTATAAATAACTGTGTACCAATAGATTGGATAACCTTCGAAGAAATTGATAAATTTCATAGAAACACACAACATACAGAATCATGAAAAAAATAAAAATCTGAACAAATCTATAACTAGTAAGAAGATAGTATCAGTAATCAAAAACCTCCCAACAAAGAAAAACCCAGGATTAGATGGTGTCGCTGGTGAATTCCACCAAATATTTAAAGAAAAATTAACATTGGGCTTCCCTGGTGGCACAGTGGTTAAGAATCCACCTGCCAATGCAGGGGACATGGGTTCAAGCCCTGGTCTGGGAAGATCCTACATGCTGCGGAGCAACTAAGCCCATGTGCCACAACTACTGAGCCTGCGCTCTAGAGCGCGTGAGCCACAGCTACTGAGCCCGCATGCCACAACTACTGAGCCCACATGCCTAGAGCCTGTGCTCTGCAACAAGAGAAGCCACCACAATGAGAAGACACTGCAACGAAGCATAGCCTCCACTGACCACAACCAGAGAAAGCCCGCATGCAGCAACAAAGACCCAATGCAGCCAAAAATAAAATAAATAAAATAATATGGCCATTAAAAAAAATTAACATCAATACTTCCCAAATTCTTGCTAAAATTTGAAGAGAAAGGGAATACTTCCACACTCATGAAGCCAGCAAACGCACCAAAGAATAGTTTGTCTGAATAACTGCAAAAAATTCAACTTGCTGTTTAATAAAGTTCCTACAAAGGAACCTCTGGACCCAGGTAGTTTTATACTGATTTTGTTGTGGTTGTTTTAATAAACTTGCCAAGCTAGCTCTCAAATTTATGTAGAAGAGCTAATTGCCAAGAATACATAAGATGTTCCTTAAGGAAAACATGGTAGGGGGTTATTTTATTAAATGTTCATTATTATTATACTTTAAAGCAATCATTAATTAGGATAACAGGATGTTTGTGCAGAGATGGCCAAATGGAAGGAAAAAAAAAATTTTAAAGTCTCTGAATGAGAACCACCATATATGAAAACTTAATTTATGTCAGAACTGAAACATTTTAATAAATGAAATGGAGTGCCCTAATAAACATTGATTGCTTTAAGTTTTTCAATTGCTGAAAGAACTCAATAGGACTTAGTCAGTTATATTTACAGCTTTATTAGAGGTAAAAGATACATTACAGCAGCAGCAGTTGAAGTGTATGCACTGAAGGGTCCAGAGATATCAGAAGCAGGCTTCTTTGTCCTCCCACCACTGGGTTGCAGAGGACATTCTCTGCCTCCATATCTCAAACCACTACTGCTCTGCATGCAAATGGAGACCAGCCTTAACCATCAAAATCCCCCAGGGTCCACTGAAATCAGATACAAATAAAAAATCCAATCTTTGTATAGCCACTATGGAAAACATTATAGAGGTTCCTCAAAAAATTAAAAATAGAACTACCATATGATCCAGCAATTCCACTCCTGGGTATTTATCCAAAGAAAACAAAAACACTAATTCGAAAAGATATATGCATCCCTGTGTTCATTGCAGCATTATTTACAATAGCCAAGATATGGAAGCAACCTAAGTGTCCATCAGCAGATGAATGGATAAAGAGGATGTGGTATATATACACATGGAATATTACTCAGCCGTTAAAAAGAATGCAATCTTGCCATTTGTGACAACATGCATGGACCTAGAGGCTATTATGCTAAGTGAAATAAGTCAGACAGCGAAAGACAAATACTGTATGTTTTCACTTGTATTTTGAATCTAAAAAACAAATCAAGTATAACAAAGCGGAAACAGACTCACAGATACAGAGGACAAACTAGTGATTGCCACAGGGGAGGGGGATGGGGGTTGGGAAGAATAGGTGAAAGGTATTAAGAGGTACAAACTACCAGTTATAGAATTATTCCCAGGGATGTAATGTAAAGCACAAGGAATATAGTCAATAGTACTGTATTAATTTTGTATGGTGCACAATCTATAAAAATATTGAATCACTGTTGTACACCCAAAACAGTTATAATAAGTCAACTATATTTACCTTTTAAAAATCCAATCATTATTAATAAACAGTGTTGACAGGCTATGTCCTACCCTGAAACAAGTCATGTACTCATGGCTGCAGAATATCATGTCTCTCTAGTTCATGTATTCCACAGCTTTGCCCAAGAGTCATTACCAGGCCTCAGGGTTGCCTGGATTATGTATGTGGTCAGTCCAGTCCTGTTGAGATTAACCCATGCTATACATGAAGTGAGAAAAATATATTATCCACAGGGAAAAGCATTGGAACTAAACCTCTACTATAATGGATGAAATCATTTTCTGATGGATTATAGTATTAAATAAGAGGGCCATGTCTGCAGTATATTAGAAAACAACATAAGAGATTAACTTTATGACAGTTGGGAAGGGGAAGGTTTTTAAAACAAACACAGAAAGCATAAAAAACATTTTAAAAAGAATTGATAATATTTACTACTTTAAAATTAAGAATTATCTTTTATCTCAGAATATATTTTTAGAAAGGGGAAAATATTTATCAAATGAGGAAAAACTGTAACACATATAACTGATAAAATCTTAGTATTCACAATATAAAAACAAAACTCCTAAAATAAGAAAAAGATCAACAACCCAATAGAATAAATGTATGGGAAAATTTTGAACAGTTGAGAAATATAAATAAACCCCAGATATGTGAAAAAATGTTTAACTTCATTAAAAGTCAAGGAAATAGAATTTTAAAACACAATGAATTATAGTTTCATACCTAATAGATTCAAAAGGAAATGAGGGAAGAGAGAAAGAAAGGAAGAGAGGGAGGGAGAGAAAATAGAAAAGCAAGTCAATCTTGTTACGGAATAGGTCATATGGACCCACTTGGGCCCTAGCCGGGCCAAGGCCCCCTGCCTTGGTGGGGAAGGTTCACAAAGCCAATAACAAAACTGCTGCTGAGACTGAAACAGCACAGGCTTCATTCAATGGCCAGAGAATGGAGAAGTGGTAACTTAGTTCGCAGATTAACTTCTCGACCAGGGGGGTGATTAAAGCAAGATTTTAAAAGCAAGGTTAATGAGGGGGAGGTATATGTATTGGTTTTCTGGGAAAAGGCCATGTTCTTCCTGGAACTGGGGTGCCACTTTTTTCCTGCCCTTGTATGGTCCTTTGGCATCTGGGTTGGAAGTGGGTTGAACCATCATGGCACGGCTGGGTGCATGCACACCAGGAGACAGGTAAAATGATGTTCTTAGAGGCACTGTTCATAACAGAAAAAAATTGGAAAAACTCAAATATATATCATTCATTTAATAGACGAATTAATTTTGGTATGCTCGTTCAACACACTATACGGCCATGTAATCGAATGAGCTACTGCTAAACACAACCACACAGATGAATACCAAACATATAATCTGAGAGAAGGGAGCAAGTCACAGAAGAATATTCCATTTATAGAAATTCAGAAGCTGGCAAATTTAAACAATGTATTGTAAGGAGTACATGCAGAGAGGCAACCACTATAAAGAAAAGCAAGTTTATGATTATTACAACTCATCATCTTTACTTTTTTAATTGAAGTATATTGATTTACAAGTTATGTTAGTTTCTGGTGTAGAGAAAAGTGATTCAAAGACCCCGAATAGCCAAAGCAATCTTGAGAAAGAAAAATGGAGCTGGAGGAATCAGGCTCCCTAACTTCAGACTATACTACAAAGCTACAGTCATCAAGACAGTATGGGGGAGTTCCCTGGTGGTCCAGTGGGTAAGACTCCACACTCCCAATGCAGCGGCCCCGGGTTTGCTCCCTGGTCAGGGAAATAGATCCCACATGCATGCCACAACTAAGAGTCCGCATGCCACAACTAAGAGTCCTCATGCTGCAATTAAGAAGTCTGCATGTGGGCTTCCCTGGTGGTGCAGTGGTTGAGAATCTGCCTGCCAATGCAGGGGACACGGGTTCGAGCCCTGGTCTGGGAAGATCCCACATGCCGCGGAACAACTGGGCCCGTGAGCCACAACTACTGAGCCTGCGCGTCTGGCGCCTGTGCTCCACAACAAGAGAGGTCGCGATAGAGGCCCGCGCACCGCGATGAAGAGTGGTTCCCGCTAGCCACAACTAGAGAAAGCCCTCGCACAGAAACGAAGACCCAACACAGCCAAAAATAAATAAATAAATAAATAAATTTTAAAAAAGAAGTCCGCATGCCACAACTATGAGCCTGCATCCCGCAACTAAAAAAAAAAAAACGATCCTGCATGCCGCAACGAAGATCCTACGGGCCGCAATGAAGACCCAGCACAGCCAAAATAAATAAATAAATAAATAAATAAAATATTTTTTAAAAAAAGACAGTATGGTACTGGCACAAAAACAGAAATACAGATCAGTGGAACAAGATAGAAAGCCCAGAGATAAACCCATGCACCTATGGTTACCTAATCTGTGAGAAAGGAGGCAAGGATATACAATGGAGAAAAGACAGTCTCTTCAATAAGTGACGCTGGGAAAACTGGACAGCGACATGTAAAAGAATGAAATTAGAACATTTCCTAACACCCTACACAAAAATAAAATGGATTAAAGACCTAAATGTAAGACTGGACACTATAAAGCTCTTAGAGAAAAGCATAGGAAGAACATTCTTTGACGTAAATCGCAGCAAGATCTTTTTTGACCCACCTCCTAGAGTAATGAAAATAAAAACAAAAATAAACAAATGGGACCTAATTAAACTTTTTTTTTTTTTTGACCTAATTAAACTTAAAAGCTTTCGCACAGCAAAGGAAACCATGAGCAAAATGAAAAGACAACCCTCAGAATGGGAGAAAATATTTGCAAATGAAGCAACTGACAAAGGATTAATCTCCAAAATATACAAACAGCTTGTGCAAATCAATATCAAAAAAACAACCCAATGAAAAAATGGGTGGAAGACCTAAACAGACATTTCTCCAAAGAAGACATACAGATGGCCAACAAACACATGAAAAGATGCTCGACATCACAAATAGAGGAATGCAAATGAAAACTACAATGAGGTTTTCACCTGACACCAGTCAGAATGGCCATCATCAAAAAATCTACAGACAATAAATGCAGAGAGGATATGGAGAAAAGGGAACCCTCCTACACTGTTGGTGGGAATGTAAGTTGGTACAGCCACTACGGAGAAGAGTATGGAGGTTCCTTAAAAAACTAAAAATGGAACTACCATATCACCCAGCAATCCCACTATTGGGCATATACCCAGAGAAAACCATAATTCAAAAAGATACATGTACTTTGTTATACAGCAGAAACTAACACAACATTGTAAAGCAATTATACTCCAATAAAGATGTTAAAAAAAAAAAAAGATACATGCACCCAATGTTCATTGCAGCACTATTTACAATAGCCAGAACATGGAAGCAACCTAAACCTTATCTCTTCCTCTCTACTAATTTGGCTGTTTGTCTCTTTGTTCTTATTTCTCAATACCCACTTACCTCTTCCTCTCCACTCTTGAATTTCTCATGTCCTATTGTCTCTGATTGAAACGTTCCCATTTCAAATCCCTCTTGCCTGGCTTATGTTTCTCTATCTTCCCTGCCTCAAAGTGGATGTCACTTCCTCTAGGATGTCTTCCCTATGTCAACAAGATTATTTTTAGTGTCTATTTCATAAATGCATGTGCATTATAAACTGTACTTCCCATGTTGTACACTTTTCACATTGCATTTTTCAGGGTTCTTCCCAATACTATGAGTTTCATAGGCACAGTGATCATTTCCACTTTGCCCTATTTGTGTACTGAATCCCCAGTATGTAAACTTGTGACCAGCACATATTTAATATACACTGTTATGAATGAATAAAATTAATTATTTGAGCAGAATACAAGTAGATTGATTTCAGTTGTTTCTCAGAAATTTACATTTGGTGTAAATTTCTTTAACTTCTTTGGGCCCCAGTTTCCTGCCCTGTAAAATGACAGATCTCTACTTTTCATAGGTGATGAAATTCTTTTAATAAAATCATCCACTAGCCCTCATTTTGTGTGACTCTGTAACTTCTAGTTCTCCTGTTACTGCATTTGAGGGTGTTAAAAACCCTGGGCCTCATGCAAGGTCTCTAAAATGCTCAAAAATAACTTGAGACTAAATCCATCATGACTCTCATCTTTATATGCATCAGTCTTTTAGTGAAGTGTGAGCTTTGATTCTGGAACACAAAAACATCCTCTCATCTGGATTCTCAGTGGCCTCCTAAATTTTCTGCCCTCTTATATTTAGTTTCTCACCTATTATCTTTATCACAGCCAGAAAATCCTTTTCACAGTATTTATTCATTTACTTCTACTGCCGGCCATAGGTCTTTATTTATGATATTTCTTCTAGTCAGTGCATTTTATTTCTCCTACTCTTCCCAGAAACAACTCCTACATATATTTCTAATCTCAACCTTAGTGTCAGATTTCCAGGGATTCCTCACTAAGTTAAATATTTCTGTTAAAGACTCATAACACTGTCTACCCCTATAGCGTATGCACAGTTGACACACTGAAATTCTTTGCAAGGATATTTGTTTAATGTTTAATGCTCATTTCCTACACTAGACATATGCTACATGAAAGCAGAGGTCATATCTGATTTTATTCTTCACTATATCTCCAGTATCCTCCAAGGTGGCAGACATGTAGTAGGCTCTCAATTTATATTTTTAATTTTTTTTTTTTATAAATTTATTTATTTGTTTATTGGGTCTTCGTTGCTGCATGCAGGCTTTCTCTAGTTGCAGTGAGAGGGGGCTTGTCTTCGTTGTGGTGTGCAGGCTTCTCATTGTGATGGCTTCTCTTGTTGTGGAGCATAGGCTCTAGGCACGTGGGCTTCAGTAGTTGTGGCTCACAGGCTCTAGGGCACAGGCTCGGTAGTTGTGGCACATGGGCTTAGTAGCTCCATGGCACGTGGAATCTTCCTGGACCAGGGAATGCACCCATGTCCCCTGCGTTGGCAGGTGGATTCTCAACCAGTGCACCACCAGGGAAGTCCCTCTCAATTTACTTTTGTTTAAAATTAAAAGGAAAGAAGGATGGATGGAAGGAAGGAAGGAAAGAAGGAAGAAAGAAAAGAATTTCTTTTTTCAGACAGAGTATTAGGAACACAAAGTTGAGACAGAGAGACTTTGACATATTAATTGTCCAAGTGAGAGACCTGGGCACATATCCAAAGCCCCAAGTGGGACTACACATGAATGAACTGTACCCCCAGCACTGGAAAATTGCAGAACTGGGAGTATGGAAGTATCGTTATAGCAAATATGGGACCCAACTTGGAAAGTTCAAATAAGGCCAGTGGCCCATAAAAGGTCAGAACTAGAGAAACTTAAGTGAACATCAAAGTAAATTCTAAGCAAGAAATATTATTCAGAATGGATCAACGATCAAGGATATTATGATGCTCGTGGCTATGCCTTCTCACTTATGAGATTCTCATCACAGGAGGGTGCATGAGAGCAGGTCCTGCTAATTGCAACAGACTAAATTTTTAAATAATTATATATTTTCTTATTTGCTTGTTCTTCTTCCATGCTTCTCACATTTTGCACCTTTTGACAGTTTGCTATTGAAATGTGTTCTTTTGAAGAAGAACTACAATCCTGCAGCCTGTGGAACAAACACCACATTCACAGAAAGATAGACAAGATGAAAAGGCAGAGGGCTACGTACCAGATGAAGGAACAAGATAAAACCCCAGAAAATCAACTAAATGAAGAGGAGATAGGCAACCTTCCAGAAAAAGAATTCAGAATAACGATAGTGAAGATGATCCAGGACCTCGGAAAGACAATGGAGACAAAGATCAAGAAGATGCAAGAAATGGTTAACAAAGACCTAGAAGAATTAAAGAACAAACAGAGATGAGCAATATGATAACTGAAATGAAAAATACACTAGAAGGAATCAATAGCAGAATAACTGAGGGAGAAGAACGGATAAGTGACCTGGAAGACACAATGATGGAAATCACTGCTGTGGAACAGAATAAAGAAAAAAGAAACAAAAGTAATGAAGACAGCCTAAGAGACCTCTGGGACAACATTAAATACACCAACATTCGCATTATAGGGGTCCCAGAAGGAGAAGAGAGAGAGAAAGGACCCAAGAAAATATTTGAAGAGATTAGAGTCGAAAACTTCCCTAACATGAGAAGGGAAATAGCCACCCAAGTCCAGAAAGCATGGAGAGTCCCAGGAAGGATAAACCCTAAAGAGAAACACTCTGAGACACACAGTAATCAAATTGACAAAAATTAAAGACAAAGAAAAATTATTAAAAGCAGCAAGGTAAAAATGACAAATAACATACAAGGGAACTCGCATGAGGTTAACAGCTGATTTCTCAGCAGAAACTGTACAAGCCAGAAGGGAGTGGCATGATATATTGAAAGTGATGAAAGGGAAGAACCTACAACCAAGATTACTCTACCTGGCAAGAATCTCATTCAGATTCGACAGAGAAATCAAGAGCTTTACAGACAAGCAAAAGCTAAAAGAATTCAGCACCACCAAACCAGTGGTGGTTTATAACCACCATATAACAAATATACAAATATATATATAAAATATATATATATATTTGTATATATATAAATATATATATTTGTATATATACAAATAGCATATAACAAATGCTAACGGAAGTTCTTTAAGTGGGAAACACAAGAGAAGAAAAGGACCTACAAAACAAACCTAAAACAATTAAGAAAATGGTAATAGGAATATACATATCAATAATTATCTTAAATGTGAATGGATTAAATGCTCCAACCAAAAGACACAGGCTGGCTGAATGGATACCAAAACAAGACCTGTATATATGCTGTCTGCCAGAGACTCACTTCAGACCTAGGGACACATACAGACTGAAAGTGAGGGGATGGAAAAAGTTATTCCATGCAAACGGAAATCAAAAGAAAGCTGGAGTAGCAATACTCATATCAGATAAAATAGACTTTAAAATAAAGAATGTTACAGGAGACAAGGAAGGACACTACATAATGATCAAGGAATCAATCCAAGAAGAAGATATAACAATTATAAATATATATGCACCCAGCATAGGAACACCTCAATACATAAGGCAACTGCTACCAGCTATAAAAGAGGAAATCGACAGTAACACAATAATAGTGGGGGACTTTAAGACCACACTTACAACAATGGACAGATCATCCACACAGAAAATTAATAAGGAAACACAAGCTTTAAGTGACAAAATAGAACAGATAGATTTAACTGATATTTATAGGATAGTCCATCCAAAAACAGCAGATTACACTTTCTTCTCAAGTGCACACGGAACATTCTCCAGGATGGATCACATCTTGGGTCACAAATCAAGCCTCGGTAAATTAAGAAAATTGAAATAATATCAAGCATCCTTTCCGACCACAAAGCTATGAGGTTAGAAATAAATTACAGGGGAAAAAACGTAAAAAACACAAACACATATAGGCTAACTAATACGTTACTAAATAGCCAAGAGATCACTGAAGAAATCAAAGAGGAAATAAAAAATACCTAGAGACAATTGACAATGAAAACCCAATGATCCAAAACCTATGGGATGCAGCAAAAGCAGTTCTAAGAGGGAAGTTTATAGCAATACATTCCGACCTCAAGAAACAAGAAAAATCTGAAATAAACTATCTAACCTTACACCTAAAGGAACTAGAGAAAACAAAACCCTAAGTTAGTAGAAAGAAAGAAATCATAAAGATCAGAGCAGAAATAAATGAACTAGAAACAAAGAAAACAATAGCAAAGATCAATAAAACTAAAAGCTGGATCTTTGAGAAGATTAAACAAAATTGATAAACCTTTAGCCAGACTCATCAAGAAAAAGAGGGAGAGGACTGAAATCAATAAAATTTGATATGAAAATGGAGAAGTTACAATGGATACTTCAGAAATACAAAGCCTCATAAGAGACAACTACAAGCAACTCTATGCCAATAAAATGGACAACCTGGAAGAAATGGACAAATTCTTAGAAAGGTATAACCTTCCAAGACTGAACCAGGAAGAAATAGAAAATATGAATAGACCAATCACAAGTAATGTAATTGAAACTGTGATTAAAAATCTTCCAGCAAACAAAAGTCCAGAAACAGATGGCTTTACAGGTGAATTCTATCCAACATTTAGAGAAAAGCTGACACCCATCCTCCTCAAACTCTTCCAAAAAATTGCAGAGGGAGGAAGACTCCCCATCTAATTCTATGAGACTACCATCACCCTGATACCAAAACTAGACAAAGATACTACAAAAGAAGAAAATTACAGACCAATATCACTGACGAATATAGATGCAAAAGTCTTCAACAAAATACTAGCAAACGGAATTCAATACATTCAAAGGATCATGCACCATGATCAAGTGGGATTTATCCCAGGGATGCAAGGATTCTTCAATATACGCAAATCAATCAATGTGATACACCGTATTAACAAATTGAAGAATAAAAACCATATGATCATCTCAATAACATTCAGTAAAAGCTTTTGACAAAATTCAACACCCATTTATGATAAAAACTCTCCAGAAAGTGGGCATAGAGGGAACCTACTTCAATATAATAAAGACCATATATGACAAACCCACAGCAAACATCATTCTCAATGGTGAAAAACTGAAAGCATTTCCTCTAAGATCAGGAACAAGACAAGAATGTCCACTCTCACCACTATTATTCAACATAGTTTTGGAAGTCCTAGTCATGGCAGTCAGAGAAGAAAAAGAAATAAAAGGAATCCAAATTGGAAAAGAAGAAGTAAAACTGTCACTGTTTGCAGATGACATGATACTATACATAGAGAATCCTAAAGATGCCACCAGAAAACTATTAGAGCTAATCAATGAATTTGGTAAAGTTACAGGATATAAAATTAAGGCACAGAAATCTCTTGCATTCCTATACACTAACAACAAAAGATCCAAAAGAGAAATTAAGGAAACAATCCTATTCACCATTGCAACAAAAAGAGTAAAATACCTAGGAATAAACTTACCTAAGGAGGTAAAATATCTGTACTCAGAAAACTATAAGACACTGATGAAAGACATCAAAGATGACACAAACAGATGGAGAGATATACCATGTTCTCAGATTGGAAGAATCAATATTGTGAAAATGACTATACTACCCAAAGCAAACTACAGATTGAATGCAATCCCTATCAAATTACTAATGGCATTTTTTACAGAACTAGAACAAAAAATCTTAAAATTTGTATGGAGACACAAAAGACCCCGAATAGCCAAAGCAATCTTGAGGGAAAAAAACAGAGCTGGACGGTGCTTTGTGACCACCTAGAGGGGTGGGATGGGGAGGGTGGGAGGGAGGGAGATGCAAGAGGGAAGAGATATGGGAACATATGTATAACTGATTCACTTTGTTATAAAGCAGAAACTAACACACCATTGTAAAGCAATTATACTTCAATAAAGATGTTTAAAAAAATTTTTTTTAAATAAAAAAAAAAAACAGAGCTGGAGGAATCAGACTCCCTGACTTCAGACTATACTTCAAAGCCACAATAATCAAGACAGGATGGGACTGGCACAAAAACAGAAATATAGATCAATGGAACAGGATAGAAAGCCCAGAGATTAAACCCACACACCTATGGTCAACTAATCTATGACAAAGGAGGCAAAGATACACAATGGAGAAAAGACAGTCTCTTCAATAAGTGGTGCTGGGAAAACTGGACAGCTACATGTAAAAGAATGAAATTAGAACACTCCCTAACACCATGCACAAAAGTAAACTCAAAATGGATTAAAGACCTAAATGTAAGACAGGACACTATAAAACTCTTAGAGGAAAACATAGGAAGAACATTCTTTGACATAAATCACAGCAAGATCTTTTTTGAACCACCTCCTAGAGTAATGGAAATAAAAATAAAAATAGACAAATGGGACCTAATGAAATTAAAAAGCTTTTGCACAGCAAAGGAAATTATAAACAAGACAAAAGGACAACATTCAGAATGGGAGAAAATATTTGCAAATGAATCAACAACAAAGGATTAATCTGCAAAATATATAAACAGCTCACACAGCTCAATATTAAAAAAACAAACAACCCAATCAAAAGATGGGCGGAAGACCTAAATAGACATTTCTCCAAAGAAGACATACAGATGGCCAAGAAGCACATGAAAAGCTGCTCAACATCACTAATTATTTGAGAAATGCAAATCAAAACTGCAATGAGGTATCACCTCACACCAGTTAGAATGGGCAGCATCAGAAAATCTACAAACAACAAATGCTGGAGAGGGTGTGGAGAAAAGGGAACCCTCTTGCACTGTTGGTGGGAATGTAAACTGATACAGCCACTATGGAGAACAGTATGGAGGTTCCTTAAAAAACTAAAAATAGAGCTACCATATGATCCAGCAATCCCACTACTGGGCATATACCCAGAGAAAACCATAATTCAAAAAGACACATGCACCCCAATGTTCATTGCAGCACTATTTACAATAGCCAGGTCATGGAAGCAACCTAAATGTCCATCAACAGAGGAATGGATAAAGAAGATGTGGTACATATATACAATGGAATATTACTCAGGCATAAGAAGGAACCAAAATGGGTCATTTGACGTGGATGGGACTAGAGACTGTCATACAGAGTGAAGTAAGTCAGAAAGAGAAAAACCATTATCGTATATTAATGCATATAGGTGGAATCTAGAAAAATGGTACAGATGAACTGGTTTGCAAGGCAGAAATAGAGACACAGATGTAGAGAACAAACATATGGATACCAAGGGGGGAAACCGGGGGCGGGGGTCATGGTGGGGTGAATTGGTAGATTGGGATTGACATACACACACTAATATGTGTAAAATAGATAATAAAAGAAAGAAAAAGAAAGAAATATATATGTTCTTTTAAGAAATGAAAAGTATAAATAACACATTCAAAGAAATGGAGACAAAGTTGGGAAATGTTGGTAAATTTGGGAGCTTTCAGTGTGGTTTGATTTCCTGACAATAAATTACAGTTTTGAGGCCATGGACTAGGCCTTTTGCACTGGAACTTTTTATATAGTTGAATCCTCTCCAACCCCTGCCCCCAAAATAGGCGTTATTCCTATTTTACAGATAAGGGAACTAAGTCTCATAAAGTCTTAGAGTTCTGTGGAAATAGCTTCAAGCATGTCTAGACCAAGGTTCACTTATTTCCATGGGGAAATATTAACCTTGAAGCTAAGATCCTCCTTCCTTTACAGTAGATTCCTCACATATTTGCCTTCTGCACTTACAACACTTTAAAAAACAAAAACACTTTAAATTTCCTCTCCCTTTGTATAGAGGAAGGAGGGGGTACTAATGTGATATAAAAACTACATTAGTAAATCTATAGAAAATGCCTTTCTTAAGGATGGGTTTTAAGAGAGCTCGACTTGTATTTTTCAAACTTTAAAGGAATGTACATTTTTCAAATGAGATCTTACCCAAAACTATATATAAACAGATAAAAGAGGAGCTGCCCTGGCAGAATTGAGGGTGGAGGAGACTCATGGATCCTGAATTCCCTTCCATTCTAGCTGAGGTGTCCTGGGGCAGCTCTGGAAAAACCCAGAGCCCTGAGGTTTAGAGCTTGTACATTCAGAGGGAAAGGAGGCTATAAAGCCCTGGGGCTGGTGCGGGGTGGGGAGGGTGGGGACATCAAAGTAGAAGTAAAACAGAGCTTTCTCCTCATCATTTTAAAAATATGGCTGAACTTCATTTAAATATTCATGGTTCAATCATTCTTTACCATTATTTTTTTCCACACTGCTTCCAGACATATGTTGTTCGGACATTTCTTTAGCTGTCTGAAAAGTAACTGAATCCCAGCTGGTGAACTCCAGTGTTCTGGCTTTCTCCTCTTAGGGTACTACTTGACCTATGCATCTTGAGAGTTTAGTGTGGAACAGGGGTACTGCTGTTCCCCGGGCATTACTAATACAACCATGGCATTCAAAATCATATCCAAGCAGAGGCCTGCATACTGTTTCTTGACACTCATTTTCTAGCCATCTGTACTAATTTCTCATTGCCATTCAACTCTATATGTGTTTCTATATTTAGCTAATATAGCATGTTTCCCTTTTATTCTTCCTTACTGTTGACTTGGTTTCTTTCTTATATGTCCAGAATTTTTGTAAAAATGGTAACTACCTTCACCTATTAATTATACATTTATTTAATACTTACCAAACTACTAATGGAAAATTTGCTTTTAATCTTAATTACTCATTACAGATGACGATAAGCCCTATGTGAAAGGCTTTATTTTTCTTAGTATTCACATCTTATAATGATACTATATGGTATGTTATCTCTTTCTCTATTTTACAGATGAGGTCATTTTTTTAGTGTTTTAGTCATATCAATGTGGCCTAATTTGGTATTTAAATAGACAGGGGGTATTAATTCTGGTTTTGGCTCCCTGAAGTATCAGATAAAAGGCTTATTTCTGCCATTTTCACGTGGAAAAAAATAGATCTCTTTTTCAATAGATCAATATTGAAATGGCATAATTTGCCTCAGTTAATGAAAGTTCTTAAAGAATACAGTGTTGTGTAATGATGCTGTCCAAAATAAAGGAAGAAGAATCATGGATTACAGGAAAGCTCCTAATACTTGATTATAATTTAGAGAAGGCTCCAGCATTTATACCACTTTTAATAAGATTTAGCTTCATAATCATTAGAGTAATACCTGCTTGTGTAGTGATAAAGACACATGCACTGATTGTATGTAAAATTATGAAATTTTCACATAATCAGAAATTGACATTGCTAAACAAAATGTCCCATTTTTCCATTCATAAGTAACAAAAATCCTACCTTATATTTTTTTCTACATAAATATTCAACATCTGTACCCTATACATATAAAACAAAATAAGCTCAGCATTTAATTTATTGTTAGTTACCATTCCTAGATAGTGCCATAATGGGGTCTAAACCATCTTTTTCCAATTCAATTGAAGAAACATTTAGTGAGTAAAATTCTCTAAAATTTCTAAAACCCATATAAGTAAATGCAGTCTTGGTCCTTTGAGTTGTTTCTGATAGAATATGAGTGAATATGAGTTTCTACTTTCCAATGTTTAATCCATTCCCACATCACTAGGGCTTCAGTCATTTATACCTTAACTCATTCAACAAATATTAATTAAGAATCCATGATGGTAAGGTGTCATGCTAGTCACTGATGCATTCTATGATTGACATGATGTATACCCTCATACGTCTAATGGAGAAGATATAAAACTAAACAGGCAAAAAATAAAATGCAATAAGTCCTGTGATAAGGGAAACACTGAGTGGTAAGGCCATACATTGCAGGAACATGAGGAGCTTGGGGAGACATCGAATTCTTAGGTCACATCCACTGGCTTTTTCCTTTTTCTCTTCCAGCAGATGTGTTGATGCTCTGCCTATATTCTCTTGTTACTCACAATTCTAGTAAAAGCTTACAGCATCCAACTGGAAGCACCTGCAACCCCCAGCCTGTGTGTGGGACAGGCTAGAATTCCTGATGAGTTGATGCCCCTAAGAGCAGCCCTTAACCAATAACAGATGGGTTTTGGAGGTAAATATCTAAGCTTCCTTAGCTCTCAGGTGGGAAATCTCTGAGGCACGTTCTGCACAGATTCCCAGCGTTCCTCAGTGGGATTGCACCTTGGTTGCCCACAGGAGTAACTCCATCAGTAACATACCCTTTCTTGGCTTCCTTTCCTGACCTGTGTCATGTCTCCCCTCCCAAACAGGTGTTTCCAGGGTCACCTTGCAAATAAACTACTTGCACCCAAATCCTTGTGTCAGGATTTACACTAGGAGGAACCCAACCTATTATATTCACACTCCAAAACCTACAGAAGCTTCCTTAAAAATTCTTGATGCCTCAGTGTTGGTCAATCCATATATCTTTGACTTAACCCCCTCAGAAGAAAGAAATGAAGGCCATCAAAATTTACCACCAAAGCCAAAACTAAAAGACAGGTTTTCTGAATCTAAGACCATTGATGTTTCTACAAAATCATGATAGTCTCTCCCCAAACAGTTGATCTCATGGGAATAAATAGCATGTCATATAAAAGCCTTTTTAATTATCTGGTAAATATTTTCTCAGCTAGATAATTGAAATTGAAACAACAATCTTGAGTACTGAAAAGACAAGAATCTTGTCATTGTGCCTGGACAACCCACATTTATTCAGCCATATAAGTAACTTGATGTCTGAATTCTTATGTAGAACTTTGCCATGCAAAATAAAAATTAAGTATATCAAATTTCAAGATCCAAATTCTTACAATCAAAAGCATACATAAGGGAATGATAAACATGTATATAACTAGATAAAAACACCTAGATTATTATTTAGAATAGAATAGAACTAATGACAATCACAAGCATATAACTAACTTTCTTGTATCAATAGTTGGCACGTCAAAACTATACAGAAATTATCAGAATAAGAGAGAACTTAGTGCAGTTTACCCTGCGTGTGTTGGGGGTTAGCACTAAAAGCAGATTTGAAATATTTTCCTCAGGGACAGAAAATGCCGTTTTCTACATGTCTTTCTGGTCTTGAAATGAGTCTTTGATCATTTTTAGAAATTTCAAGTAACTATACCTTAAAGCATTTGAAGTATAACTGGAAACTGATATTTTTCTGTTGTTTGGTATAGAAGATAGGTTTTCATATTACTTCTCTAAAAATACATTTCTGAATATCTACTCTGTGCAATGATGCTTTTTCTAAAACCTTTGGATAAATAAAGTTATCAGGACTGGACTCTGGCACTTGAGTGCTTTTGTTGGTCAGAGGCACAAATTAAATGTAGAATAAGTGCATCAAGTAATAGATAAAGTGATAATTTCTTTATATGTTCAAATATTTATTTATATTCTGCTTTGTTCCAAAAAGAGGTACTTGATAAAAAATATCTTTACTGAAGAAAAGTTTAAAATATATATATTTCAGATATCAAGACAAAGGGAAAAGAACTACGGAAAAAGAATAGAGTCGAGAGTAAAAGTAGTGTACTGAGAACTATATAAATGTAGACAACCATAGATTTTATGGAGGATTCCAAATTTATTGCTAAGAACTCT
Organism: Balaenoptera borealis; assembly: GCF_965194805.1. NCBI lineage: Eukaryota > Metazoa > Chordata > Mammalia > Artiodactyla > Balaenopteridae > Balaenoptera > Balaenoptera borealis. The sequence goes on along the minus strand of NC_138881.1, from coordinate 23,558,888 downwards.
TTGCTAGACATCTTCCATTCAGTCCTGTAGTGCAATTCTTTATCCTTCTATACTTTGAACTCTGCCTCTTCGCATCTGACCTGTATGGACTATGTCAACAAGCTTCCTAGCCCTCTGGTTTCTAGTTGAGTTCCGCCATGGGTATACCCAGTAGGAAGCTGTAGAGAAGTGAGAGAATGAGGCCAGGGTTTTTATTTCTTTTGTTCTTACCTGTGGGTCACCTCACCTGGTTGTATCCCTCGAATGAGAGTCACTGTTGCTTTGAAGGAAGCCCTCTGTGCACAATAGGTTCTGGGTTTTCATCATCACTTTATTCCTTCATAACTTCTGGCCTGTGATTGATACAATCTTTGCCGTTACAGAGGATTCCTGCACTCTCCTGAATGGCTTCCCTACAGACTGCTCCCACCTTTGCAAATGGTCCCTTCATTAGACTCTCTTTCGTGTTCTGAAATTGGAGAGTGTTTAGGGTTGACCATTTGTTTCAGGGAGCACTTTTGTAGGTTCTTCACGTTCTTTCCTTTATTCCCAACCTCCAGGCCCAGGGTTTCCTCACCTATATTTCCCTGGATGAAGAATTATTCTCTAGTCACTTCATTCTATTATCACTTCGTTACATCCTAGGCATCTGGTGGTAATTTCTAGCTTATTACTTAATGGAGTCTGCTTCTCTAAGAGAATCTTTAGACAGGACATAAGACAATTCCATGCATGTTTTTTCACACAGAACTCCAGGGACATTTACACATTCAGATCTCTGAGAAGCACTTGGAGAAGTGCAACTAAATACTAAAACACGATCCTCAATTCTGGTACCAAAGACCAGTTCAGACTGCCTCTTGTCTTTTTTGTTTTTATGCCATCAGTCAGATCCCCAAATATTGTTCCCTCTTTCATCCTAAAACAAAAACAAAAACACCCTCAGGTGATGCATATCCAGTTCTCTAAGTAGAGTCTTTAGCAGTTCCTCTCTCTTGAATCAAGACTGAGGGGAAAGCACCAAGAAGCCCCTTCTTTTGACAATACAATATTTTCTTATGGCACACAATTGGCTCTCTTCAGATAAGTCATTCCTAATCACCTACTCCCCAAAATTTTGTACCTTCCGTATCAGTGACCTCATCCCTCATTCTGGAGTATACCTCAACCAACACTTCCATTTTAATAGACCCTAATGGTCAAATGCATAAGGATATATGAAGTCAAAATAATGTCATTGTTCCATCACAAAATCTAGAAATCTACTTGCATCCTTACCCATAAGACTCATCTTCCTTTGCTTTAGAATGGAAAATATGTACCTATGTCTGATAAAGGTAAAACCCTTCCATTTGTCTCCTCTGACCAGTCTAGGACTTTGGTCTTACAATGATCTCTTCTCTGTCCTATATCGTCAGTATTCATTCAGAGAAAAGCATGTGGTGGAGACTACATCATTTCCATCTGCATTCAAAGATAATCTAGTAACGCACATCATTAAAACACTCTTCGTAAATTGTTAGCCTCTTTTGGAGCTTAAAGGGTCACCCAGTAATTCACACTGCTTTTTTCTAAGATGGCTACCAATTGAGAAAGAAAATACAAAGTACAAGGCATATTAAATCACCTTTACTAATCTTCATATTGGCACTTTTTGATATCAACATTCAGAAGCTTAAACATGTCCATGTGATAGCAGGGATAAGTCTCTTCACTGCACTAAAATCTGTAGTAGCAAAAAAAAGAAATGGTGATGATCTAATGTCCATCACTAAGAAATAAAACAGGGTACAAAATCATAATGTATCTTTACTGTGAATAACATGTATTAGTTAAAATTGATGATAAAGATGCATACATGCTGATTTAGAAAAATCTCCAATATGTAGTTAAGATAAAAATGCAAGCTGCAGAATGACACATATATTATGCTACAGTTTATGCAAATAAATTGCAAAATATCACTATGCTTTTCTATTTGGATACACATTAATGTATAGAAAGTTTCTGTGAGCATAACTTCCAGAAAGGAAACAACAGTGGATTCAGGGATTGTGATACACTGCAAATGGCCACAAATTCTTTGCAACTCCTCTAATTAAGAGGTGGAGTATATTTCCTAACTCACGGAATCTGGAATGGCCTTGGAACTTGCATTGTCACATTGTTCAAGTCCAAGCCTAGGTTTCAAAAGGTCTTGCAGCTTCTGGTCTAGCTCTCTTAGAACCCTGAGACCACTTACTTGAAGATTGAGATGTCACATGGAGAGAGAAGCCCAACCATCCCAACCATCCCAGCCGTCCCAGCCGTCCCAGCCGTCCCAACCTTCCCAGCCGTCCCAGCTGTCCCAACCATCCCAGCTGTCCCCGCCGTCCCCGCCATCCCCACCATCCCCACCATCCCCACCATCCCAGCTGTCCCAACCATCTCAGCCGTCCCAGCCATCCCAGCTGAGGCACTTGCATGTGGGTGAACTCAACTGATACCACAGAATAGGGAGAAAATAAATATCTTTTTTCAATGCAGAAAAAAAGATAATATAGTGCTATTCTTTAAAATGCTGTTCAGTTTTATGTGTAATTTTTGAAATATATTACAAGGAGACTATATGTCTGTATTCTTTGTGCAATTAACATCTGTTAAAAAGACAAAAATAAAAATATTTATACAGAGAGAAAAACCATATATGGTACCTCTCGCTATCTATTTTTATGGACTAACCAAGCAAAACACTATATACCCATGTTCTAGTAAGAGCTGAAGGTAATTTGGGGTATATTTAGTAGTCAACGTAGGAAGCAGAACCTGACCTCTTTCCTTTTCGATATTCTTAGCCTCAGAGCAGGTTATTCTCATGGCTTGGACATCCTCCTCCAGGATGCATTCTCTTCAACCTTTGTTTTCCTCAAGTCTCTGCCAGAACCTTTTTCTCTTCGAAAATGTCAATATGTGAGCATCAGGTTTTAGGAGTCATCTAAATAAATGGAATTTAATACAGTAACCACTGCCTCCCTGGCAATGACCAGCTTCAGTATTGTTTTAAGACATGATCTCTGGAAGTCAGACAGCTTTAATACTTGATATACTCTACCAGTGTGCCCTTGGGCAAGTTACCGACCCCTCTATACTTCAATTTGCTTATCTGTAAAGTGAGTAGAATAATAATACTTCATAGAGTTGTTATGAGAATTGACATATGGAAAACATTTAGAGTTTTGGCACAAACTGCAATACAAATGTTAGCTGTGAAGATGTTTGTCATTATTATTTTCTGTCATCAGGAGTTATCACCTGATTCTTAGTGATATATCTTGCCCAAGCTTGCCATGTTAAGAGTTTGGGTTCATTCTTTTTTTTCCTACTTTTTTTTATTGTAGTACAATACACATAACATAATTACCATTTTAACCATTTTTAGCTGTACGGTTCCGTAGTGTTAAATACATTTACATTGTGCGCTTATCACCACTATCCATCCCCATAACACTTTTCAACTTGTAAAACTGAAACTCCATACCTGTTAAACAATAACTCCGCATACTCCCCTCCCCTTAGTCCCTGGCAACCACAATTATTCTTTCTGGCTTTATTATTTTGACTATTCTATACCTCATATAGGTGAATCTTATAGTATTTGTCTTTTTGTGACTTATTTTGCTTAGCATAATGTCCTCAAGTTTCATCCATGCTGTAGCATATTGCAGAATTTCCTTCTTTGTTAAGGCTGAATAATATTCCATTGTATGTATATACTACATTTTGCTTATCCATTCATCCGTCAGTGGACACTTGAGTTGCTTCCATGTTTTAGCTATTATGAATAATGCTGCTGAGAACATGGGTGTACAAATATCTCTTTGAGACCCTGTTTTCAATTCTTTTAGTTGTATACCCCGAAGTGGGATTGCTGGATCATATGGTAGTTCTATTTTTAACTTTGAGGAACCACCATACTATTTTCCAGAGTGGATGCACTATTTTACATTGCCACCAACAGTGTACAAGGGTTCCAATTTCTCCACATCCTCACTGGTTCTTTTCTGTCTTTTTGATAGTACCTATCCTAATGGATGTGAGGTGGTATCTCAATGTATCAATAGTTTTCATTTGCATTTCCCTAATGATTAGTGACGTTGAACATCTTTTCATGTGTGTATCGGCCATTCATATATCTTTTTTGGAAAGATGTCTATTCAAGTCCTTTACCCATTTTTGAATTGGGTTGTTTATTTGTTGTTGAGTTTTAGGATTTCTCTATATATTCTGGATATTAATCCATTATCAGATATATTATTTGCATACAATTTCTCCCATTCTGTGGGTTGCCTTTTTACTCTGTGGATAGTGTCTTTTGATTTGGAGCACAGGGTCCTTTTTTCATACCCTGGCTCCTGAAACCTACATGAAAGCTGCCCCAGGAACATATGCACAGCTGCCTGTTACATGGCTGGGGATTGGGATGGGTAGCTGCTACTGTGCTAAGAGCTGAAATTGACCAAAATTAACAATTTTCAGTCCATCCTTCCCTGGAAATTGTAAGCCTTCAACAGACTCCAGAGTTACAAATAGTTACATCAAGCAGATTCTGCCATGCAATTGTTGTCTAGGTGAGGAGGCAGAATCCTCATGCATTTTACTCTACCATCTTCCCAGAATCCTCTTGGGTTCATTTGATAGGCTTGTTATTTTTAATGGCCAGCTCATTAGAGTTAGGGCTTATTTCTAATTTTCTCAACTATATTACGTAGTAAATCTAATTTATAAAACACTAAAAACATATTTTGTAATTATAGTGTACAAAAGGATTTCTAATCCATTTACTCAGAACAATACTTTTATGTTCTTATAAAAGTTATTGGTCTTTTATTTTGGAGTTAAGTATAAAATTTTAACAACCTGACATTAAATAGTTCCCTTCCATGTCCCAAAATTAAATGCAAACTCTTGAGCTTCTTGCACAGTGAAATAGCAAATGTTTCATGGAAGATTTTACAACCTCAACATGGAAATCAAGACTACACAAGAGCTTACACATTACAGAGGGCAATGAGAAGGAAAATATAACATTTACTATAACTTAAAACTTAGGTTGTGGAAGACATAGAAAACAAACTTACGGTTCCAAAGGGAAAGGAAGGAGGGATAAATGAGGAGTTTGGGATTAGCATGCAGAAACTGCTATATATAAAATAGATCAACCACAAGGTTCCACTGTAGAGCACAGGGAACTATATTCAATATCTTGTAATAAACTATAATGGAAAAGAATCTGAAAAAGAATATATATATATATATCTGAATCACTGCTGTACACCAGTTTTAACACAACATTGTAAATCAACTATACTTCAGTAAAAAAAAAACAAAAACTTGGCTTGCAGGTTGTGGACCAACACACACACACACACACACACACACACACACACACACACACACTCACTCATTAAGAGTAATAGCTAGACTGAGAATTTTATTTTTATTTTTTTTCTATTTGTTTAATTTTGTGTCCATATGAAATGATGGATGTTCACTAAACTTATTGTGATAATCATTTCATGATGTATGTAAGTCAAATCATTATGCTGTACACGTTAGACCTTAGACTTATACAGTGCTGTATGTCAATTATATCTCAATAAAACTGGAAGAAAAACAGTTTATGTACAAGGTGTTTATCGCAACATTATGTCTAATCATGAAAAGGCAGAAACATCCTAATTGTGCAACCCAGTCCTGGTACTTGCTCTCTGCTCCATGTGCAGCAAAAAATGGTAGGAGATTGTGGTGGATTCCCGAAATGGCCACATCTTTCACTCTTCCTTCTATACACCCTGGGCAATATGACTTTGCAGCAATTTCCATCTGGAAATGGAGTCTGTTTCCTCATCCCTTGAATATTTGTTGGCTTTGTGACTTGCTTTGGGCAACAGAAAGTAGCAGAAAGGAGGATGTGCCTATTCCTGGTACATGCCTTGCATATTTCCACCCTCTTGGATTCCTACTGCCACCATGGCAGTAAGCCCAGGATGGCCTGCTAAAGGATGATAGACAGGTGGTCCAAACAACCAGCTGTAGACTGAGCATTTTATTTTTTTTATTTTTTTTATATAATCATTCTTTTTTTTTTTTTTAACTATTTATTTATTTATTTATTTATGGCTGTGTGGGGTCCTCGTTTCTGTGCGAGGGCTTCCTCTAGTTGCGGCAAGCGGGGGCCACTCTTCATCGCGGTGCGCGGGCCTCTCACTATCGCGGCCTCTCTTGTTGCGGAGCACAGGCTCCAGACGCGCAGGCTCAGTAATTGTGGCTCACGGGCCTAGTGGCTCCGCGGCACGTGGGATCCTCCCAGACCAGGGCTCGAACCCGCGTCCCCCGCCTTGGCAGGCAGATTCTCAACCACTGTGCCACCAGGGAAGCCCTGGACTGAGCATTTTAAATACTTAAATATCTACCTCAAATATATGAACATTTAAACTCAATTTAGTGTTACTCTTCCCTGTCCCAAGAGGAGGTAAACTCAAATCTATTCCTTAGGAAATCCCTATAAAGTATTATCCAAATATTGATATTGACTTCTCTTTAACCCACCCTACTGTCTACTCAGAGAATTCAAGATCAAGGGAGAATCAGCAGAAGGTGCAAACAACTTCATCCTGCTTCTGAAATGTTTCTCTATAAGTTGTTAGAGAGGAAACAATGAGGAGAAGAAATGCCTAAACTTTTTCTGTACTTCATGTAGAATATGGATCAAATAAACCTAGGCTTCACTAAGAAAATTTTACAGAGTTTGGAAGGAATGTCCAAGAATGATATAGTCCTATATTATATACATATATATATATATATATATATATATATATATATATATATATATATATATATAATGAGTATAATAGAGAATTGACTCTTAAATGATTTTATGCATGAAATGATAGCCAGATTTATTGAGGAAAAGTAACGTAGTAGGAACTGGAGTCTTTTCTTCAGAATTCTAATAAACAAAAGTTGGAGTGCATGATCTTTATCAGCTTCTTTGCTTATATGAGTATTAGAGGATGATAAGTCTTCTAGTTTCTGGTTTGGCATGTAAGAAGCTTAGAAGTCACCACTACCCTAACAAGAAATTTGGTGGTATCTTACAAAACTAAACCAACTCTTACCATATGATCCAGCAATCACCTTCCTTGGTGTTTACCCAAAGGATCTGAAAACTATGTCCACACAAAAACCTACACATGGACGTTTATAGCAGCTTTATTGATAACTGCCAAAACTTGGAAACAACCAAGATGTACTTAGTAGGTGAATGGATAAATAAACTGTGGTACATCCAGACAATGGAATATTATTGTGTTAAAAAAATGAGCTAGCAGGCCACGAAAAGATATGGAGGAAACTTCAATGCATATTACTAAGGGAAAGAGAAGCCGATTTGAAAAGGCTACATACTGTATGATTCCAACTATATGACATTCTGGGAAAGACAAAACTACGGAGACAGTAAAAAGATCAGCTGTTGCCGTATGACTGGGGGAGAGATGAATAAGTGGAGCCCAGTGGCTTTCTAAGGTGGCGAAAATACTCTATGATATTGTAATGATAGATACATGTAATTGCACATTTGTCCAAACCCATAGAATGTACAATGCCAAAAGTGAACCCCAAAGTCAACTGTGGAGTTTGGGTGATTACCATACATCAATGTAGGTGCATCAACAGCAATAAAAAAATTAAAATAAAAAATAATAGCCTTTTAAATCTATTTATAAAAAGAAATTTATTTCAAATGTAATGTATATGGAAAATAGTGTCATTTCCTCCCCCCTCCCCCCAAAATAAAGCATCTTGATTACATTTAAGTATCTTTAAATTGTGAGGCTACGTTCTTTTATCCATAGTCTTATAAGCAAACACACACACATACACACACACACACACACACGAGTTTATTCTAAGAGGGATCTCACTGCTCTGCAACCTTCTTCTTTGTCACCCGCACCTTAATAGTGTAATCATTTTACAATATCATTAAGCATCCTTTTCTACATTTTAGTTTTAATGGTCAGACATTATTGCATCAGTTTCCAGTTACCTTTTGATTACAAATATTATTCTAATACTTATCATTTTAAATACCACCGTCATGAACTTTCTTCTGTATAAATCTTTGCACACATTATGATAATTTTCTCTGAGTAAATTAATAGTCAGGGGGTCTGTACACTTTTAAATTTTTGAATGCTTTTTTATCTCAAATTTGTGCCAATGTGATCTCTCATCGGGTATATCCAAAAAGGCCCATTTGCCAATGAGCTGGACTCCCTGGGGATAATAGTATTGGTTTTAACGGCTAGTTTCATAGTTGACATATTTCATTCTTAATTCAATATGCATTCATTGGATTACTAGTATTTTCTCCCAGTTTACATATGATTATGAATCGTTTAGTAATTTTGAATAGTCTATGAAACGTGTTTGTTTTTCTACTGGCACGTTCAGTTAATTGGGCTATTAAATCAGTTGTACTATATACGGAAGCTTTAGGTGTATCTCTTTGGGAAAGGGGTCTGGGATCTACAAAGGTCAAGGTATTTTTCTTTGGACTGAAAGTTCTTGACTTCTTATCATTGTAGAACAGCTATACTTATAACCTACTTTCTTCTGATCTCAACATGTAGAATTTACTGAGAAAATATATAAAAATATACGAGTTGTGTGTGGGACATATATATTGGCAATGAGGATGGGTATTAAACTACTTTCAGTGGTTAGGGACCCAAAAGACTAAACAGTGGCATGGAACGAAGCCAGTCCCCCCGACTGAATCCAGGGCCAATGCTGTGAACCCCAAAAAGTAGTAGCTTCCTTGTGGCAAGGGGGAAACAACTATAATGGAAAGATTGACAAATGTAACTACCTCAAAATTAAATATTCTATTAAAAAAAAAAAAAAAAAAGATCAGTGCCCAGACCGGGTTGGGGGCACCGAAAAAAAAAAAAAGATGACACAAAAAGTTAAAAGGTAAAGATTGCCTGGGGGAAGTTATTTGAACATACAGTATATCGGACAGTATCATAACTCAGAGTATATAACAAACTGTTGCAAATAAATAAGACTCAGGCAAACAATTCAATAGAAAATTAGATACAGAATTAGGACAGTAATTTCACAGAAGGTAAAACCCCAATGGCCTGAAAATACATGGAAATAGTTTAAACCACACAAATAATGAGAGACTAGAGAAGTAAGTGTCTTCTTTACTCTCACTGCTGCTTTTAAACTATCTTCCTCCTCCTTCAAAACTCCAGATCTGAAATTCATGTCATGATTCTTCAGTAACCGATACTTCTCTCAATACTTCCATCTACTGGCCAAAGTCACTTCTCATTTACCTTGTATTCAGCACGTGGCTTACTCTAGTCCTTTCTCCCACTTCTCGTATCATCATATACTTGGAGAATGCAGTAGTATCCATAAGGATGACCTCTCCCATATTTTGTCTTCACAGTTTCTGAACATCCTGCTGCAATTTTCATTTTCTCCATCAACCCCATCTCTGACTCTCATGCCCTTACCGTTACTATCGAATAATAATTGCATGACTCCAAAATCTCTGCTGTAATTGTCCCACACTCTAGCCAAGATTTCCTATCTTTCCAGTTTATCTAGTCTAGAATTTTATTTTCTGTAAATTTTCAACCTCACTGAGACCTCTAGCTATTTGGTTTACTATTTATTTTTATTATATATTAACCCCACAGCTTCACGTATACTCACTTCTTTCATTATCCAACTTGGGTTTTGTGTTCCATAATTGTAGTGACTCATTTCAATTCTATTGCCTTTCTCTTCCTCCATAGTACACAACTGGCCAAGGTCCAGTCTTGGCTATAACTGAGTGTGTTTCTACTGAATGGTTTTTCCCTAAGCAGTTAAATGCTGATTGGAGAATAGTGCACATTATTGTCAGTATCTTTCCCATTAATGCCTATTAATATTAAAAAGGCACTCTCTGCTGGTCAGAATTTCCACAACACTTCTCTGCTATATTTACATTTCTATTCTTCCAGAAGATTATTTCACATAGTGTACTTGTTTTCCAATCCCTGTTTATGTCTTCCCCAAAAACTGTATTGAAAGAAAAAATTTATAGAAAAAAAAAGCCAGTAATTTCCTCATGTCTCACCAACAATTTTACCAAACTATCTGCATCTGTGTGCATATTCACTGCCTCATCCCATGTTGTAAACTAAATACATTGCATGCACCAAAGCCTGTTCCTCTGGATCCTGCCCTCTCTCAACATCTCAAAGACTTAATTTCTACAGTTATCACATTCTCTCTGTCTCTCTGTCTCTCTCTCTTTCTCTCATATTATCGATTAATCTCACTCTACTGGATCATTCCCATCAGCATACAAATGTATTCTTCTCAAAGAAGCATTTAATTAGTTAAAATTTTAGAACAACTTCAGTTTTTAAAATGAGAAAGTAAAATAAATTCATACATAAGATACTTATAAGTTACTAAAAAGGATGAAATAATTCTATTAGTGTTAATATGGGATGTCGCCAAGAAAAATAAATTCATACATACATACATATTTGCTTACGTTTGTATATACATTTAAAGTTTGTGCATTTGTGCATGAAATTTGTGGGAGTTACATAACAAATTTTTTTGTAATGGTTACTCCTAAGAGGGTGGGGGGTAGTGGAAATTGAATGAAGGCAGTCAAAAGGCATAAACTCCCAGTTATAAGATAAATAAGTACTAGGGATGTAATGTACAACACGATGAATATAATTAACACTGCTGTATGTTATATGTGCAAGTTGTTAAAAGATTAACCCTAAGAGTTCTCATCACAAGGAAAAAAATATTTTTTGTATTTTTTAATTTCCATCTATATGAGAGAATGGATGTTCACTAAACTTACTGTGGGAATCATTTCATGACACATGAAAGTCAAATTATCATGCTGTACACCTTAGACTTATACAGTGCCATGTCAAATACAGTAAATACAACATCAATAAAGCTGGAGGGAAGAAAAAGAACATATAAAGAGTATTAGGAAACACACCTATACCCAAACTCCAGAAGCATAATGATTAAGCACATTGTCAGCTCCTGACCGCCCCTTATAAGATCTCAGATCTTCTCACCTATAAAATGGGAGTAATAAAGTGTTTCATAGAGTCATAAAAGTCATATGTAAAAAACTAATAGAAATACTCTTATAGTAGCAAAAAAATAATAGTTGTCCCTAGAAAGAAAAGATTTTGTTGCCAAAGTGAGATTTATAACTTGGTAATTTTATATATCTCTGTATTGTTTGCAGAAGTGTAATTTTGTAAACTTAATCTGGTAGTAATGAAGTAACAGAGTGGAAAGGATAGTTTAGCTACACATTCAAATTGTTATTATTGCAATAATAATACAAGCTTCACAGGAAGCTAACAGGAAATAAATATTTATTTTTTTATTGAAGTATAGTTGATTTACAATGTTTCCAGTGTACAGCAAAGTGGTTCAGTTATACATATATATATATTCTTTTTCAGATTCTTTTCCCTTATAGGTTATTACAAGATACTGAATATAGCTCCCTGTGTTATACAGTAGGCCCTTTTTGGTTGTCTATTTCATATATAGTAGTGTGTATCTGTTAATCCCAAACTCTTAATTTTTCCCTCCCCAACCCCCCTCCCCCCTTGGCAACCACAAGTCTGTTCTCTATGTCTGTGAGTCTGTTTCTGTTCCATAGGTAGGTGCATTTGTGTCATGGTTTAGATTCCACATATAAGTGATATCATACTGTATTTGTCTTTCTCTTTCTGACTTACTTCACTTAATATGATAATCTCTAGGTCCACCCATGTTACTATAAATGGCATTATTTCATTCCTTTATATGCCTGAGTAATATTCCATTGTATATAGGTGCCACATCTTCTTTATCCATTCATCTGTCGATGGACATTTAGATTGCTTCCATGTCTTGGCTATTGTAAATAGTGCTGCAATGAACACTGGGGTACATGTATCTTTTCAAATTAGAGTTTTCATCTTTTCCAGATACATGCCCAGGAGTGAAATTGCTGGATTATACAGTAGTTCTATTTTTAGTTTTTTAAGTCACCTGCATACTGTTCTCCATAGTGGCTGCAGCAATTTATATTCCCACCAACCGTGTAGGAGGGTTCCAGGGAAATGAATATTTCTTGAGCGCCCACTACCTCCTGTGCTTGACTTTCACATATAGCATCTTATTTATTTACCTAATTTTTATGTGTAGCTAGTAATGTAATGCTTTTGACAGAAAAGATAATTCAGTGTTCCTATGTGGTTTATGGAAGGAAATCGTGAGCTCTATGTTTAAGTTCTTTCTTTTAAGACTTTTCCCCCCTCCTCAATTTAGGGTTAATCCCTGTTGCAAATAAACAATGAAGTCCCTCCTAATGATTTAATAGGAGGAGCCAACAAATTGGAGTGAGTAACGTGTTCTAAGAACTAAATACATATTTTTTAAATTAATGAATAGATGAATCTTGATCAGTTCACTTTATGCTTATATAAGAAAATAAACACAAAATGAATAGTCACCTGATTATAATTCACCAAGATAGATATTGAATCTTCTATGAAATAAAGGCTGCATACAATTACACAAACTTCAAATTTATTATTTTTTCAATCCTTTAGAAATATCTTTTCCACAGAACTAACAGGTTTCCAATTATAACCATAGTCTTATCCGTGTGGTGTTCTCTGTGATTAGGCAATTCATTATTATTCTATTAATTAGTGCGGTGATTTTCAACCTCAGCTGCACGTTAGTATCACTTGGGAAGCTTTTAAAAATACCATGCCCAGGGAAGCTGAACTCCGAGCCAGTTACCTCAGGATCTCTGGGGGTGCGACCCAGGCATCAGTCCTGTTAAAGCTTCCCAGGTGGTTTCATTGTGCAGCAATTTTGAGAATCACAAGTTTAACGGAAGTTGCAGGATTTGCCCTCATAAAAGAAGATGTGAATTCTCTCTGAAACGTGCAGCATGCAAAGTAAGCAGCAGCATCAGTGGTTTTTATTTTTTTAAGAAAATTATCATTTTAAATGTAAAAGAGAAAGGAACAGAAGGCTCACCTGTTTAAATGTAATACTGGATCTTCATTTAGGCACAGAGCCTGAGAGCATGGTGGTAAAATTTATTTACTCCGGAAAGGTTGGCATCTGATGAGTAGCTTCAGCTAAAGTTGGGATTTGCCCAGGGCAATAGCACAGTTAATGAAGACAGAGAAGTGTTAAATCACAAGCCCAATGATTTGTGTTTTGATTGACTTCACGGAATTGTGAGAGCTACATTTTAAGTCTGATCCTCACCGGCTTTCTATAATCAATTACAGCCTAAAATAATCATTTCTGCTTATTAAATCTGAACTTGGGAATGCAAATACACGTATGTGAATACAGATCAGAATTTGAAGATAAATGGAAACTAATGCTTCCTGTGTATTTGACTTCTCCTTCCAGCAGAAAGAGTAACTCAACTGCATGTTTAATTTTCCTTCATTAATTGTACATTATACTTTTAGATGTTCCTTTAATATCTATGACTCTGGATGTTGTACGTTATTATTCTACATAAGCATAATCTTCAGAGATTTTGTATGATTTCCTGGGGCATCAGAATAAATTTTTCAGAGTGATATTTTTTCATGTAGTTTCCAATTCATAATGTTTTAGAATTCATAAAATTATATTCATCACTTAAATTGTTCCTTAATTTGTTAATTGTTTCTATTCTCTTCAACAAATATTTTTTATAATAAACCATATCTCAATATTATGGTCATGCTTAAGTAGAGTACTTAAGAAAAATATACCATTGGTGTTGCTCTAAAAGATGTTAAAATATTTTGAGTCAACATATGATATACATGAGGGCACAGAAATATATAAAATATAAAATATACAGAGGAAAGTGGATAATAGGTAAAAATCAAATTTAGTCATCCTATGGGCTAGGACTTGTGTTTGGCTTTGAGCTCACTTACATCAACAAGATGTAATGACCAATGTCTTCATAGGCTTTACTGACGTGTGTGTGTGTGTGTGTGTGTGTGTGTGTGTGTGTGTGTGTGTGTATGTGTATGTACGTGAGAACAAAAATATTATATATGTGCATTCGTTGAAAATTGATCATAATGGAAGTAAATGCATAAAGTGCATGCACTATAAGAATATTTTACAGGAGGAACTGACCTTTACCTATGTTAGGGCTTGGGAAAATTAAGACCAAACGAAACTACTGTACAATATTTGTGGCAGAGATCCACATGAGAAAAGGATCCAGATGAGAAAAGGGGTAGGTATAGCATGATAAAGTGTATGTTTCTATCAGAAGGTAGCAGGTATATTGCCATTAGTATAATATCAATAAAAGATATTCAAATAAATATTAGAAATCAGGAGGCAAGGTGACAAAGGTGAGGCTGAAGAGGGAGGCAAGAGAGCGGTAAAGCTAAGCCAAAGCAGACTAAGTATTACATCTGGGCTGTGTGAGTGCCCTGCACCTTTATGATTTCAGAGACAAAACCCTGGTGCCTGAGTTGGGCTGCTGGAAGGAAGGAGCTCCAAATACCTTCAGGTCCCACCATGCCCCCTCTTTATAGGAAACCACTCTTGGTTCACTGGAAGCACACTCTCCCCTCCTGCTCACCACAAGTCAGCAAGTCTGCGTGGAGAGGGGTCAAGCAGCATCAAGTGATCAAGACATGCCTGCTCTGGTACCCAGGGGCTGGTAGATGAGGTCACGTCCTCCCTGTACTGAAAAAGCTGGATGAGTATGGGCTTCACTCCCTGGGAGACATTTCCACTGCTCTGAATTTGAACCCCAGGAACTTTTCCCATTCCAAAATGCATGGGTCTCCTCCCACCTCCAAAGTTTACAACTACCCCAAGATTACCATAATTGCTTAGCTGACTTCCTTTCAATGCTCAAGGGAAAAACTTATGGCAAAGAGAGGCCCTAGATCATCATTACATTGACAGTTTTAACTAATGATCCCTCTGGCCAGGTGCCAAATTTGGAAAGGGCTTGTAAGCACCTTGAAGATTTTGGATCTGATTCTACAACCCCAATAAGTGGTCTTTGAAGAATTTTAAACACAGGCGTAATATGATTGATTTTGCATTACTATAAAATGTAATTCTAGCTACAGTGTAAAGTACTAATTAGAGGTTCTAACTAAAGATGTCATATAGGAATATACTGCTCTCTCCTCTCCTACTTCACATGCATAGAAGTAACAGAAAAGTTATGTATCTTATAATCCATAACCAAGACAGGACATGAAAAAAGAAGTAATGAGAAATTCTGAAAAGCAGAGGGGAATGTTTCACATACGATGAAGGACTAGGTTAGCCTGAAGGAACTTCTGCTGTGAAATAGCTAGAAATTTTGGATTAAATATTTAACAAAGTCTTAAATGCAGAACAGAGTTTAAAATAAATTAAGAGGAAATCCCCATAGATTTTAAAAAAATGCATAGGAAAGGAGAGCCGCAGTGGTGTTAAAAGGTAAAATGAGGCACATTAAAATTTTCTAGAGTTTGAGTTTGCAACGATTCAAATTGGGCAGCGCCAAATCAAAAATGGTTAACAGCACTCCACCAACGGGAGATAGGAGAGAGATTTTTATAGAGAAGGCACAGAAACAAAGCAAGGAAATTATTTGATCAGCTATAGCTTAAGTAGTTACCTTATTTGAGAAAGCCTAGTGGGCTGTTTGTGATTGGTTGTTCTGAAGTTTCATTTTCTAGGGTTCGAGTGTGTTGATTCCAGCTTAGGTTTTGGTTTGCTTATGTAGGCTACCAAGGCATTAGGGCCATCTCAGTCGGATGGCCTCCTTATTTAATACTTTAAACAGTGGTAAATGGGTATAGAATCTTTGATTGCCTTAAAATAATTTGCTGGCTTCATTAACCAAATGCTTGAGTTGTAATGACTATACAGCTATAGAATTCAAAATAAATACATACATGAAACCCCTGAAAATGGTTGTCCAAGAAGAGACTACATCGTCAATGGAATATTGGGGGGCAATAAACTGCTGGACTTTGGGTGAAAAAACAGTGACCTAGGACCAGTTCTGTTATTTATTCTAATTCCAATGCTCTAATTTGATACTTATCTTGTTCATAATATGAAAAGCTGATTTATTCTCCTTTCTCTTTTTTATGAGGGGGGGTGTTCAAGATATACTTTATCTTTAAATTTATTAGTAGAGACCCAGAATGCCCTCTGTCCTTGCCAACATTGTTTGCATCGGCACTCATGTTGGACACTATATATGTGGAAATGCTCTGAGCTCCCTGTGGGAGATTTATCATATTTAATACCAGTGAAAATACCTCACTGTTATAAACCTGGCTCCATGACAAAGTAGAGAGGAAAAAGTTCCAGGGAGTTATCTCACCATCCATGTAAAATCATAACATTTTAGAACAGGAAGAGTCTTTAGTGATGATCTGATTCAATGATCTGATTCAAATGATTAAATCACAGCCTACCAAAGCTAAGTAGAGCCTGACGTTTTCTTTAGGGAGTAATTTAGCATTGTGGAGGAAAAAAAGGACCTTTCTCGATCACTTATTAAAGAATTAAACATGGATCCAATTACTTGCAGGTGTATTTCAGATTAATTCAGACAACTAGTACTCCTTCCTCTAATTCCTCTCACTAGTCCTTGAAATACTGCAATATGATGTCTTCACTCCTATCAAGAGAAAAGGTAAAGAACAATCAGTATTAATTGATACAAGTCACTGATAGAAAACCAAGCAATGATGAACTATATCTACTGTCAGACACCACTTACTTGCTTAGTTGTCTCATCCAATATTCTTTAGGAAGAATGTTGAGCCTTACTATTCACTCTATAATATGTGAAAAAAATCTTCTGGCAGTGTATGAGTTTTGTGGATTACCTTGTGTGACCAAAATATTCATTTTCAACAGTCACAAATTACCTGTATATAGAATCCTAAAAATTTGCACTATATTATTACCTTTCCAGAGTCACTCAAGTAAAAAAAGGGAGATAAATGATGCAACATAATATAACTTCTCTCCTCCACCTTACTATTCTTTGCTATCATTATGATTGTTATTGATATATAACTTATATTTTAATACTGTATCAAAACAGCATACTTTTTTCCTGGGGAAGATTTCATTTGCATTTTTGAGGATACGACTCTCCATACATACGAATCTAAACATAAATGTTTATTTATATTAAAGAACATAAATGTACACATGTGTCTTCTAATCTATTTCCCTTCAATTTTTCTCTGTAAACCAATACAATTTTAGCCAATACTCAAGAACAAACATGACATATTTAGTAATGCCAAGTCACATGTCCAAAAGGATGGGGAATATGTGTGAGGAGTTGATGAATAATGATTAATGGTGATTATGATGATTAAGAATAAATGATAGGTCCTGGATATTTTGGGGTTCTCACCCCTCCCATTTGTATAACAGATGACAAATGCAATGTACAGCTGCATCACAATAAAATGCTTTTTTCCTTTGTAGAATTAGAACCCTTTTTGATACTGTTTAATATGCTGGGTCTATAAGGCAACTATACACACAACTGATCCAATCTGTAACATTAATGATTTAACCAAAATTATGGAAAATGATAACTGGTCTAAATAATTTACAAAATCACAAAAGACATTCATGATATGTGGATAAGTGCTTAAAAAATAACAAAAATACGATCCAAATTTATTTAAACCATTAAAGTTTACAAAAGAGAAAAATGTTTCTTGTCATAATTGAACAGGTAGATTATTCCCTTTGCATGTAAGGCATTTATAAAAAGGCAGAAATGCCAATTTTTGGCATCGATGCTCTCTTGGAATTAGTTCTGTCAACACCCCTACAGGTGGCACAAGAGAAACAGATTGAGAAGTTTGTTGATAATATGGGGTCATTCCAAAATCCTATTTTGGCTGTCCTCTTCAGCATCATTTTAAGCACCTGGATCCGACTCATAAAATCTTTTTGATTTGGAAAATAATTTTTCTGTATCCTGCCATAAAAATAAAAATGTTATTTTGTAACAAAAGTATCTGTTAAATGTCAAAAATTTGCCATGTGTTCTGCAGAGTTGAAACGCTCCCATTGGTTCAAGAATATGCCAGCTGTAGCTTAGATGACTCACAAGAGAGGTAATGATCATGGTACACGTATTGTTTTTGTTTCCACTCTAGACTGACTACTGGGATGTGGACCAGAAAACTGTCCTAATACAAATTCAGCTCACTTCCTGAAGACTTTTGAAATAACATACTTTTTCATCAAATTCAATTTTTCACATTTATTGTTTTGCTCACCTAATTGTCTCTGAAACTTGTCATGGATTGAGACCATGAATTAATGAATTTCATTTTGCTTATTTTTAAATCCTCAGTACTTATCACATGGCAAATAGTATGCACTAAACATAATATATGCCTACTGACTGATGATAATGAATGAGTAAATTATTCTCTTAATACTGCTAACTCATTTATTTCACTATGAAAATAATAATAATAACACTTTTAGTACATTTTCCAATGTTGTTATTAGTAATTAATAAAAGCACCCTGATTATTAGTGTCTGCCCAGTTAGAATATTGGAATATGAGTAGCACAGCAAAAGCCATTACTTTGAAAATCTCAGCCATCCACCTAATTTAATTTTTCTCTCAGTCAATATTGGTTGTAAAGCAAAATCTGCATAAACCATGATAGACAATTCAGGCATCATAATTAAAACTGACCTTCTCTGTCCTTTGTCTGTCATGATTCTTTTTGCAAAAAAAAATCACCAGAGCTTTTGTTTATCACATTGACTGAAATGTCAAGGTCTCTGATGATTGTGACTCTCAGAGAAAAGCTTTATCAGAAATATGTAGCACTAGGAGTACTCTAAAATAAAAAATAATACTATATAAAAGTTTTTATTTGAGCTCTGCAGTATTCTAACATTATAGCAATTTATTTTTTCTCTGCATTTCAGAAATTAAATAAACACAAGTATAACAGTACCTCAGGTTTCTCAATGGGAAACAAAGAAACAAACAAAAGTAGCAAAACAGTTGTTATAATAGGATAAATGAAAATGGCATCTAGGATTAAAGCATCAGCCTTCACCAATGTGAATCCAGTTGATCAGCCAGTTGTTTGTGAGACAGTCTGGTGTGGGTGAGGAAGGATGGGAGGAGGAGAATTAATCCTGTAAAATATAAGGCATAAAAGGAGAGGAGGGCAGAAAAAGGGTATAAAGGGACCAGGCCTCTGGGAGATCCTAAAAGATTAATTTCAAGGTCTAGCCAGATTGAAACCTGGGTAAAATTTCCCAAATTATCATGCAAACAAAACTAGTGTACATTCATAGAAAATTGTCATATATTATAATTGGATCTATGCAGAAATGAGGACAAAAACTTTCAATGTAGTATATTAAAGTGTACGTGACTTGATCCCTGTCCAAATTTCCACTTTAATCTCTCAGCAACCACCTCACTGTATATGCTCCGATAATACGGAACTTTTTGAGTTTGATTGAACTCCCTTGTTGTTTCTCAATTTTGGCCTTCTTCAGAGTGTTCTTTCTGTCTAGAATACTTCTCTGCCCCCCCAATTCTTACTTCCTTGTGTGATTCCTATTCACCCTCTGTAACACAACTTAGAAATCACTTTGAAAAGGCTTGACTGGCTCCACTAAACCTGTACTGTGTATTCCTTCCATGTTCCTATATATCAACCCAGAGTTTATCATATTAGATTGTAATTCAAGATATGCTTTCAACCATAATTTGCTTCTTAAATTCTGTGAAGGCATCAGGACATGGAAGCAGCCTAAGTGTCCATCAACAGATGAATGGATAAAGAAGAAGTGGCACATATATACAATGGAATATTACTCAGCCATAAAAAGAAACGAAATTGAGTTATTTGCAGTGAGATGGATGGACCTAGAGTCTGTCATACAGAGTCAAGTAAGTCAGAAAGAGAAAAACAAATACTGTATGCTAACACATATATATGGAATCTAAACAACAACAACAACAAAAAATGGTCATGAAGAACCTAGGGGCAACACGGGAATAAAGACGCAGACATACTAGGGAATGGACTTGAGGATATGGGGAGGGGGAAGGGTAAGCTGTGACAAAGTGAGAGAGTGGCATGGACATATATACACTACCAAACGTAAAATAGATAGCTAGTGGGAAGCAACCGCATAGCACAGGGAGATCAGCTCCGTGCTTTGTGACCACCTAGAGGGGTGGGATAGGGAGGGTGGGAGGGAGAGAGATGCAAGAGGGAAGAGATATGGGGACATATGTATATGTATAACTGATTCACTTTGCCATAAAGCAGAAACTAACACACCACTGTAAAGCAATTATACTCCAATAAAGATGTTAAAAAAAAAAAGGAAAATTCTGTGAAGGCAGGAGATACATCCAGTAACGATATGTCTCTTGTTCATCATAACATGCCTAATTTCTTGCACAGAGCCTGTTTCATATAGTAAATGCATCTGTTGATTTAAATCAAAATTGAATGGTGAAGAAAGATGGTTATTCATTAAGCATTCATTAACTACTTACTACAGAGCCCAAATAAGTCAGAAGAAACAAAAGCTAATACTAGGGGGCTTCCCTGGAAGTGCAGTGGTTGGGAGTCCACCTGCCAATGCAGGGGACACGGGTTCGAGCCCTGGTTTGGGAGGATCCCACATGCCGCGGAGCAGCTGAGTCCGTGTGCCACAACTGCTGAGCCAGTGTGCCGCAACCACTGAGCCTGTGTGCCACAACTACTGAGGCCCGCACACCTGGAACCCGTGCTCTGTAGCAGGAGAGGCCACCGCAGTGAGGGGCCCCCGCTCGCCACAACTGGAGGGGGCCCACGCAGAGCAGCGAAGACCCAACGCAGCCAAAAATAAATAAAAATTTTTTAAAATAAATAAATTTATTAAAAAAAAAAAGCTAATACTAGGCAAGGGGATAGAAACCAAGACAAAAGTTCAGCTACAAGTGGTTCAGGAATTCAGACTGACACTTGGGTGGGAGGACCATTATATCATGTGACAGCCTGGGCCCCAAGGTGGGAGAAAAGGGTCATTTTGTGGTAAAAAGGGGATCCAGAATACAGTAGCAGATAGAAATGAGGCAAACCTCAGCTTTAGACAGAAAATATTTTGTGCTGTTATTTTTAGGACAAAAACCGATCTTTGATCAAAGTTGCAGAGAGAATAGAGTGGGGTTTAGCATTTTCCCTGCGATTAAAAATATATTTTTTATTTGATCAGTTCTATTGAAATACAATTTACACATGGAAAAATTATCCTTTTCGGAGTGCAGTTCTGGGAGTTTTAACAAATGTATACAGTCATGTAATCATCACCGTAATCACGATATAGACCAGGTCCACCAGTCCATCACTTTATGCCCTTTTGTAGTTATCCTTCACCTTCACCTCCACCCCTGGCAACCAGTGATCTGTTTTCTGTCCCTATAGTTGTGCCTTTTTCAGAATGTCATATAAATGGAATAATAAATTGTGTGGCCTTTTGAGCCTGGCTTCCCATAATTAGAGTAATGCATTTGTGATTCATTTGTATTTTTATGTGTGCATATTAGAGGTTTTTGGGGTTTTTTTTTAACCCCACAAGCACAAATTCTGCAATCAAGTTTCCCACATGTGGGAAAATCACAGGGGGTCAGCACATCCGCAGTGCAATGGGCAAGACTTGGCTTGGGAAAACCAACTTTGTGATCATACTATCTCTCCTGTCAAATAAGTATTTATTAGATTACCTTTTACTGCTGAGCAGTATTCTGCTGCTAGGTATATCACAGATTATTTATCCTTTCTCCCATTGAAGGCTATTTAGTTTGCTTCTAGTTTTTGGCCATTATGAATAAAGCCACCATACATACTCATGTACAAGTTTCTTGCGTGAAGATAAATTTTTTTCCCTCTTCAGGTAAAATAAAAATTTGACTTTAGCAAAAGGGCCAGACTTTTTTCCAAAGTTGCTATAATATTTTGTATTCTGAGCAGCAATTTATGAGAATTCCAGTTGCTCAACATCCTTGCCAATGCCTTGAGATTGTCAGGTTGTATATCTGAGTGTTCTCTTTTGTTTTTCATTTTATTTTTGTTTTAGCATTTCTAATCAGTGTATAATGATATTTCATGGTGGCATAATGATATTGAGTATCTCCTTTTCTTGTGTTCGATGTTAGACATATCTTTTCCTCATTGAAGTGTTTGTTTAAATCTTGTCCACTTGCACTTGCGATGTTTATTTCCTTCTTATTATTTATTGAGTTTTGAGATTCTTTTATATATGTGAGATACAAGTCCTTTACCAGATGTATGTTTTGCAAACATTTACCCTAATCTGTGATTTTCCCTTTCATTGTGTTAACAGCTTCTTTAGAAAAGCAGAAATTTTACACATTTATAATGTCCAACATAAATTTATTATGCCTCTTTTGATGTTGTATTTAAGAAATGCTATGTACCTCAAGTTCACAAAGATATTTTCCTCAAGGAGTTTTATGATTTCAGGTTTACATTTAGGTCTATGATTCAAGTCAATTTAATTTTGTATATTATATGAAATGTGAGTGATATTCATATTTTCTTATGGATATCTAATTGTTGCAGGATCATTTGTTAAAAATACTATTCTTTCTCCATTGAATTACCTTTGCACCTTTCTTAAAATCCTTAAAAAACTAAAAATAGAACTACCATATGACCCAGAAATCCCACTACTGGGCATATACCCTGAGAAAGCCATAATTCAAAAAGAGGCATGTACCACAATGTTCATTGCAGCACTATTTACAATAACCAGGACATGGAACCAACTTAAATGTCCATTGACAGATGATGGATAAAGAAGATGTGGCACATATATACAACAGAATATTACTCGGCCATAAAAAGTAGAATATTACTTGGCCATAAAAAGAAAAGAAATTGAGTTATTTGTAGTGAGGTGGATGGACCTAGAGTCTGTCATACAGAGTGAAGTATGTCAGAAAGAGAAAAACAAATAACGTATGCTAACACATATATATGGAATCTAAAAAAAAAAAAATGGTACTGATGAACCTAGTTGCAGGCAGGAATAAAGAAGAAGACATAGAGAATGGACTTGAGGACACGGGGTAGGAGGGGAAAGCTGGGGCAAAGTGAGAGTAGCATCGACATATATACATTACCAATTGTAAAATAGCTAGCTAGTGGGCAGCAGCAACATAGCACAGGGAGATCAACTGGGTGCATTGCAATGACTTAGAGGGGTAGGATAGGGAAGATGGGAAGGAGGCTCAAGAGGGAGGGGATATGGGGACATACGTTTGCATATGGCTAATTCACTTTGGTGTACAACAGAAACTAACACAGTATTGTGAAGCGATTATACTCCAATAAAGATCTATTTAAAAAAAATAAATTGGCCTCCCTCTCACCACTCCTTTTCACAATGGTATTAGTAGTCCTTGCTAATGCAATGAGGGAAGAAAAGGAAATAAAAGTATACAGATTGGGAAGGGACTAATAAAACTGTCTTTGTTTACAGATAACATGATTCTCTATATAGAAAATCTGAAAAATTGGCTAAAAAAGTCCTGGAATTAGTAAGTGATTATAGCAAGGTTGTAGGATACAGGTTAGTGTACAGAAGTCAATCACTTTCCTACATGCCAACAATGAACAAGTGAAACTTGAAATGAAAAACACAGTACCATTTACATTAGCATCTCTCCAAAATCTAACAAAATATGTACAAGATCTATATGAGGAAAAGTACAAAACTCTTGTGAATGAAAACAAAAAACTAATAAATGGAGAGATATTTCATGTTCATGGATAGGAAGACTCAATATTGTCAAGATGTTAGTTCTCCACAACTTGCTGTATAGATTCACCACAATCCCAATCAAAATCCCAGCAAGTTATTTTATGGTTATAGACAAACTTATTCTAATGTTTATTTGGAGAGGCAAAAGACCCAGAATAGGCAAAACAGTATTGCAGGAGAAGAACAAAGTTGGAGGACTGACACCATCCCACTTAAAGACTTATTATAAAGCTACAGTAATCAAGACAGTGTGTTACTGGCAAAAGAAAAGACAAATAGATCAATGGAACAGAATAGAAAGCCCAGAAATAGACCCCCACAAATATATTCAAGTGATCTTTGACAAAGGAGCAAAGGCAGTACATTGGAACAAAGATCATGCTGGAACAACTGGACATCCACATGAAAAAAGAAATCTAGGCACAGACCATATGGCCTTGACAAAAATGAATTCAAAATGCATCATAAACCTAAATATAATACACAAAACTAAAATTAGAAGATAACACAGGAGAAAACCTAGATGACCTTGGGTATGGTGATGACATTTTAGATATAATACCAAAGAAAAAATCTATGAAAGAAATAATCAATAAGCTGGACTTCATTAAAATTTAAAACTGCTCTGAGAAATACAAGATCAAGAGAATGAGAAGGCAAGCCACAAATGGGAAAATATTTGCAAAAGATACATGTGATAAAGGACTGTTATCCAAAATATACAAATAACTCTTAAAACTCAGTGGAAAGAAAATTGAATTAAAAAATGGGTCAACAGCCTTAATAGAAACCTCACAAAAGATGATAAACAGCTAACAAGTATATGGAAAGATGCTCCACATCACATCTCATCAGTGAAATGCAAATTAAAACAATAATGAGAGACCACTACACACCTATTAGAATGGCCAAAATCCAGAACACTGACAAGAAGTATGGGTGAGGATGTGGTGCAACAAGAACTTGTAAATTGCTGGTGAGAATACAAAAAGGTACAGTCACTTTGGAAGACAGTTTGGCAATTGCTTACAAAACTAAACATACTCTTACCATACGATCCAGCAGTTGTGCTCCTTGGTATTCACTCAAAGGAGCTGAAAACTTACGTCCACACAAAAACCTGCACACAGATGTTTATAGCAGCTCTATTCATAATTGCGAAAACTTGGAAGCAACCAAGATGTCCTTTAGTAGGTGAATGGATAAGTAAACTGTGGTACATCCAGATGATGGAATATTATTCAATGCTAAAAAGAAATGAAATAGAAAGCCATGAAAAGACATGGAGGAAACTTCAATGTATATTAATAAGTGAAAGGAGTCAATCTGAGAAGTCTACTGTATGATTCCAGCTGTATGATATTCTAAAAAAGGCAGAACTACAGAGACAATAAAAAGATCAGCAATTGCCACAGGCAGAGGGAGAAGGAAAAGGATAAATAGGCAGAACATAGACGACTTTTAGGGCAGTGAAAATACTCTGTATGATACCATAATGATGGATACATTATACATTTGTCAAAACCCATAGAATGTACTACACCAAGAGTGAAGTCTAAGGTAAACTACGGACTTTGGGTGATTATGATATGTCAATGTAGGTGTACATCCTTTGTAACAAATGTACCATTCTGGTGAGTGATGATGATAATGGGGGGAGGCTATTCATGTGTAGAAGAAGGGAGTATATAGGAAATCTCTGTACTTTCTTCTCGATTTTGTTGTGAACCTAAAACTCCTCTAAAAAAATTCTTTAAAAAAATCAATTGACTAACTACTTGTGGGCCTGTATTTGGACTCCATTTTGTACCATGGATTTATGTTTCTATTCTCTCTCTCTTTTTTTTTTTAGATTTTAAAGGTAGTCCTTTTATTATTTTTTTACAGCAAAATAATTCAAACAATCATAGAACATAGTATACATTGTGCAGATTCTTTTGAAATTATTGTGGCTTTCTTTTTGGCCTTACATATGATCAGTTTTTGTGAATCTATGCTCTTTTGGGGGTCTATTCTCTTTTAATACCACATTTTCTTGATTGATGTAACTTTAATTATTGAAATCAGGTTAAGAGTATCTTCCACCTTTATTCTTTTTCCAAAATGCTCTTTTAATTCCTTTGCATTTTCACATAAATTTTTAGCATCGACTTGTTGATTTTTAGAAAAATTTTTGCTAGGATTTTGATTTTTGCTGGGTTAGTTGAATCTATAGAACAGCTTATGGAAGAAATAACATTTAAATTTGCATCGGTGTTTAGGACTCCGTGCTATCACTGCCAAGGGCCCGGGTTTGATCCCTGGTCAGGGAACTAAAATCGCGCATGCTGCATGCACTGCAGCCAAAAAAATAATTTTTGCATCAAAACCATGAAACAGACATAAATCTGACAAAATATATGCAAGATCTGTACACTAAAAAGTATAAAACACTACACAGGATACCACATTACATTTAGTTGTCATGTCTCCTTAGGCCCTTCTGGTCTGCGACAGTTTCTCACCCTTTCCTTGCTTTTGGTAATCTTGACAGTTTTGAGGAGTATTAGTTAGATATTTTTAGAATTTTTCTCGATTGGGATTTGTCTGACTTTTTTCGTATGATTAGACTGTAAAATGTATAAATGTATAAAACATATTTATGTATATGTGTAACGTATGCATGTATTTTTACAGTTTATAAACATGAAATATGTATGTATTTATATGCTTAGTATAAATGTGTGAAATGTATAAAGTGACATTGGTGACTGATGACTCTAGTAGAGCTCAAACAATGCTTAGCAAACTTCTCATCACATCATTCTGCCAGCAAAACCAGTAATTCAGAGTTGACAAATGAGATCATACCTATCTTCCCCAACAAAGTATTGTGTTTTTCTTCACTGTCAGCTGTCTAGGAAGCCCCTGCTGAAACAGTGGCCATTATCCTGCCAGATGGGGTCCATCAGCTATCTCAGAAGACTCATACCTTTTATTCTCACATTAGTCTTCTAAGGAAGACTACCCCAGAATCTAAAGTGATTTTCTATATGTACATGATTGGCCACATCTCTCACTACTGAAAACAAACAGAAAACCTAACTGCTTAAATACAACCTCTAGTCAGGTAACTCATGACAAACTCCCTCCTCAAAATTACTCCTAACTCTACAAAGAATAACTAAAGAGATCAGGAAGTTTACAGTCATCAGCAAAACCATCAAATGCTGCTCCAGAGAAGGTTCCCCAAACAATAACTTTACTACATCAGATAGTAGTTCACTTTGTGTGTGACGGTTTCGTCAGGCATTGTGGTATTCTTCTTGGTTATCCTGAACACAGGATAAATTTCATGTCTCCATTTTGGGCTCATCTCCTGGAAATGAATTCTCTTTCCCCAGATTCTCAATCTTTTTTAGTTAATCACTAGATACAAAGAGTGCTTCTGCATAGGTATTGAAGAGTCGGGTATAGACTGGCCATCCCTCAGTCCAGTGTTCTGTTGTGCCCAACTTACCATTGTTTGACTTCTCAATTACTTGTTGTTTTTCTTTTTCTACACAGAATCAAGAACAACCTTCTATAGGATGTTTTCCCTAGTGAACTGTTCTCTTTGCTCACCAATATTTGATGTGGACAGGCAAGCATCTCTCACCATTTTTCCTATGGATAGGAAAATAACTTGGAACATCACCGTGAGTTACTTAGTCCTATTTGGCTTAATTTTTATATAAGATATTAATAATATTAGCTTTGCTATTAGATATAATATTGTTGTAATTATTCTACTAATATCAATAGCAGCAGCAGTAGTAGTAATAGTAGTAGCATCAGTAATTAAATATTATCCCTTAATGGAAACTCAGTAGATAGGGTTAGAAGACTGACCTTGCTTTTAATGACCTAAATAATCAAGTATGAAAGAAAAGCAAAATATCTAACCTTCTTTTACATTCCATAAGTTCCAAGAATCTTTTCAGAGGTATTTTGTGGGCAAGCTGGGAAAGGTGAGAAATCATTAAAAGGCAATCCCACACTTGTTCACTCTTTCCCACATTCTTTTTACCAAGCTGAGAGTGCTGCATGCCATTACTGGGCACACATAGACTTTAAAAAAAAAAGAACTTTTTTTGTTTTAAACCCTAAACTACCAGGAGAGACAAACCTACTCAATTATGTGTGTCAGTACTTGACTTTTCCTTCCAAGACTCCATCCATAAGATACACAAATGTTCCTTATTAGAAGAAATATTTTCAGCATCTCTCATGAATGAGATAAAGTTTACATGGAGTCATATTAAAAATATATATTAAACTATGAGATATAGTGTTCTTTGTTTCTTACTTGAAAAAAAATCTTTGTATAGGCCAACTTTTTCAATTAATTATTTTTAACTAAAGTCCTAAATCATTGAATCTCTGAATACATAGGAGAGTTAGTGAATAAATTAATAAATGTTTTACTTAATTCAATGGGTATTTTGAATGTCCCAAAGTTAATATTTTATGGATTAAATAAAATATGCATACTGGTAGGCTATTTATAGCCACAGTTTTACATGTATCTTACAAGTAAGAGGAAAATGAACTAAAGGTAATTTTAAAAGAGCATGACTTTAACATGGAGGGTATTTCTTACTTTGAGAACCTTTTGTCAGCTGAAGAGAGTGGAGATGTAAAATAACAAGTCCTGACTTGCATTCTCTATAGTTCCTTCTTCAGTTTGTCTCTCTCACAGTGCCCTATCATATGAACTAGAAGCACTCAGTATTCTGCCTCAAGATCTCATTAAGCTTATGGTTACCAAAGGGGAAAGGTGGGGCAGGATAAATTAGGAGTTTGGGATTAAAATATACACACTACTATATATAAAATAGATAACCAACAAGGACCTATTGTATAGCACAGGGAACTATAGTCAATTTCATGTAATAACCTATAAATAATGGTAAAGATTCTGAAAAAGTATATATATATTATATATGTATATATATATATATACTATATATATATAAACCACTTTGCTGTATACCAGAAACTAACAAAATACTGTAAATCAACTGTACTTCACTAAAAAAAAAAAGATTTCATTAAGCAATTCCTCATATTCACTGAGTATATTTTCTATCTTCCAGATTATTGTAGACCATTTTTTTCTCCCAGCCTCTTCCAGAAAGTTACTCATTGCTTCCCCAGCCTCCTTGTATAGGTTCATTGTGCTCTTCCAGCTTCCCCTTGCCACTTAGTCTCAAAGCCAACGCCCCATGTTTCAAGTTTTTGTTGTGGCACCACTCCATTTCTAGGTACCAATCTGTACCAGTTACCTATTGCTATAAAACAAGCCATCTCAAAATTTAGTGGCTCAAAATACCAACCATTTTATTTGTTTATTTTTCACTATTCTGAAGGTCAGCAGTAAGGCGTGGATTCAACTGCAGTTTTTCTGCTGCTCTTTTCTGCTGTTTTTCAAATGGCTGCAGTCATTTGGTTGTTTGATGCTCTCTTGATGGTCTATACTCACATTTCTGACAATTGATGCTGGATGTCAGCAGGCCCACATGTCTAAAGCAGACTAGCCTGGGCTACCTCACATAACTGAGAAAGAATTCCAAGAAGGTGAAAGTGGACATTCTCAGGGCCTTTTAAGATCTGTATTCAGAATTCCCATTTCAATTCTATTGGTCAAAATAAGTCACAAAGAATTTCTGGCCGAAGAAGAAAGAGTTAAGTGATAAGACGGCAGTATGATTTGTTTTAATTTTTACTGAATGAAATTTTCTAAACTCTTCTCTCTAACACAAAAATATATCATCTATTTAATCACAACTTTTGGATAGAAAATCAGATTTATTTTCTAGAAGTCATTATTCAAAGGTAAGGATATGAATTAATTGTTATATAAAAACAATAATCTGAATATGAAACCCAAAATTAAGTTTAAAAACCCTACTTGTGGACTTCCCTGGTGGCGCAGTTGTTAAGAATCCACCTGCCAATGCACCTTCTATATGTGGAGGCTATTTCACTTCCTCTTGAATCTGGACTCTGCAATAGAATGTGGAAGAAGAGACAAAGTGTAACTTGTAATATTAAGCGTTAAGTAACCACATCTATACATCTGTAACCACAGCCCTTTTCAGAGAGCTTCCATGTTGGGGACCACATGCCATCATGCTGACCCCCAAGCTCCACAAAGATAGAAACTGCTTTGTTCAGATCTTTGCCCTATGTATTCTTTATCTGGCTGTTGGTTCATATACTTTAGTATCCTCTTATAATAAATCTGTAATCTACTGAGAAAAGAAAGAAAAAGAAAGGAAGGAAGGAAGAAAGAAAGAAAGAGAAAGGAAGAAAGGAAATCTGTAAATGCAAACTGCACCTCTTAGAATGCTCCCTCTTGAGGGGGGGGGAAAAAACATATCAAAGACATACAGCTACACTAAGGCAACCATGCTGTGAGGAAGCTCAAACTAGCCACATGAAGGGAGAGAGGGAAGCCACATGGAGGAGCATGAAGATGCCAGACATGTGAGTGAAGCATTTATGCACTTCCAGCCCTGCCCCATCACCAGCTGATTGGAGCCGAGTTACTAGAGTAGAAGAACAACCTAGCTGAGCTCTGAATTCATGACCTACAATATTCTGAGCAAATAAAATGGTTCTTTAAACTTCTAGTTTTGGTATGCAACAATAGGAAACTAAATCAGTGAGAGTGTATCTATTACCAGTCACCCTTTTCCTCCTAAGCACAAATAATTTTAATGATTAGTATTCTATGGAGAGGTTTTTTTAAATTAACACATATAGAATATTTATAAAGATTAAAATAACAAGTACATATATTAATTACCCAGTTTAAGAAACAAAACATTATGAAAGGTAATAAAACCCCCCCCGTACATACTTGTACAACTGTATTTTCCTCCCTCCCCTTATGAAGTAACCACTATCTTGCAATGTTGTTTGTTCTGTTTTGTTTTGTTTTGTTTTGTTTTTACTGATGTGTAGTCTTATTATTTTTTAAGTGAAGTATAGTTGATTTACAATGTTTCAGGTATATAACAAAGTGATTCAGTCATATATATATGTATATATATATATATACACACACACATATATATATATTCTTTTTCAGGTTATTACAAATATTGAATATTTCCCTGTGCTATACAGTAGGCCCTTGTTGGTTATCTATTTTATATACAGTAGTGTGTATCTGTTAGTCCCACATTCGCAATTCATCCCCTTCCCCTCTTCCCCCTTTGGTAACCATAAGTTTGTTTTCTATGTCTGTGAGTCTATTTCTGTTTTATAAATAAGTTCCTTTGTATCACTTTTTTAGATTCCACATATAAGTGATATCATATGATATTTATATTTCTCTGTCTGACTTACCTCACTTAGTTTGATAATCTCTAGGTCCATCCATGTTGCTGCAAATGGCATTATTTCATTCTTTTTTATGGCTGAGTAATATTCCATTTCATATATATATACACACACACACACACACACACACACACACACACACACACACACACACACACACACACACACACACACACACACACATACATACACACACACACCCCACATCTTCTTTATCCATTCATCTGTCAGTGATTGTTTAGGTTGCTTCCATGTCTTGGCTATTGTAAATAGTGCTGCTATGAACATTGGAGTGCATGTATCTTTTCGAACTAGAGTTTTCGTCTTTTCCAGATATATGCCCAGGAGTGAGATTGCTGCATTATATGTTAGTTCTATTTTTAGTTTTTTAGTGAACCTCCATACTGTTCTCCATAGTGGCTGCAGCAAATTATATTCCCACCAACAGTGTAGGAAGGTTCCCTTTTCTCCACACCCTCTCCAGCTTTATTATTTGTAGACTATTTGATGATGGCCATTCTGACCAATGTGAGGTGATTGTAATCACATTGTAATTTTGATTTACATTTCTCTAATAATTAGTGATGTGCAGCAAGTTTTCATGTGCCTATTGGCCATCTGTATATTTTCTTTGGAGAAGTGTCTGTTTAAGTCTTCCACACATTTCTTGATTGGGTTGTTTGTTTTTTATATTGAGCTGTATAAGCTGTTTGTATATTTTGGAAATTAAGCCCTTGTCAGTTGCCTTGTTTGCAATATGTTCTCGCATTCCACAGGTTGTCTTTTCGTCTTGTTTATGGTTTCCTTTGCTGTGCAGAAGCTTTTAATTTTAATTAGGTCCCATTTGTTTATTTTTTCTTTTGTTTCTATTACTGTAGGAGATGGATACAAAAAAATATTGCTGTGATTTATGTCAGAGTATCCCACCTATGTTTTCCTCTAGGAGTTTTGTGGTATCCAGTTTTACATTTAGATCTTTTTTTTTTTTTTTTAAATGTTTCCAACTTTTCATTATCATATACAGTGCAGCGCTGGAATACATTTTTTTTTTTTTTGGCTGTGTGGGGTCTTCGTTTCTGTGCACGGGCTTTCTCTAGTTGTGGCGAGCGGGGGCCACTCTTCATCGCGGTGTGCGGGCCTCTCACTATCGTGGCCTCTCTTGTTGCGGAGCACAGGCTCCATATGTGCAGGCTCAGTAGTTGTGGCTCACGGGCCCAGTTGCTCCACGGCATGTGGGATCTTCCCAGACCAGGGCTCGAACACGTGTCCCCTGCATTGGCAGGCAGATTCTCAACCACTGCGCCACCAGGGAAGCCCCACATTTAGATCTTTAATCCATTTTGAGTTTATTTTTGTGTATGGTGTTAGAGAATGTCCTAATTTTGTTTTTTTACATGTAGCAGTCTGGTTTTCCCAGCACCACTTATTGAAGAGACTGTCATTTCTTCATTGTATATTCTTGCCTCCTTTGCTGTAGATTGACTGTAAGTGTGTGGGTTGATTTATGGGCTTTCTAGCCTGTTCCATTGATCTATATGTCTGTTTTTGTGCCAGTACCATTCTGTTTTGATTACTGTAGCTTTGTAGTATAGCCTGAAGTCAGGGTATACCACAGCTCTGTTTTTCTCAAGATTGTTTTGGCTATTAGAGACCTTTTGTGTTTCCATACAAATTAAAATTTTTTATTCTTGTTCTGTGAAAAATACCATTGGTAATTTGATAGGGATTGCATTGAATCTGTAGATTGCCTTGGGTAGTATGGTCATTTTAGTAATATTGTTTCTTCCAATTCAAGAACACAGTATATCTTTCCATCTGTTTGTGTGGTTGTTGTTTATTATTCTTAATGTACTATTCAGGCATGACTTATTTTCTTACATTTCACTTTATTGTGTTTTGCAGATAATGCACTTTTTACAAATTGAAGGTTTGTGGCAACCCTGCATTAGGCAAGTCTATTGGTGCCACTTTTCCTACAGTATTTGCTCACTTCATGTCTCTGTGTCATATTTTGTTAATTCTCACAATATTTCAAGCTTTTTCATTAGCGTTATATTTGTTATGGTGATCTGTGTTCAGTGATCTTTGATGTTACTACTATGACTCCCTGAAGGCTCAGATGATGCTTAAAATTTGTTAGCAATAAAGTGTTTTTAATTAAGGTATTTACATTTTTTAGACATAATTCTATTTCCCACTTAATAGACTGTAGTATAGTGTAAACATAACTTTTTTATTAATTAATTAATTTATTTATTTTTGGCTGTGTTGGGTCTTCGTTTCTGTGCGAGGGCTTTCTCTAGTTGCGGCAAGCGGGGGCCACTCTTCATTGCGGTGCGCAGGCCTCTCACTATCGCAGCCTCTCTTGTTGCGGAGCACAGGCTCCAGTTGCGCAGGCTCAGTAGTTGTGGCTCACGGGCCTTGTTGCTCCGTGGCATGTGGGATCTTCCCAGGCCAGGGCTCGAACCCATGTCCCCTGCATTGGCAGGCAGACTCTCAACCACTGCGCCACCAGGGGAGCCCTAAACATAACTTTTATATGTACGAGGAAACCCAAAAATTCGTGTGACTCGCTTTATTGTGATCATCTGGAACTGAACCTGCAATATCTCTGAGGTATGCCTGTATTTTTGCTAAATGTCTATTTTTTCTTAAGCACTATAGATTATTATATAAATGTAATCTTCATACAAATGGCATTTTACTACATCATCCATCAGCAAGCTGTCATTTTTTATGCACTATTAATTTTTAGTGATTCATCTATATTGATACAGGGTGTTCTGAGTTGTTTCCAGTTGTTTGTACTACAGTGTTGCTATAAATATTCTTGTCTCTTATGCACCTAGGAGTGAAAATGCTGGGTTTTAGGGTATGCACAGTATCAAATTGTTTATCAAGTCACCAGTACATTTTTTACACAATTGTCCTTACTTTCTTGAGATTTGCTGAGCTCAAAATATAACAGTGGAGATATGCTTCCCTTTATAGTTTTGCTTTGGTAAGGTCAATATGCAGGTTGTTTCACCTTAGCATTTGATATGAAATAATATATTAATATTAATTCAATAATATTAATATATTAATAAAATATATTAAATAATATACATGAATTAGAAATAGTTTAATATATAAATAATATATTTATAATGTTAAATTATATATTTATTAAATATATTATATACTATATTCTATTTATTTGTATAGCTAGGAGAATAATGGTTCAGAGTGTGGGAGCGAAGTCAGAAATGGTTAAAATTCATCTCTTATGAACAAAATTTGGCTTTCTGGGAGCCACAGGTCATTCCTCCTCTTCCTTTTTCTCCTCTTTATTTTTAAAATTCATAACCAAAAGCAAAAATAAAAATTTCAAACAGACTTATTTACTCCCTATGCCAGCACATTCACCTCCTGGTTATTCTTTTTTTAAATCAGAAGATTCATTTATCTCCCCTGCCTGCCTCTTTGTCCTTTGATGCAATTCTGGTATTTTATATAACACTGACTTCTACAGTTCCTCTGTAACTTAGTCTCTTTCTGCAGGACATAACTCTAAAGAACACAATTAAACAGAACAGAAGAGGATTTTAAAGTAGAGATAAAAAGCTATTTCTCCACAATAATGGTGGAATAGATTTATACATGTTTATACAAACTTATACAACTTATACAAATTTATACAACTACTATTGGTAGTTCCCAATCCACCACCAGAAATCAACAGCAAAATATCTACACAGTAGCAGTCTGAATTGTTGCCCAGAGTGCTGTACTTGTAAATATGTAATGGAAAAGAACTCTAAACTGGGTTTCACATTTGCCTTGATAACACACTCTTCACGCAGAAAGCAGCACCTGAGCTACAGATTCTACCAATTTAGGTTCCTTGCAGTAGGAAAAATACATACGTGGAGGAAGCATTTCTTGTCTCCAAATATTTTACCCTTGTCTCATATTGTTTCAGGGAGAATACTCTCTCAAACTCCGTACAAACTCTATCTAACAGCAATATTTTGTATAACTTAATTCCAGACATCATTTCAATAGTCCCTCTTTCGTGTCATCTAAAGTTTAAATCAAATTCTTGAACAGAGTTGCAGAGCAAAACTAAGGTTTTCAAAGATTTATATTCACAGGAGAGCAGTGTATTTAATTCTTGATGATCATTAGTTTGAAACTAATGATAACTCCACTCCAAACTTGAGGAATGAGAGGAAGGAGACATAGTTTGAATTTTTAAGTATCTAGCATGTGAATCTCCTTTACCTCATTATATATAATTTGTTTTTGTTTGAATCTTATAGTACCTTTCCTCAATTTGTAATTGCAACTGAAATGAAATAATAATTACTAACACTTATTAAAATATTATTGAACACCATATGCCAGATACTGTGTTAATTGTTTTACACACATTTTATTTAATTCTCTCAATCAATTTATGAATCAATAATGCCCCATTTTACATATGAGAAAATTGAAGCATATAGACTTTCCCTTATTATTTGGGTTTATACGAAAATCTATCATTGTGTTTATTCAATTTCAGACATTTGAAACACAGTAAAACTGAAAATATATAAACTTAACAGTTAAGAACATTATTTAGAAAGTATTCAGTTAAAATTAACAAAAAATATAAAGAAACACAGTAAATTAATTATATGGAAGCTCTTTAAATAAACCTATTCAACCCCAAATCAATATGAAATTGAGACTAAACTGTCCTCTAACTAAAATATTTTAACTAAAATATCTTTATTTAATGAAAATATTTTCATTCATACTTTAATTCCCTATATGAATTGCAGGAAACTATTTATAATGAAAAATAGTCCTTTACATACTTTATAGACTTTCAAAATGGCATTTTTGATTCCAGCCCTTGGTGAAATCATTGGTTTTTGTGTCGTGATCATGACCAATCACTTTCTGTTCTCTTTGGTTTGTCATGGAATTCCTGATATTTTACTCTATACGTCTGTGTTCCATTAATTGAACAATCAAGTTTATGATGTGAACAGATAAAATATTTGCTAATAAATTCTGTTAAGTTTATCAGATTTCTTTTTCTTAAAAATGGATGAAATGAGGAAGAATGCAAGTGTGTAGATTTTTTTCTTTTATGCTTGCTAATATTTAGTAAACACTGGAAGGAAATAGGAGAAAATTTCCTGCAATACCTAAGCAAATAATACCACAATTAGTTTATTTAAAAAAAAAAAGATGATTGCATATAATTGTGTATAGTTACTGAAGTAACAGTTTAAAATAAGTAATGAGGGAAGCATAAATTTAGAAATGTCATTTTATATCAAGCTATTTATTTTGTCTTTTGATAAATTGTTGGAATTTATACCTGGTATTGGGGAGAAAGAAATTTTTTTGTGCCCTTCTAGGTTCTTCTGGCTGGTCTAAAAATTAAATTAACATGAGACAGATTAACAGGAGAAAGTCAAACAAAAGTTTAATAACATGTATACATGGGAGAGACCCAGGAAGACTGAGTAACTTGCCAAAATGGCTGAGACCTTCACCTTAAATAGCATCTTCAGCTAAAGATAAAAGAGGATATTGAGGGTAGTGGTTTGGGACTTCACAGATGAGGAAGGCAATTCACATGGAGATGGAAAAGCAAAGGTTTTGTAAACCAATGTTTGCTGGGCCAGGCAGAGACAATGGGACACTGAGTGTACTCTGATCTCTAAGCCCTGTAGGTTTCCTGCACCACACCTACCATGTATTCTTTGTAGATATCTCTGGTGACAGGGGAACAGGTCCTGTATCTAAATTCTTTTAGGCAGTTAAGGGAGAGGTAACAAGAAAACCTTCCTGATTCTTCTGTTTCTTAAAAATAATCAGCATAAATTAATCCACATGTCAAAGGGACATATTT
Source organism: Balaenoptera borealis (assembly GCF_965194805.1). Lineage (NCBI taxonomy): Eukaryota > Metazoa > Chordata > Mammalia > Artiodactyla > Balaenopteridae > Balaenoptera > Balaenoptera borealis. The sequence continues at coordinate 23,521,683 of NC_138881.1, read as the reverse complement.
TGGGGTGGCAAATTTTGCTCCTCTACACTGGAATATAAAATCAATTAATTTGTACCTCTAGGAATAATCGAATCATAGTTATATGTTCTATATTGAAATATGTTTCCTTCTTTATAAAATAACTCATTTCTCATTTTTTATCTGCTTCCTCTGTATGTAGAACTTGAGGTATATTTTTTAATATTACATTTCAATGAGATGAAAGTAACAATGACAACAGGAAAAATACCTGAATTTTATATTGTCACACATGTTAAATTTTAAGGAAATAAACATTCTTGCAACGTAAGAATTTGGAAATTTCACAAAATGAAATGCCTTTTAAATGTTACCGCATCACTGTCATTCTAAGGAGGATTTGTTACATGCTTAATTGTTTGATAGATTTAGATTCCACATGGAATTCACTCATTCATTTGTTCATCAAATATTTATTAAGTGCCTGTCAGGCACTAGGACTTGTACTAGGTAGTAAGGATGCAGGATATGGCTCAAGTATCTTACAACAGTCAGAAAAGAAAACAAACTGATAGTTTAATTTAGAAAGCAAAACAGAAGTGTTTATGTGTGTTTCCAGAAGTAAGAAATTCTCTTATGGGGAAGGAAGATAAGAACAAGTAATGATAAAATGTATGTGTATGTTCTCTCTACCATTAAAATAGTAAGGACCTCAATAAAGATGCCATACCTTATTTTTGTCTCATTCAAAGTGGGATTTTCTGTTATAACCAACAACCCCCAGATCTCAGCGGCTTACCAAACGGAGTTGTATCGCTTCTTTTGTCACAGATAAATTGGCTATTTGGTGGAAAGCTTTTCAAAGGAGGGATTCAGAATGAGATTTTCCATTCATTCAGTGGATCCACCACTTCTAGAGCCTTGGAGCTCTCCTGTGAGCCTTCTGCAGCAAGCCTAGAGGCAAAACGTAACAGACATAGTGGGTAGCAAATTGTCTTAGTAGTCAGGACTGGAAGTGCCATATATCAAATCTGCTCACATTCTATAGGCCCGAACTCCATCATGTGACTCAAACTTAACTCCAGTGGTTTGTGGAAAAAAGAGAACTTGGATTATTTTTGAACAACTTGCCAAATTCTACCACATATTTTTTTCTCCAAACCAGCCCAATGCCTGACAGATACTTGCTATTAATAAATGTTTGTTGAACTCTTAGTTTGTATTAAAAAGAATTTGAGCAAAGTAAATATACTTCTGTAGCCCCCAAATATCTGTTTTTGATTTGCATTTTACAGACTTAATCTTTATTCAAAATTAATTGTGTATAGTAAGCAACTAGCTACACTATATCCTTTAATCCTTATAACAATAACCCTTTATTTTTTCCATTTTTCTCACAAGGAAAACAAGGATCCTCAAAATTAAATTACCTGCCCCAAATCATATAAGGCAGGCAGTCTGATTTCACTGAGCTTTGTTATTTGGTGGTGATTTTGATCATTTTCAGTTTTTTAAGATTATTGTTAAGTGTGCAGTGTTGGTCCCAATAAACTTAGGCAAAAGGACTTTGTGACTTAAGTAAGAAATATATATTTGGTCTTCATCCCTGTTTCTGACACAGAGCTCCTAAAACCCTTGGAATTTCCTAAATGGTGAGAGTAATTGAGGTGTCTTTTTTTATGATAATGAGGTGACTTTTGGACCCACCTAAAGTTGGTGGCTGTTTGCCAGGGGAACCAACCAGGTGATTAGAGGGTTGGAACTTTCAGTCCCACCCCCCAACCTCGGGAGAGGGGGATGGGGTAGTGTGGGGAGGAGAGGGGGGAGCTGGAGGTTGAATCAATTGCCAATGGCCAATGGTTTAATTAATCATGCCTAAGTAATGAAGCCTCCACCAAAACCCAAAAGGACTGGGTTTGGAGAGTTTCCTGGTTGGTGAACCTGTAGAGATTGGCGGGGGGGGGGGGGGGGGCGGGGGGGGGGAGTGATAGGCTGGAGAGGGCATGGGAGCTCCACGCCCTGTCTGCATACCTTGCCCTATGCATCTCTTCCATCTAGATGTTCCTAAATTATATCCTTTTATAATAAATCAGTGACCTAGTAAGTAAAATGTTTCTCTGAATTCTGTGAACTGCTCTAGCTAATTAATTGAACCCCTTGAGGGCGTCTTAGGAACCTCTCTGATTTATAGCCAGTTGGTTAGAAGCACAGGTAACAACCTGGCCTTGTGACTGGTGTTGGAAGTCAGCCAGGGTGGTGATGGGGAAGGGCAGGGTGGAGCTGTGGTGTCTTGTGGGACAGAATCCTTAACCTGTGGAATCGGACATCATTTCTGGGTAGATAGTGTCAGAACTGAGTTGAATTGTAGGATACCCAGCTGATGTCCCAAGAGTTGCTTGTTGTTGCGGGTTACCCTCCCTGACATTGGAATTGGTACCAGAACCTAGTTAAGCTTTTATTCTCTTAGGTGGAGATGATATTAGGACACAAAAAGAGAAGGTTTAGAGCAGGTTGAATAATGGCAATGTACTCTACATGTGGGTACAGAAGCAAACTCGGTAGCATTGACTTTAAATGTACTTACTAATAATCTACATTTTCTGAAATAGGCCAAATGGTGTTTCATAAACCTGGCTAGCCTAGCTGTTAATAGAGGGTGTTCTGTCAGTCATGGAGGTGTGGGTCAAAAATATTTGTTAAAAGTAGTGCACCAAAATGTTTTAAAATGGAAGACAAGTGTTCTGAATGTTCATCATTAAATAACTTTATGTCTATACCTAAAAGAGGAGATTTTTCATATAGCCTCTCTCCACTGCTGCGACACACTGAATACCATTAATCAGATTCCGGGGCTTAGTATGACATAACATTGAGCTACAGGACTGATCTAGTAACCCCAGTTTATGGGATTGTTACGTCTTCTTGGAGAATTGTCCCCTTTATCATTATGTGATGTCCCTCTTTATTCCATATCATTTTTCTTGCTCTGAAGTTGGCTTTATCTGAAATTAACACACCTAATCAACTTTCTTTTGATTAGTGTCAGCATGGTACATATTTCTCCATCCCTTTACTTTTCTTTTCTTTTTTAATCAATCTGTGTCTTTACATTTACAGTAACTTTCTTGTGAATGATGTGCAGTTGGGTCTTGTATTTTTATCCATTCAGATAGTCTGTATCTTTAAATTGGTGTATTTAGACCATTCATATTTAAATTAATTATTGATAGAGTTGGATTAATATCACTGACATTTTAATTGTTTTTGTATCTGTTGCCCTTTTTCTTCATTTTTCCCTTTTTTTTATTTTTATTTTTTTGCCTTTCTTTTTCTTCCTTCTTTGGCTTTAATTGAGCATTTTACATAATTTCATTTTCTCTCCTCTTAGCATATCAATTATTCTTTTTTTTTATTTTAGTGTTTGCCCTGGAGTTGGCAATATACAACTAATATAAGTCTATGTTCAAATAACATTATACTGCTTCATAGATAGTGTGGGTACCTTATAACAATATATCCCGAATTCCTCTCTCTCATCCTTATAACACTGTTGTCACTCATTCCACTTATCTGTAACCTATAGTCACTGAATACATTGTTGTTATTATTATTTTGAGCAACCTATTATCTATTAGATCAATTAAGAATAAGAAAAATAAAAGATTTTATTTTACTTTCATTTATCCCTTCTCTAATGCTCTAAGTCTCTGACATATATCACTTTCCTTCTCTCTGAAGAACTTCTTTAAAATTTCTTGCAAGGCAAGTCTACTGGCAACAAATTTTCTCTTAATTTATGTTTGTCTGTGTAAGCCTTTATTACTCCTTTACTGTTTTTCTTAATTGTAGTAAAATACAAAGAATGTAAAATTGGTTATTTTTTAACCATTTTAAGTTTACAATTCAGTGACATTAATTATATCACTCCTATCTCAAAATTTTTTTCATCATTCCAAACAGAAACTCTGTTCCTTTCTTTCTTCTCTTTCTGGTATTCCCATTCCAGCTATGTTATACCTTTTGTAATTATCCCACAGTTCTTGGTTATCTGTTCCATTTTTTCTCTTTGCTTTTCAGTTTTGGAAGTTTTTATTGGCTTCCTCTAAAGCTCATTTTTTCTTTCTTTAGCTGTGTTCAGTTTACTGATCAGCCCATCAAAGGCATTCATTTTTTATTTAAGTGGTTTTGATTTCTAGCGTTTCCTTTTGATTCTTTCTTAGAGTGTCTGTTGCAGGAAGGGGGACCCCTTCCAGGGCCTGAGAATGAGCTCTTGTCTAACACTCGGAAATGAATTGTCCGAGGAGATGCACGTGCTGACAAAGCAAGAGACTTTATTGAGAAGGAGGCCTGGGAAGAGAGCAGCAGGGTAAGGGAACCCAGGAGAACTGCTCTGCCACGTGGCTCACAGTCTCGGGTTTTATAGTAATGGGGTTAGTTTCCGGGTTGTGTCTGGCCAATCACTCTGACTCAGGGTCCTTCGTGGTGGCACTTGCATGGCTCAGCCGAGATGGATTCCAGCGAGAAGGATTCTGGGAGGTTGGTAGGACGTATGGACTGACATCTCCTCTCTCCTTTTGACCTTTCCCGAATTCTTCCAGTTGGTGGTAGCTTGTTAGTTCTGCATACCTTACGAGGACCTCCTATTGTAAGAGAACTCATGCAAGTGGTTATTATCGTGCCTGGCCAGGGCGGGTGGTTTCGGTCAGCTGTTCCCTAACATTTCCATCTCTCTGCTGCTTACACTGTCCGTTCTTGCATGTTGTCCACTTTTTCCATTGAAGCCCCTAGTATATTAGACTTAGTTATTTTAGATTTCCAGTCTGATAATTCCAGCATCTCTGCTATATCTGAGTCTGGTTCTGATTCTTGGTTTGTTTCTTCACACTGTGTTTTTCACCTTTTGCCATGCTTTGCTCTTGTTGTTGAAAGATGTAACGTGGTGGGCAAAAAGAACTAAGGTAAATAGGTCTTTTGTGTGAGGTTTTATATTCATCTGGCTGTGTGTTAGGCTGTATTTACTGTTTGCTATAATGTTGGTGTCAGAGGCAAAAATTTTCTCTGCTGTCCTTGTTTTGGTCTCCCCTGTTGTATTTCAGTTTTCCTAGAGAGTTCTTAAATAGAGTCTAAGCCTTGGAATTCTTTTCAGCTGCAATGCCCTGTTATTTATTCAGGATGGCTAGAATGGACTGGATTTGGGTTTTTCCCTTCCCCCACATGGAAGGCTAGAGGGGCCTGGAGTTGGATATGTCTCTTCCCCTACCTGAGTTAGGCTTTGTTAACACTCACATTGGTTAGGCTCTGGTAAAATAATTTCCCTTGAGGACAGTCTTCTGTTAATGAGAGCAAACCCTATAGCTTTTTTTCAAAGTGGTTACTTTTCCCTTCCTACTTTTTTCCAACTCATGGATGCGTGAGATTTTTATCTAATCTTCACTCAGAAAACATGGTGGTAAAATTCAATACCTGCTGGTAAAAGTGTAGAAGCCCCCACTAAGGACGGGCCCACAGGAGTTTTTATCTCTCAGATTAGTACACACTCAGTCTACAATTATTCAATTACCCTTTAAGTGTTCCTACAAATCTCCAGCTGTGGCTTCTCCTCCTGGGAAGCTCAGATTCTCTGTTTCATCTCTCTTTTTGGACCAGTGGATTGCCCTGTGACCTCAATTCTCTAATGGATCTCAGATACGTTGTTGATTTTCAGTTTGTTCAGCTTTTTGTGAGAATAGGAGTTTATGGCTTTCAAGCTATTTACATGTCTGGTAAGCAGAAGTCACTATAATTTGTGGGAAGCTTACTGTTAAAGTCTATTTCCTTTAAAAGTTTCCTGCTGAATAGCAAGGAGTTCTAAATATTTTGGAAAGAAATTTGTCTTGGAAAAATATATATATAATTCCTTAATAATTAGCAAACTTTGTAAAGAGTAAACCCAACAATAATTAGATATATGATAGTTGTTTGGGTCAAAATACTTCAAAATCCTCACTTCAATTCACATAACCTAGAATCCCTCAGTTTTTGTCTTTGAATTACCACTGTGAACTACAGGTTAGAGGTTCCCTAATTATTCATTTATTAGAGGTTAACCGCACTAGTTTTCTAAAGCAGTTTGACTACACTATTATTACATAGTACCCTAATCAGAGCAATCTGATAATTTTTTACATAAGACATCAGTTGAAGTCTTTGCTCAAGTTATTTTTAGAAAATATCTGTCTTGTCAGTTGCAGAGAACTTCTATGACATTTAAAAATGCCTATACAATTATTTACAGGTACTCAGCTGCAATGTAGTAGATTTTAAAAACAAGTTATATTACTTGTACAGCAAACTGTGAATTGATGTATCATAGGTTGGGTTCCCTGGGAAGCCAACTTTGAAACTCAGTTTATTTTGCAGGTTTTTTATGCTGGAGTGTCACTGGGTTCAAAAGCAGTGGAAGGGAGGAGAAGAAAGCAGAAGTGGGAGGAGGGAGAAGTCAGTTCTGAGGCAGGCCCATCAGGAGTCTCAGTCCATCCCATGGGGGAAGGTCTGGAATTAGACTGGTCCTTCAGAATTGTCCCTCATGGGATCAAAAGGCTAGGTGTTTCTACTCCCATCTTAAGCAGTCATTGGATCTGGGCTGCCTGAGAGGCGTGACCTTGAGTAAGGCAACTGAAATGATACCTAAAGGAGCTGAGAGTAAATGGGGCAACGAGTCTCTCCTTGAGGAGAAACTGTGTGTTGCATCTCTCTGCTTATCATGACCTGATAGTTGGATTAAAAAGCACATTTCAATACCTTCTTCATTTAAATATGATTTGAGGTTAAACAACAGTCAAGGAATTGAGAGACCTTGATTTTATCACCTCAACAGATATTCATCTCTATGTGAGATTAGCTAACATAAAAAGCAGATATTCCTTTTTACAGGGAATTTTTACAAAGGGATGCATTACAAACCAGAAATAGTTCAGAAATTTAAAACACTGTATGAACCCAGTAAAAGTTGCTCTTATAGAGTGGTGCCCTTTTTATTTTAGTAAAATTGAAGTTAGGACTTTTTATTTGATGGCATCTTGCTAAAATGTATTACATGTGCTATTGCCTTTATAGTCCAAGTGAGATGAATACTATTTCAAGTTTTTAAAAATGATCTTTGGTCAACATTTTGATTACATATTATATTATATTATATTAATTATATTATATTAATCATATTATATTAATTATATTATATTATATTATATTATATATAAAATTGGCGTATACCCAAGAACTCCCCAAGAGGGTGGTCCAATTTGGTTGGGAAAGTGACTATAGAGACGGTATGTGTTAAAAGGTTAATTTGGAAGAATTCCACACTGAGCTAAAGAGAAAAAACAGTGTAGTTGAGAAAGACCAGGACGTTCACTGAGGTGAAAGTTAAGTCAAGGTTTGCCAGTTGTTTTAAGGCCAGGATGTTGAAGAGTATGGAAAGAAAAGGAGGGAGAACAGGGTTGAGAACATTAGAAAGGCAGATGGAGAACATCCTTAAGAATAATCATCTAGGCTGAAAATTTGTGATAATGTGCTGAGTTTGTACAATACCCAGCAGAATATTCCATATGAATATTATAAAATTAAAATTCCTTACATCTACTCGCTTTATGTTCAATACTTCATTCAACACATACTTACTGCTTTCCCACTGTGAACTGTTATGAAAATTTTGAATCTTAATTTTTCATTCTGCAACTAAATGTATACAGAAGTCAGAGAAAAAATCCAGTATATTTATAATTTCCCATTTATTTACCATACCCTTAAATTTATTTGGCCAGAATCAACCGTACTTTTCTCCTCCCTTAGTTGCTTTCACATATATGAAAATAGTAATGAAATTATGCTTTATGACATTTCTGGTAAGATGTATGTCTTTACCATTGGCTTGTATAACAAGCAATTAAGAATAAACGTTACTTAGAATTCCACAATACCCTTTCTTAATTTTCTTTTGTCAAGAGCATAAATTTATAAAGCTTTCAACACCAAACCTTAAAGGTTTTAGTGAGGGAGCAAAGAAACAATTTATTTCTATTTTGCACTTTATTAATTCTTAGTTTTTTGTAGTGCCATTGAAGCAATTTAAGTTCATCTGTGGAAATTTAAGTTTTTCACACTGGAACTATGACAAACAGATGTAATTTTAAAATATTTTGTAGCAGTAGGGATAAAGAAAACAGGACAGATGTTTATATAATCTTTTCATGCTCTGGGTTGAAGGTGAAGATTAATTATAAGGATAAGATGTTAGACCACAGAGAATGTGACTGTTATTAGGGGAATTTTCATGAAGTTCTAAACCAGCACTTCTGAAGTATTACTATGTACTGATTTTTCTAACTGGACTGGATATACAAATAACTACTTTTAGGATTTAGGGAAAGGAAGTAATATATTTATTCTACACATTTTGAACTCCCTTCCCCCAAACAAAAAATGATTGAAGTATTTTGATTAATTATAAATATCAAAATTTGGGAAAAAATATCCCTTTGAAATTAGCATGCAATAATTTAAAACACTTCCTTAAGGAGTCACACTTTGCATTTCAAAAGTATAGTATGTAATTTGTATTTCCTATTCTTGGTTGTGTAAGGTAGCACAATAATATCTTAAAACAAAATAAGCTTAATAGATTTTATTTGTTGATTTAGTTTGGATAAACATTTCAAATTTTCACTAGAAAGACAATATGAGCTTTTTTATTGAAAGGTTTATAAGAAATAATATGCAGAATATTACTTGGTATATAAATATGCTAGATGTGTTTAGTTTCATTCCCACAATATTGTGGCAAAATGAATACTACTGTCCCCCTGATAGCATTGATTTCAATTGTGTTATTAAGAAATATAACCTTTTCAATAAATTAAGCGTATTACAATTTCCATCAAAATCAAACCAGTTTTTTTTTTTAAAAATTGAAAGGTAACTTCAGTAAAGATGTAGAATTCAGTTAAATAAACAGTAACAGTGATTTCATTTAGATATAATCTCACTAAAGAGTGCTAGAAAATTCTACATTTGTTTAGGGTTTGGATATCCTAATTTGTGGAGCATGAAGATAACATGCACCTTTCCTGTGCATGTGTGCTTTATAACCATTTTGGAAGCAAGGAGCTTAAAAGACTGTTTTTGGTCTGTAATCCTGCATGCTTCTAAACCTTATTCATATTTTGAATTTTAGCTGTTCCCAATATGCTGGCATGGTGGCTTTATTTTAGCTATTGATCTTAAAGACAACAGAGGAGAAATTTAATGCACTTTATGGAAGCACAGATATCATTTTAAAATTATTAAAGTTCAGAATCATTATGCCCATTCCCCTAAATAAACTGCATGCATCTTGTTCTTCTGCTTCTCTTTAAGCTTGATTACATCTCTGCTCAATTACAGAAATGAGCTTTTAATTGGACTTCCTTAATTGGAAGCTTGGTGGTTGCAGAGCACAACTGCTCACTTATTCCTTAAGAATCAGTTAGGTCTGGTCTATGTGAATGCAATATGAAAGAATGACGAAGATTGGTGAGGTCTCCATAAATATAATGTGATTCCTAATGCAGGCTTCTAAATTACAAATGATACACTATGATTAGCCATATCCAACCCTGTCATTTTATTTGTGTCTCCTTGGTGTCTGGTAGTCCTTACAAGACATCTGTAAATGTAAATATTTTTAAGTATCTTTAATAAAAAATAATGACAGTATGGTTTATTAAAAATTGAAACATGTTCATTTATAAAAATTAAAATACTCAAAAATTCTACTCATTTTACAAAAATAGAATTATACTCTATGTGTTCTTTTTAAATTAGAAAGTAATTTAGTTTTGTGAAAACAAAATAAACTGAAGGGAAACATGGCATAGCAGCACTTCACATAAATGTTTATTTGAAAAATCTAAATGATACGACTAAATGTAAAAATAGACTTTCAAAAACATAAAGAATTTGGAGCCATTTTGGTGTCAATACATGTTTATGTTTCAAATCTACATGATACATTTTGACACCTTCCTGGGAAACTTGAGAAAATTGGCACTCAGCCACTTATTCCAACTTTACCTTCTCCATCCTCAGCTTTTATTCACTTATAATAATTTTACTATTGTCAAGTTTTATCATATTTATGTACTCTTTTTGAACTCTAAACTTACAATAGGATCAATTCAGTAAATTTAAATTGATTCATTGCTTATCATCGTTTCCGTCATTCCTGATTTCTTTATTTTAAATCACACAACTAATTAGTTGTGTTTCATGATCAGGTAGTATTTGTTTGTGAGTTTAATTTGTGAGAGGGAAGCTGTATTTTCTGGGTATTATATGCCTTAGAGTACTTTCTTTTCTTTCTTTCTTTGCTGCAAAAAGCTTTATTGTTTCCATTTGGTCCAAGGCTTGGGAGAGCGCTCCAGGGTGGTTAAAAAGCTGCCTAGTGGCTGCAGAGAGGGGCTTCAGGCAGAAGCCCTGACGCCAGAGGGGCTCCTCAAAGGCCGCTGGGCTCCGGAGGCTCCTAGTCGTGCTGGAGGGTGAGCCTTTCGACGAGGGACTCGCCCAGCCCCGCCTGGGGACCGGCCGGCCTGCGGAGGTTGGTCAGGTGATCGCGCATCTTCTGGATGAGTTTCACCTGCTCATCTAGGCGGCGGCTCTCTGGGAAGTCACAGAGGCGGGGGTCTGCGCGGGCAGAGCCCAGGCCGTGCAGGTCCGCAGGGGCCTGGTTCAGGTTCTGCTCCATGATAATGGCGGCTTCCACAGCGTCCTGGGTTTCACCCCGCTCATCCTGAGACGCTTCTGCACGTCCTGGAAGAGGGCGCGGCCGCCGCGCTGTTTCTGCATTTTCAAGAGGCGCTGGGCGCCCTCACGCTTCCCCTCGGGCACTTCGCGGAGAAAGTGGCCCAGGCCCTCCAGAGCCGCGTCGTGGCGGTGGAAATAGGAGCCCAGAGAGAGGTAGGTGCGCGAGGCCCGCAGGTGCATGTTGACCAGGCGGTTGACGGCGGCCTCCACCTTGGGGGAATCATTCTGACGAATCTGGGAGGTCGTGGTGGATCGGTAATATGGCGTTAAGCTCAAAATATGGTGCTGGCGGTCCCGATGGCCGAGGACAGCTGAGCGGCTGGTTCCGAAGGTTGCGAGTGGAACACAGGTTGGAGGGGGGTCGGAGGCGGGAGCAAGGGGCGCCCCTGGGTCTGTTCTGTCCACACACCGTTGTAGCAGGAGACAGAGCCGTGGGACTGCCCAGTGCACTGCTTGCCTTAGAGTATTTTCTATTGTCTTTTCACTTGAAGAGATACTTGGCTGGGTATAAAATTCTTGAAACATGGTTTCTCCCTCACTATGGCATAACTTTGCTGCATAATCTTCAGCTGATGTTGATTTGTAGAAGGCTGAAGTCAATGTACAGTTGACCCTTTTTTTTTTTTTAATATTTATTTATTTGGTCGTGTCAGGTCTTAGTTGTGGCTCGCGGGCTCCTTAGTTGAGACATGCGGGCTCCCTAGCTGTGGCATGAGAACTCTTAATTGCAACATGCATGTGGGATCTAGTTCCCTGACCAGGGATTGAACCCAGGCCCCCGGCATGGGGAGCGTGGAGTCCCAACCACTGCGCCACCAGGGAAGTCCCCAGTTGACCCTTGAACAACATGAGTTTGAACTGCACGGGACCACTCACATGCAGATGGTTTTCAATAAATATGGTACTACCCCATCCGCAGTTGGTTGAACCCAAGGATGCAGAACCAGTATATGGAAGGCTGATCGTAAAGTTATAGGTGGATTTTTGACTGGTGGGGGGGGTCAACGATGAGAGGTTGCCCCCAACCCGTCCCCATTTTTCAAGAGTCAACTGTACTTTCCATCACCTTCTACACGACTTGCTCTGCCTCTGCCAATGTCCATTTATATAGTTTTAATACATTTAATGTTCAGTGATTTACCACAATATGCCTCGGCATTAAGCATTTCATTTCAGTTTTTCTAGAGACAGTGTGCCCTTTTGGTGTACATATTAAAATCTTTATTTCATTGAAAACTTCTGTTTTACATTTAAATACTTTTTAAGTTTAATTTTTATTCCATATTTCTCATTTCCATAATCCTTCATTATTCTTCAGGTCTGATCTTTTCAGTTTTGTTTTGGTAATAATCTCATGCCTGCTAGCCACGTTCTTCATTACGTTTTCATTCAAGTGCCTCTTCCATTTGTGTTTATTCTAATTTGTATTTAATCTCTGAATTGTTTTATATTCTTCCTTGGCTTCCTGGAGCCCTAGCAACTCATAATTTGTTTCCTTCTCTGTACTGAAGTCTTTATTATGTTCTTCTTCTCTGTAGCATGTTTTATTTATTTTTAATTTAATTTTTTATTTTATGTGGGGGCATAGTTGATTTATAATGTTATGTTTTTATTATGTTCTTTAAAGCATTTGCACAGAACATTAAATGGTTCTGTGTTGTTTTTAAGAAAAAGAAAAATAACCTTGTCACTTGTTTCCTCTTTTTTTTTGTAGTAAATGAATTTATTAGAGTCCCTGCTGACCTCTTTTTTTTTTTTAACATCCTTATTGGAGTATAGTTGCTTTATAATGTTGTGTTAGTTTCTGCTGTATAACAAAATGAATCAGCTATATGTATACATATATCCCCATATCCCCTCCCTCTTGCATCTCCCTCCCACACTCCCTATCCCACCCCTCTAGGTGGTCACAAAGCACTGAACTGATCTCCCTGTGCTATGCGGCTACTTCCCACTAGCTATCTATTTTACATTTGGTAGTGTATATATGTCAATTCTACACTCTCACCTCGTCCAAGCTTACCCTTCCCCCTTCCCATGTCCTCAAGTACATTCTCTACGTCTGCATGTTTATTCCTGTCCTGTACCTAGGTTCATCAGAACCATTTTTTTTTTTTTTAGATTCCATATACATGTGTTAGCATGTGGTATTTGTTTTTCTCTTTCTGACTTACTTGACTCTGTATGACAGACTCTAGGTCCGTCCACCTCACTACAAATAACTCAATTTCATTTCTTTTTATGGCTGAGTAATATTCCATTGTATATATGTGCCACAACTTCTTTATCCATTCATCTGTTGATGGACCCTTAGGTTGCTTCCATGTCCTGGCTATGGTAAATAGTGCTACAATGAACACTGTGGTACATGTCTCTTTTTGAATTATGGTTTTCTCAGGGTATATGCCCAGTAGTGGGATTACTGGGTCATATGGTAGTTCTATTTTTAGTTTTTTAAGGAACCTCCATACTGTTCTCCATAGTGTCTGTATCAATTTACATTCCCACCAGCAGTGCAAGAGGGTTCCCTTTTCTCCACACCCTCTCCAGCATTTATTGTTTGTAGATTTTTTGATGATGGCCATTCTGACCAGTGAGAGATGATACCTCATTGTGGTTTTGATTTGCATTGCTCTAATGATTAGTGATGTTGAGCATCCTTTCATGTGTTTGTTGGAAATCTATATATCTACTTTGGAGAAATGTCTGTTTAGGTCTTCTGCCTGCTTTAGATTGGGTTGTTTGTTTTTTTTTTAATATTGAACTGCATGAGCTGCTTGTATATTTTGGAGATTAATCCTTTGTCAGTTGCTTCATTTGCAAATATTTTCTCCCATTCTGAGGGTTGTCTTTTCATCTTGTTTATAGTTTCCTTTGCTGTGCAAAAGCTTTTAAGTTTCATTAGGTCCCACTTCTTTATTTTTGTTTTTATTTCCATTTCTCTAGGAGGTGGGTCAAAAAGGATCTTGCTGTGATTTATGTCATAGAGTGTTCTTCCTATGTTTTACTCTAAGAGTTTTATCGTGTCTGGCCTTACATTTAAGTCTTTAATCCGTTTTGAGTTTATTTTTGTGTATGGTGTTAGGAAGTGTTCGAATTTTATTCTTTTATATATAGCTGTGCAGTTTTCCCAGCACCACTTATTGAAGAGGCTGTCTTTTCTCCCTTGCATATTTTTGCCTCCTTTATCAAAGATAAGGTGACCATATGTGCATGAGTCTATCTCTTGGCTTTCTATACTGTTCCATTGATCTATATTTCTGTTTTTGTGCCAGCAACATACTGTCTTGATTACTGTACCTTTGTAGTATATTCCGAAGTCCAGGAGCCTGATTCTTCCAGCTCCGTTTTTCTTTCTCAAGGTTGCTTTGGCAATTTGGCGTCTCTTGTGTTTCCATACAAATTGTGAAATTTTTTGTTCTAGCTCTGTGAAAAATGCCCTTGGTAGTTTGATAGGGATTGCGTTGAATCTGTAGATTGCTTTGGGTAGTATAGTCATTTTCACAATGTTGATTCTTCCTATCCAAGTACACGGTATCTCTCCCCATAGGTTTGTATCATCTTTAATTTCTTTCATCAGTGTCTTATAGTTTTCTGCATACAGGTCTTTTGTCTCTTTAGGTAGGTTTATTTCTAGGTATTTTATTCTTTTTGTTGCAATGGTAAATGGGAGTGCTTCTTAATTTCTCTTTCAGATATTTCATCATTAGTGTATAGGAATGCTAGAAATTTCTGTGCATTAATTTTGTATCCTGCTGCTTTACCAAATTCATTGATTAGCTCTAGTAGTTTTCTGGTAGCATCTTTAGGATTTTCTACGTATAGTATCATGTCATCTGCAAACAGTGACAGTTTTACTTCTTCTTTTCCAATTTGGATTCTTTTATTTCTTTTTCTTCTCTGATTGCCATGGCTAGGACTTCCAAAACTATATTGAATAAAAGTGGGTGGCAGCAGCAGCAGCATTAGCGTTTCATGCCCGTCTCTGGGGTCCAAGCTGATAGCCGTGGCTCACGCCCATCTCTGGAGCTCACTTAGGTGATGCTCTGCCCTCTGTGGGGACACAGGGAAGGAATCCTCTCTCCTCGCACACCCCAAAACAATGGTCTCTTGCCTCTTTGGCAGGTCCAGACATTTTGCCGGACTCCCTCCTGGCTAGCTATGGTGCACTAGCCCGCTCAGGCTGTGTTCACACAGCCAGCCCCAGTGCTCTCTCTGGGATCTGACCTCTGAAGCCTGAGCCTCAGCTCCCAGCCCCCACCTGCCCCGGTGTGTGATCCGACAAGCCTCTCAGGCTGGTGAGTGCTGGTCGGCGCCGATCCTCTGTGCAGGAATCTCTCCACTTTGCCCTCTGCACCCCTGTTGCTGCGCTCTCCTCCTTGGCTCCGAAGGTTCCCCCCGCCCAACCCCCATCTCCACCAGTGAAGGGGCTTCCTAGTGTGTGGAAACCTTTCCTCCTTCACAGCTCCCTCCCACTGGTGCAGGTCCCATCCCTGTTCTTTTGTCTGTTTTTTCTTTTTTCTTTTGCCCTACCCAGGTACGTGGGGAATTTCTTGCCTTTTGGGAGGTCTGAGGTCTTCTGCCAGTGTTCCGTAGGTGTTCTGTAGGAGTTGTTCCACTTGTAGAAGTATTTTTGATGTATTTGTGGGGAGGAAGGTGATCTCCACGTCTTACTCCTCCACCATCTTGTAGGTCCCTACCACTTATTTCTTTAAGATGGTGAAAATACTTTTTAGAATGCTTTTTTTCATGGTGTAGTTTTCCTTTGTTTTGAGTGTGTGTCATTTGTACAACTGATGCTGGTTTCATCATCATTATTTCAAATTTGAATATGAATGGCTACTAACAAAATTTTGTGTGTACATTGTTCTGGAAGTGATAATTTCTTATGGAGTTTGGCCTTTAGAGAATATTATGGGCCTTACACAGTGTTGCAGGGAATGTTGCTAACAGAAGGTCATTTGTGTATGGAGAGAAATATTTACCACTATTTTCTGATACTCAATAAAGTTATATTTCCATGAATCGATTAAAAAATGTTTAAATATTCTGGCACAAATAATATTAAAATAAATACACTAAGTATTGCTACACATTTAAATGTTGATTACAGACTTAGTCAAATGCTCTTAAATGTATCTATACAGTAAGTCCAGTATGTCAGAGATTCTCAACTCTTTCTAGTACATTTGTCATATATAAATTTTTACTATGATAATAAAACTTATTATTATTTATACACTGAAACCAATATTAAAATACCAACATTGACGACTTGTCCTATTTCTTTATTAATACTATACATGTGTAATTCTACTTGAGATTACAGAAATACTAGTAGATCCCCAAGAGAAACAGTGCAATGTCAGATCAACCACAGTTGCTAATTCTGGCCAAGACATGGGCTATAATTTTATCTTTGAAAGGGATTCACACCTAAGCCAAAATTTACAGGCTGGGTCCCTTGTAGAGTTAATATTCATTGGTAATTCAATTGGAATTTCCAAATCCACACCTGATCTCAGATTGTGTGTCTCCCTCTACTTACATGCCCAACAAGTCTTGATCTGAGAGTATTCTTCCTCAGTTTCGAAGTTACTTCATAATGCCTTACAGGAATTTATTATTAGATATTAGGTTTATGTAAATGTGTCTGCTCCAAGAAGAGCACACATTGTGTCTATGTGATCAGTTCCTGTCTCTGGATTTTCAGCTAATCTATCATCTTGGAACTCATCGCTGTATCCTCATTTGTCAGGTCGTTGTGTCTGAACACCAGTGCTGGTTATTTGTCCTGATTTTAATACAGTGCCTAACTTCAGAGAATTATGTATCTTTCCTACAGTTCCTAATGGCCAGTTTTCCTTACTTAATGGAGATACAATCTATGTAGCAACCCATAACTAAAATGAAAAGAAAATTTAAAAAATAAGAAATTCTGAATAGGTTGCCATTGTATTTAAGCATATTCTTCTGTTTGTCATCTTCTTTTATATTTATAATTAACTTTGGTACATTTTAAATTAACTTTTCCATTGGCAAGTATCATTATAGACCCAAGGCTTTTCACAGATAAAACAAGTTCCAAATAATTGTAATTATTACTCTCTTTTTCAGTGTTTCACAACTTGGCCAGTGGGAGCTTTTATAGGGCACAGCTTTGACCTTTTAGCCCTACTGTAGATCTGCTTTAAAGGCATCTTTCTTTTCTGGCAACGAAGTCTTCCAATTCATTATTTACTTTTTCCTGCCTCAAGACATTAAATCAGTTACTCACTCCAATGCACAATAATTTTGAATTAAGAAAGACTTTTAGAACTGTAGCAATTGGAACTATATTCAGGTGCTGGTCACAAGGTCCAGAAATGACATTTATTTAAACAAGTTAGGGGTCTATTTTTCTTACTCTCAGGAAGAGTTTCAGAAGTCAGCAGTCCAATATTAATTATAATATTAAATGGTTTTGCCTTCTTGTCACCCTCAGGTCTCTGCTTTGACATATGTGTTGGAAAGAATCCCTGAGCAACAATATGCCTAGAAAAGAGCATTTTAAAATACATAGAATAATTATAGCAACAATCATTCAATATTTTTCTAAGTCCGTATTTCTTCTCATTCTAAAATATTGCTTAACAATGTCAATGAATGTATCCTAGTAGAGTGGCTTTCCCCCCCCCACCATTATTGAAATATAATTGAAATATAATATTATGTAAGTTTAAGGTGTACAACATGATGATTTGATACACATATATTGTGAAATGATTGCCACAATAAGGTTAGTCAACACATTCATCACCTCACAGAATTACAATTATTTTCTGTATGATGAGAACCTATAAGATCTACTCTCTTAGCAACTTTCAAGTAGATAATACACTATAGTCACCATGCTGTACAGTTAATCCTCAGAACTTATTTACCTTATAACTGGAAGTTTGTACACTTTGACCAACATCTTTCAATTTCCTCCACCCCCCAGCACCTGGCAACCACCATTCTACTTTCTGTTTCTATACGTTTGACAGTTGTTTTTAGATTTCACATTTGAATGTTGGTCTTTCTCCGTCTGCCTTATTTCACTTAGCATAATGCTGTTCAGGTCCATCCATGTTATCACCAATGGGAAGAATTCATTCTTTTTTAAGCTGAATAATATTCCATTGTGTATGTGTGTGTGTATACATCCATTCTTCCATCCATGATAACATAGGTTGTTTCAGTGTCGTGGAATAGTGCTTCACTGAACATGGAGGTGCAGATATCTTTGAGATACTGATTTTATTTCCTTCACATATATACCCAGAGGTAGGATTGCTAGATGGTATGGTAGCTCTATTTTTAATTTTTTGAGGAACCTCTGTACTATTTTCCATAGTGGCTGCACCAATTTACATCCCCACCAACAGTGCGGGAAGGTTCCTTTTTCTCCACATTCTTGCCAATACTTGTTGTTTCTTGTCTTTTTGATAATAGCCATTCTAAGGGTGATATCTCGTTGTGGTTTTGATTTGCATTTCCCTGATTAGTGATATTGAGAATCTTTTCATATGCCTGTTGGCCATCTGTATGTCTTCTTTGGAAAAATGTCTATTCAGGTCCTCTGCCCATTTTTTTTTTTTTAATTATTATTAATTAATTAATTAATTTATTTATTTATTTATTTAGCTGTGTTGGGTCTTCGTTTCTGTGCGAGGGCTTTCTCTAGTTGCGGCAAGTGGGGGCCACTCTTCATCGTGGTGCGCGGGCCTCTCATTATCGTGGCCTCTCTTGTTGCGGAGCACAGGCTCCAGACGTGCAGGCTCAGTAGTTGTGGCTCACAGGCCTAGTTGCTCCGCGGCATGTGGGATCTTCCCAGACCAGGGCTCGAACCCGTGTCTCCTGCATTAGCAGGCAGATTCTCAACCACTGCGCCACCAGGGAAGCCCTCTGCCCATTTTTTAATTGGATTGTTTGTTTTCCTGCTATTGAGTTGTAAGAGTTTGCTAACGAGTTGTATATTTGGATATTAACTCTTAATCAATTATATGATTTGCAAATATTTTTTCCCGTTCAGTAGGTTGCCTTTCATTTTGTTGATGATTTTCTTTGCTGTGCAGAAGCTTTTTGGTTTGATGTAGTCCCACTTGTTTACTTTTGCGTTTGTTGCCTGTGCTTTGGGTGTCATATCCAAAAAAAATCATTGCCAAGACCCATGTCAAGGAAATTTTCCCCCAGCTTTTCAAACTCCTTGGTTATTATTGCTCTGTTAAGATTTTTAAAGATCTTACTAGGTTTTATGTTTCTATGAACTTTTCCATTTCTTCTAAGTTATCCAGTTTATTGGCATATAATTGTTCATAGTAGCCTCTTACAATCCTTTGTATTTCTTTGGTGTCAGTTGGATAAATGTCTCCTCTTCATTTAGAATTTGGGGTTTTTTTGTTTTCTTTTTTGAGTCCTCTCTTTTTTTCTTGGTTAGCCTAGCTAAAGTTCAATCAGTTTTGTTTATCTTAAAAACAAACAAACAAACAAAAAAAACCCCCAAACTCTTAGTTTCTTTGATTGTTTTTTCTGTTTTATTTCTAGTCTCTATTTCATTTATTTCTGCTCTCATATTTATTATTTTCTTCCTTCTACTAACTTTGGGCTTAGTTCTCCTTTTTCTAATTCCTTGAGGGGTAAACTTGGGTTGTTTGAGATTTTCTTTTTATTATTGTAGGAATTTAATGCTGTAGACCTCCCTCTTGGAACTGCTTTTGCTGTATCCCATAAGTTTTGGTATGTTGTATTTTAATTTTTGTTTATCCCAAGATACTCTCTGATTTCCTTTTTGATTTCTTCCTTGACCCATTGGTTATTTAGGAGTGTGTCATTTAATTTTCACATATTTGTGAATTTTTCAGTTTCCCTCCTGTTATTGAGGGTTTCTTTCCAGTATCTAAAATGTTTGATAAAGCATATGAAAATATATAATAGTAATTGGCTTCTAAACACTGATTCAAAAATTTGCTGATTTAAAAAAATTTTTATAATCTCTGATCTTACTGGTCTTGACTAAAGATGAGAAACTTCACCATGTGAGATATATAAGTAATTTGTTTTTTTAATTTATTTTTATAAATTTATTTATTTTATTTATTTTTTGATTGCATTGGGTCTTTGCTGCTACGTGCGGGCTTTCTCTAGTTGCGGCGAGCGGGGACTACTCTTCACTGCGGTGTGCAGGCTTCTCGTTGTGGTGGCTTCTCTTGTTGTGGAGCACGGGCTCTAGGCACATGGGTTTCAGTAGTTGTGGCACTTAGGCTCAGTAGTTGTGGCTCGCGGGCTCTAGAACGCAGGCTCAGTAGTTGTGGCACATGGGCTTATTTGCTCTGTGGAATTTGGGATCTTCCCAGGCCAGGGCTTGAACCCGTGTCCCCTACATTGGCAGGTGGATTCTTAACCACTGTGCCACCAGGGAAGCCCCTAATTTATTTTCAAATTGTTTAGTATCTCCAAGTTATATGCAGGTAATTTAGTTTTAGAAGAAAAAAAAAAGCTTGTCAGGTAGATTTACTTTTGGACCTGCTTTAAGCAAGAGTTAGAATATGTTAATCATTTTAATTAGTTGGTATGTGTTAGGCAGAATAATGTTCCCCAAAGATAACCAAATCCTAATCCCTGGAACCTATGAATATGTGACCATAAATGGCAAAAGGGATTTTGCAGATGTAATTTAGTTAAAGATCTTGAGATGAGGAGGTTATAACCATATTGTCTGGATGGGCCAATATAATCACAAGACTCCTAAATGTAAAATGAAAGCAGGAGAGTCACTTTCAGAGAGAGATTTGAAGTTGTTAAGTTGTTAGATTTGAGGATAGAGGAAGGGACCATGAGCCAAGGAATTCAGGTAACCTGTAGTAGCTGGAAAAGCAAGGGAATGATTCTCCCCTAGAGTTCCCAGAAGGAAAGCAGCCTGGTTGATACCCAGATATAAGACCCATTTTAGACTTCTGACCTCCAGAACTGTAAGATAATACATTTGTGTTGTTTTAAGCTCCTAACTTTGTGGTACTTTATTACAACAGCAGTAGGAAGCTAATATAGTATATAAACAGGAATTCTGATCAAGTTCACTGTATATTTTTAGTGTATTTAGAGGACTCAACAATCTTTTACATTATTTATTTTTTAAATAAAGCCTTAACTTTATCTAACTTTGTTTTACATAATACTAATACAGATAAGATTATATATGACATACAACAAATCAATCACTTCAGCTGTTTTACTGCACTAAGCTAAACTGTCCCAAAACAACTATACTAGGGGGAAAAAATACCTTTACCAGTTTTCTAATCAAATAACTTAATCAGCAAACATTTATAATCAATTAATAATAATAGCACAACTACCTTAATGAAAATAAGTTGCTATGTATTAACTAGTGCTATAATTTTTTCACATTTTCCAACTAAGACACCTTAAAATATTTTTAGTTTAAAGTGAACATAGTGTATTATTAATTTTAAATGAATATATAACATTCCCAAGTAATTTATTAAAACAGTGTATCAACATTCTAAGTCACTTTACCACCCTATACTAGGTTACATATAAAAGAAAATCAGAGTTGTGTAACAGAGAAGAAAGTAGCTGGGCTGCATATTTTGAATTTGCTAAAATTCTAGTTTTCAAACATTTTTGAGACTGCTTTTGTCTCCCATATCTATGTCCAAAAAGCCACGTTATGTGTTTCTCCTCTCCTTTGCATTTTCTCTGCAGTTGCCTCCGGTAATTTAGATTTATGCTTAGAACCGGTATTCAGCTAGTATTCACCTATACAACCACACAGGTGTCCATAATGACTGGTTGTTGCCTGTGCCACACTGGCTGTTAAATATTTTGTATATCACCATTCTTAAGCTTGTATATATAAACCCACAAAAAACTGATTATCTATCCATGGTGTATTCAATCTTGCCTTGTGGAAATAATGAGAGTCCAAAATGTTGGAATTAATACTATATTGATCAAGGTAAAATACTGTGAATTATTATCATATTTGGGTAGTACCTAGACCGAGGCCAAGGCAAAGTACGTCCCAGTTTGCTTCTCAAATCCAGGGTATGGGAGTCATATTAATTGCAGTGGTAAAGTGAAGCCTACAACAATTCTGCTATTCTCTAAAATTGTCAAAAAAGCAGCTAGGACCTGAAGACTGTATCATCCTCAGCTTCTCTACCAAGGGATGTGCCATTAGCAATAATTGTTATTCTTATCAGGTTAAGCTAGTTCGTGGGGAAAAATTGTACAGAAACAGAACTATGTACTGTTTTGGGAGGAAAACTTGGGGAGGGATGAGGTCACAGTATTGTATAACCTGACCATAAGAGGCAATGACATTTTTATATATGTAGAGCAAGTATACAACATCCATCAATTTGCCTAAAACTTATTTACAAAACTATGCTAATGTTTAGAGTTGTCAGAAAGTCTGTAAGTAGCACATCACTTAGATGTAAAAATGAAGCTATAGTGAATTCACTATAGTGATAATGTTCTTTATTTGTACTCTGATGCAGGGAAATGGGCATGAGTCATTTAACCCAAGATGTCTTTTCAACATAGCAAACTGAAATTAGTTTCTTGGAGTTGAGTCAAATGTAACAGGTCAAAACATCCCCACTAAAGTAGAGAATAAACTTCTGCCTTTTGCTTCTTTGATCAAAGTCATCAAAGGAAACACAAGGCTGATGGGACATTCTGAGTTATGGCATCAGCATAATCTTACCTGAGGCTATTGGTTGGCCTACACCTAAAGTCTTTGAAGTTGTTGCTATTCTTATTGGGGTCTATCCTGGACACAGGTCTTCTAACAGTTGTTAGGAGCCCTCCCTTTAGTCCTGTAAGCCCTAATAGAAGTAGAGGTCATTCTACTAATTCCAGATGTGATTTGTCACATTTAACTGCTTCTCATGGAGAAAATTCTGAAGTTAACACTGGGTTGCTACAGTCTTTTGAAAATTTTGAATGTCTGAGTTAAAATGATTATTATTGGGGGACTTCCCTGGTGGCGCAATGGTTAAGAATCCACCTGCCAATTCAGGGGACGCAGGTTCGAACCCTGGTCCAGGAAGATCCCACGTGCCGCGGAACAACAAAGCTCGTACGTCACAACTACCGAGCCTGCACTCTAGAGCCCACGTGCCACAACTACTGAAGCCCGCACGCCTAGAGCCCGTGCTCCACAACAAGAGAAGCAACTGCAATGAGAAGCCTGAGAAGCCTGTGCACCGCAACGAAGAGTAGCCCCTGCTCGCCGCAACTAGAGAAAGCCCACGCGCAGCAACAAAGACCCAATGCAGCCAAAAATAAATAAATAAATGTATGAAACAAAATGATTATTATTGGTATGTCATTGTGTATTGATGTCTGGCAGAGATCATCAACTAAAGTTGGAGCAATAGGAGGGTAGCCTGAAAGGTGGACTACCACTACAGTGGCCAAAAAGTGATAAATTGATTATGAAAAGCAATAATTAAAACCTGGTGGAACAAAATGCATCTTTATAAAGAAATTTTGTTTCCTTTATAACGACAAAGGAAAATCACATAAAATATGCAAAAGTTTTCGACGAACTGATTATGAAAAGCAATAATTACAATCCAGTGGAAAACTGTTTATTTAAAAAGGAGTCTCATGTTCCTGACGATACTGAAAGAAGGAATTTGACAGAAAGCATACCAAAGCTAGTTTTGAATTAAATTTCCAATTATTTTACCAAGAAAGTGCTTTACAGGAATCTTATTTTTAAATGTTGGCCTAAACACAGGTTACCAATACAAAATTTTGTCCCTACAATTTATAGGGCTATCTAAAGTGTTGGTTAGAGGTTCAGAGTTTATGTAGCATTTGACTTGTTTGTGAATAGTATCTGATTCATTTGAAAGGAGAGATCCTACTGGGCCTGTTTGAGATGCTTAGTAAGGAGTGCACATGACATATGCTCCTCTTTCATCTGTAGACAAACTTACACATCACTGATGTACACACAGAGACACGTACACAGTCACACCGTAGAGCTTGGTGTTTGTTCTTGTAAATTCCTAAGATGCAACATATAACACACTTTGTCAACTGAAGGAGTGATGTTTCTTTTTCTTTTCTGCAAAGAGGTGTTAGAGATAAGTATCAGTTAATGATAAATTACTGGATTTTATTGTTCCCGTCTACTATATTCTGTTTAATCTTAATTTCCTTTTATCTTGTGGAATACATCATGGATCACTTAAAAAATAGACCCAAAGGGGAACTGACATTAAATTATCACTGGTAAAATGTTGACACATCAACCTTTTCTATGAGTGTAATAGAAGTGCTCACAGACTGTTTCATTCAACCCCACCACTGAAGTTCAGATTCATTCAGTTGCTTTGCTACTGTTGATTCCCCAAGAGACCACCAGAAAACTTATTAATTAAGGAAACAAACTTAATTGGATTTACTTCGGTGAAGGAGGACACTACTATGACAGTCTTAATATTATATCAGGATAGGGTGTCAGGAGAGAATATTTATAGAGTCATGGGGTCTGGAATCAAGTGGTTTAAGGTGGGTCTTCCAAGACAGGAAACTGATGGAGACCAGCAAAGTATGGCTATAATAAGTTACAGTTGATGAACTTCCCTAGGTAGGCATCTTGACACGCGTCTTGATGAGTCAACTCTTGTTTGATAAGTGAGCTATTTGCTAACGTGAACAATCTGTTATCCTTAAAGGAGATCTGTTTGCCCTCATGAATAAACTGTCTGCCTGGCCAAATTGGCTTGTAACAATTTCTTGAAGCAAAAAGTGCAGTTATATATTGGTTTAAAAGTTTTATCTTCTAGGGCAAGAAGTTCCAGAGAACAGATATTGTAATCATGTTGACAAAGGTGGCCTCAGTTCTCAGTCTTAACTGTTAAACCATGTTGATGCAGGTGGTCCCAATTCTTACTAAAAGTTCATCATAGCAAACATCTAGAGTCTCCCATTGTGCAATACCAGTGTCCCAGGACATTAAGCTAAGTAAAGCTTTCCAGCACTGCCAAGAATCTCCTTCTGGGCCATTCAGTAGGTAAGATACTGATTGAAATCAGAGCAGGTTTGTCTTTGGAAGGAGGTAAAGATCAACAAGCTTGAGAATGTGACATGAGTTTTTATTCAAGGAAAGAATTGGTGGTTCACAGGTGAAGAATCAGCTTCTACACAGATATTATGTATTAAACTCTGCTTCATGAGATATTCCATCTTATTTCTACTCATCCATATCTTCCCAGAGAGTAAGCCCCAATGCGTTTTCTGCAGCTGCCTCAGAATCAATAATTAAGCTTTTGCACCTACTTCTAATAACCAACACTAGTTCCTCTTCTTTGAAGTCTTCCTCTATCCCACATACGCTCTGTATTCCTTCATCCCCATTTCCTCTTATTTTTGTTCCCCTATTTCCCTTACATAATAAATTAGGATGGCATTTGATCCCAAAGACTGAATCATTAGCAACTAAGAAATTATTTTCTCTCCTTTTTGTGGTAATAAGGATTTACTTAATCTTCCAAACCCTCCTAAGGATGAGGGAAAATAATTATAAATAATTATATTTATTCATCTATTGTACAAAAGAAAACCAAAACAGTTAAGTTTCTGTGATGATACGGACTGAATATTCACATCTGTAAATGCAAATTTCGTTGATATCCTGAGAACCAAGGCTTATAAAAGTTGATATTCTGAATAGCTGAGTGCTGTAAGAGGAATGTGTGTTGTGAACAGTGCCTTTACTTGATCATCATCCGTATTTTAAAATTAGTTAATAAAACATAAAGATGCAGGCAAAAATGGTAGAATTGGTGGGTATGAAATGGTCATTGTGGAGGTGTGTCTGAGCAGGAAAGAAAATGTTGTAACTTTCAGCAGATACTTGTTATATTCTGTTGGGGAGGGGGAAATTTCTCCCTCTACCACCCTTGAGTTCTTGAGGCTGAACTAATAATAAAGTTAAGACAAGACAGATTAACAGGAGAAAAAGAAACAAATTTAATTTGTGTGTACAGAGGTCTCATAGAAATAGGACTCCTATGAAGTGGTCAAAGCAGGCAGCTTTTATACTTTTTAGACAAAGAAACAATAAATTTGAGAGGAATTGACAGGACAAAGAAACTTAGGTTTGGGTGCTTAATTAGAAAGGAATTTAAGCAAAGTTTGGGCTTGGGTAGTCCATTAGTAAGGAAGTAGCAAGTTTGCGTATGCAAGCTTCTCAGCCCTGAATTCCCTGTCTCTGGGATAAGGGTGTCCTTCTACCTCCAGATACAGGGAGTGCACCTTTCACATGGGATATTTATTTCCCGCTTTCGGGGAAACAGGAAGGAGGGTCAGAGTGCCCCTCTTGCATTGGCCGTTTCTTAAGTAACTTTAATTCAAAATAATCAGTATGCCATTGAGGCATATTTTGGGGTGGCCTGCCCTAGGCCCCAATAATTCTAATCAGTACAAATTCTGTGATATAATCAGTGGGTATTAATGAAGCAAAAATAATATCTATGAAGCTTCCCAGGAAATTGAAGACTATCAGGAAGAGTAAATCCCGTTTTGTCATCAGTTTATCAGGAAATGACCTTTGGGAAGGTCATATGTACTTCAGTCCACTCATTTTGTACCCATTCATAAGGTATGCTCTGAAAGACTCAATTGTGCTTCTCCTAAGGATAGTTTTTGAAAGAGAATTATGGGCAAAGTAGCTACAATGCCAACATTGTAATCGGTTCTGATACACTATGACAGGATTCTATTAGGCTGATATATTACTTCTTCATGAATCTTAAATTAGTTTTACTTTAAAGATAGTAAACTTCAATAAAAATCATGATTCCCCATGTATCATAAATTTATGTGACAGCTGGGGACATTTCCTGTTGAAAGAATGAGTATGAATTTATTGAACATGAGTATGAATAACATTGAAGTTAATCCATTTCATTGACATTTTACAGGGAAGTGAAACAGAAAAAATATTGATAGTCATTCTTAACAATCTATAATGGAGCATAGCTATTCACTTGAATTAAAAGAAATAATAGATCTAAAAATATTATTTGTGATCCTAAAAAAATTTGCGGTAGATGACCTTTATTTAACCATGGCAATTCTACCTTCTAAATGATTCCCACTCCTCACTGTGAGATGATAAAAGTATATACATTTATTTCCCCACCTACACCAAGCTCTGGTTCCTATCAAGTTCTAGAGCTAATTCAAGCTATTTCCTACTGTATTAGTTTTCTGCTGTTGCAAAACAGATTACCACAGAGATAGCGGCTTAAAGCAACACAGTTTTATTATCTTGCAGTTTCTGTGGGCCAAGAGTCTGGGCATGGCTTGGCAGGGTCCTCTACTCAAGATGCAATCAAGATATTGGCTGGCTAGAGTCTTATGGGACGCTTGACTAGAGAAGAATCTGCTTTCAAGCTTATTCAGGCTG
The DNA here is from genome assembly GCF_965194805.1 of Balaenoptera borealis. Taxonomy (NCBI): domain Eukaryota; kingdom Metazoa; phylum Chordata; class Mammalia; order Artiodactyla; family Balaenopteridae; genus Balaenoptera; species Balaenoptera borealis. The sequence goes on along the minus strand of NC_138881.1, from coordinate 23,494,424 downwards.
TTGACAGAATTAATTCGCTTACGGCTGTGTGACTGAGGTCCCTGGCTGCCTACTGGAGGACAGCTACAGTTCCCTGCCACATGGCCCCTTTCACACGCAGTTCACAAAATGGCTCTTTGCTTCTTCAAAGCCACCAGGAGAATCTCTGTCTCTGTGTCTGTCTGTCTCTCATCTGCTATGACAGATTCATGCATAACAAAACACCGTCATAGGAGTGACACCCTCTCACCTTTGTCATATTCTACTGGTTAGAATCAAGTCACAGATTCTGCCTGTACTCAAGAGGATTATATATGAGTGTGACTCATTGGGGGTTCACCTCAGAGTGTGTCTGCCACACATCTCATCCCCAAAATCAACTCTAAGGACACTACAGAGATTAAAAGGTAGCATTGATTCGAGCAAAAAAAAACAACAGCAAAAAATTAGGAAACACCTGGAGAGTCATAGGCTCCCTTGAATGGCGTGTGCGTTGAGCAGGTGTGCTGCAGCTTGGGGCAGAGAGCAGCCTGAGACAGCAATACCAGAAAATAATGGAAGGAGTATGTTAACTTCTGTTTTTACCTCTCTCTTTTACTCTGGGACAACAGCCACCAGCCCCTTAGCAAAGAATTCTGCAGCAACAGAGTAGACTACCAGTGCAGAAAATAACAGTATGGAACAAAAGTCCTGCGAGGATGAGTTCAAAATAACAGACATGGGCTAACTAGACAGTTGAGAGAGTCCACTTCTCTGTGCCTTCACACTCCAAGCCTAAAGGCCAGTGAATGATCACCTAGGGAGACCATCTCCAGCCAGCGCTGCTTTTTCTGAAGAGTTGAAAGTGAAATCCTGGCCAGAGGGGTTATTTTGTTGAGTGGCAGCAACTGGGAATGACATACAGTGCTTCTACGGTACCATATATTCTGCCTCTTTTTAAATTCACCCTGAGGAACTGCCCAAGACCTTGACTTTGACTTTATTCCAATACCAAGCAGAATGGCTGACACTACCAGGGAACATGTGCTCTCAAACCAAGTATATTAGACACCCAAAGTACAGTCACCTCAAAAGAAAGGCAACAAACCAAACAACAGGTATCATATGGAACAAAACAGAAGCACCCAAAGTTTAAGTATACTTAAATAGTTGAGATGATATAAGCAATAAAAATCATTAACAATGAAACTTCAATAAGAACCAGGTAGAAACATTTGATGTAAAATTTACAATATTTAAAATAAGAATATAATAGTTGGATAAATAGTAAGATAGACATATCTGAAGAATTACTTAATGAGTTGAAAGATGAGGTTGATGAAATCTAGATGGCAACCTGAAAGGGAAAATAAGTCAAATTATAAAACTAAAGCTGAGGGCTTCCCTGGTGGCGCAGTGGTTGAGAATCTGCCTGCTAATGCAGGGGACACGGGTTCGAGCCCTGGTCTGGGAAGATCCCACATGCCGCGGAGCAGCTAGGCCCGTGAGCCACAACTACTGAGCCTGCGCGTCTGGAGCCTGTGCTCCGCAACAAGAGAGGCCACAATAGTGAAGAGGCCCACGCACCGCGATGAGGGGTGGCCCCCGCTCGCCGCAACTAGAGAAAGCCCTCGCACAGAAACGAAGACCCAACACAGCCAAAAATAAATATAAAAATAAATAAATAAAAAAAGATTACTATTAAAAAAAAAAAAAAGCTGAGAGTGAAGTACGATAGCATTGTGAGTTGCAAAAAGAAAACTAAAAGGAAAAGAGAAAAGGTAATGTTTGAAGAAATAATGTTTAAAAGTTTCCCAGAATTTAAGAAAAACACAGACCAGAACTTTAGATTTACAGTATTTCTTGAGAGCTAAGGGGGAAAAAAAAATCCACGCCTAGACACATTATAATAATATTCACTAACACCAATAATAGATACAAATTTTAAATCATCCTAGAGTAAAAGGAAAATAATCTACAGAAGAATAAGGATGAACCATTATATCAGAATTATCAACAGCAAAATTGAACACAAAAATGAAAGAATGTTATAAAATAAAGAAAAATATGTTTAGATCAAGAATGCAATATTGAGCCTCATAGTCATTCAAATGTGAGGACATAATAAAAAATAATGTTCAAAAATGATGTCAGAATGTTTGCCAAAAGAAGAAAGATATTATAGATACACTTGGAAAAATTATAGAAGAAACAAACCCAGTAATACACTTCAATATGTAAGCGATGTAAGAATGTTATAATCCGTTAGTAGACTTTGTAGTCTTAAAAGTAAATAAAAGCTAATTCCCCAAAGGGATAAAAGTGATGTCTACAATATCAACCTAGAAATAAAAATCCAGACAAACAACGTAATAGAAACTTTCCAGAGCAAGTATAAAAGGGATATATTTAAATACCTGCCTCTTAAATATCTGATTGTTAAGGGATAAAGATTTATAGGTTTAAAACTTCAAAATGAAAAGATTTTCAGTTTGATTCAAGTCTGGGTATACAAAGTCACAAGAGTATTGCCCTCACCCTAAGAACCAGAAACTAAAGACACAAAGAAACTTATATGAACCAAGCTCCAGAGAGTGAAAAGCTCTTCTTAGCTGAAAAGAGACCCATGGCTGTTCTCATACCTAGTAGAAAGGAGGAAGAGGAATCCACCATAGTTGCGAGGTGCTGGTGAGGGGAAACTAGCTGAATTTTAATGTTGGGTGATAAGACAGATTTGAATGTGGAGGTTCCTCAGCTGCAGAGCAGCTGAACACCCATCTGCCAACTCTTTCTCCGAGGTGTTCCCTGAATGCTCAGTGGTAGTGCTCTATATACTAATGAGATTTAGAAAATATATTAAAATTCATCAGTTTCTAGAAAAACTATTATATACACAGATTGATTGCTTGATCTCTACCATAAAGCTTTAGAAAGTGAAACTGATCAATATTTTTGTAATCCCACTGATCAATATCAGAGAATATAATCAATATTTTTGAAATGCCCCTGTGGATACTTCCTGTTCTCTGGAGAAAACTACTATCCAAAATTTTCCACGGGTAATTTGTTTTATTTCACAGTTTTATAAGGTGTTACAATCTTTGCAAGTTTTTAACCTTTACATGTATGGAGTCACATAATTCTTTTTCTGTAACTTTCTTTTAAATTCAATAATATATTCATTCTTTTTGATTTGTTAGTGTTTCTCATTCATTTTCACATAGTATTCAATCCAGTGAATGTACCACAGCATGCTTATCCATTCTACTGGTGCTGATCATCTGGACTGTTGTACGTTGCCTGCTATTACAAACTATGCTACTATGAAAATGTTTGATTTTTCCTTTGTGCAAATGTTCAAACATTTATCTAGGTTATAGATGCATAAAATTGGAATAGCAGATATTTAAACTGTTTTAAAGGTGTGTATACCTATTTATGAGAGTTTCTGATGAACAATATTTTTGGCAATGCGAGATACTGCCAAACGTTTATTAAGGTTTTACAATCTTGTAAAATTATATCTTATAGTAGTTTTTTTTTAATTTTCATTACCTGATCACTAACAGAATTGAACATATTTTCATATACTTACTCGTCATGTTTTCTCTTCTAGGAAATGTCTGCTAAAAACTTTTGTTACATTTTTCTTGGAGATACATTGTTTTATTCTTATTGTTTGGCAGAAATTCATCACATGTTCTAGATTAAAATTATACTTCATTATGTATGTTAGGATTATCTTCTCCCATTTTTGGCCTTGTTTTTAAACTTTGCAGACTTGTTTTTTTAGTTATCATGCTAAAAAACACATAACATTAAATTTACCATCTTAACCATTTTTAAGCGTATACTTCTGTAGTGTTAAGTATATTCATAATGTTATGCAGTAGATTCCTAGAACTTTTTCATCTTGCAAAACTGAAACTCTGTACCCATTAAACATTAATTCCCCATCGCCTCAGCTCTTGGCAACCACCTCTCTACTTTCTCTTTTTATGATCTTGCTACTTTAGATACTCATGTGAGTGGAATCATGCAGTATTTGTCCTTTTGTGACTGGCTTATTTTTCTTAGCATAATGTCCTCTGGGTTCATCCATATTTTAGAATGTGACAGAATTTCCTTTTTTAAGGCTGCATAATATTCCATTATATGTATATATCAGATATACATTGATATCACATTATCCATTCTTCCTTTAATGGGCATTTGTGTTGCTTTCATCTCTTGGCTATTGTGAATAATGACGCAGTGAACGTGGATGTGCAAATAATTGAAATCCTGCTTTCAATTCTTTTAAATATATATCAAGAAGTACGGTTGCTGGATCACATAGTAATTCTATTATTAATATTTTGAGGACCCTCCATCATGTTTTCCACGATGGTTGCACCATTTTACACTCCCACCAATAGTGTATAAAGATCCCAATCTCTCCGCATCCTTGTCAACATTTATTATTTCCTGTTCTTTTGATAGTGGCCATCCTAGTGTGTGTGAAGAGATACCTCATAGTGATTCTGATTTGCATTTCTCTTGTGATTAGTGATGTTGAGCATCTTTTTGTATGTTTTTGGCCACTTGTGTCTATCTTCTTTGGAGAGTTCTTTTTTTTTTTTTTTTTTTTTTTAATGTGGCTGTGTCAGGTCTTAGTTGCGGCACGCAGGCTCTTTCGTTGCAGCATGCGGGCTTCTCTCTAGGTGTGGCTTATGGGCTCCACAGCACATGGGCTCAGTAGTTGCAGCGCATGGTCATTCTAGTCGTGGCATGTGAGCTCTAGAGCATGGGCTCAGTAGTTGTGGTGTGTGGGCTTAGTTGCCCCGTGGCATATGGGATCTAAGTTCCCCAACCAGGGATCGAACCTGCATCCCCTGCATTGGAAGGCTGATTCTTAACCACTGGACCACCAGGGAAGTCTCCTTTGGAGAGTTCTTTACCTATTTTTAAATCGTGTTGTTGTTGAGTTGTATGAGTTCCTTATATATTCTAGATATTAACCACTTATCAGATCATGATTAAAATAAGTATTTTCTCCCAATCTGCAAGTTGTCTTTTTATCCTGTTGATCATTTGCTTTGGTTCATAGAAGTTTTTATTGAATAAGTATGATTTAGTCCCATTTGTCTATTTTTGCTTTTGTAGCCTCTGCTTTGGTGTCATACCTAAGAAATCATTACCAAATCCAATGTCATGAAGTTTTTCCTTATATTTTCCTTATATTTTCTTCTAGGAACTTTATAGTTTTAGATCTTACATTAAGGTCTTTAATCCATTTTGAGTTAATTTTTGTATGTGGTGTAAATTAAGGGTCCAATTTCATTTTTTTGCATGTGGAAATCCAGTTTTCCTAACACCATTTATTGAAGAGACTGTCTTTTCCTCATTGTGTGGTCTCAGCAACCTGGTAGAAGATATTTTGACCATATATCCAAGGATTTATTTCTGGTCTCTTCATTCTTTTCCATTGGTCTATATATCTGTCTGTATGCCTGTATGACATTGATTTGGTTATTGTATTGATAGCTTTGTAATATGTTTTAAAATCAGGACGTGTAAGGCCTTCAACTTTGGTTTTCTTTCTCAAGATTGTTTTAACTAATCAGAAAACCTTGAGATTCCACATGAATTTTAGGATTTTTTTTTACTATTTCTGCAAAAAATGTGATTGGCATTTTGATACAGATTGCATTGAATAAATAGATTGCCTTGGGTAGTATGGATAATACAAATTTTAACAATATTGTCTTGTAACTGATGAATATGGGATATCTGCTCATTTATTTATATGTTCTTTGATTTCATTTAGCAAAGTTTTATAGTTATCAGTATACAAATCTTTTGCCTCCTTAAGTTTATTTCTAAGAATTTTATTCTTTTTGATGCTATTGTAAGTGGAATTGTTTTCTTAGTTTTTTTTCAGCTTGTTCATTCTTAGTGTATAGACATGAGACTAATTTTTATATTGATTTTGTATCCTGAAATTGCTGAAAATGTTTATTAGTTAAATAGTTTTTTGGTGCAATCTTTTTAGGGCTTTCTAGATATAAGGTCATGTCATCTGCGAACAGAGCTCATTTTACTTCTTTTCCAAGTTGGGTGCTTTTTATTTCTTTTTCTTGTCTAATTGCTCTGACTAGAACATACACGTGGTGAGGGTGGATATCCTTGTCTTTTTTCTGATCTAGAAGAAAAGTTTTCAGTCTTTCACCATTGAGTATGATGTTAGGTGTGGGCTTTTCATATACCGCTTTTATTATGTTGAGGTGATTTCTTTCTGTCCTGCTTTGTTGAGAGGTCTTATCATGAAAAGGTATTGAATTTTGTCAAGTTTTTTTCTGCATCAGTTGAGATGACCTTGTGGTTTTTGTCCTTGACTCTGTTAATGTGGTGTATTACGTTGATTGAGTTACATATGTTGAACTATCCTTGCATCTCAAGGACAGATCCCACTTAACCGTGGTGTATGATTCTTTTAATGTGTTATTGAATTTGGTTTGCTAGATTGTTTTTTTGTTTTGAGGATTTTTGAGTCAATATTAATCAGGGATATTGGTCTGTAGTTTTCCTTTCTTACTGTGTCTTTGGTTTTCCTATCAGGGTAATGATAGCCTCATAGAATGAGTTCAGGAGTACTCTCTCCTCTTCAATTCTTTGGAAGAGTTTGAGGAGAACTGGTGCTAATTCTTCCTTAAATGTTTGGTAGAATTCTCCAGTGAAGCCATGTGATCCTGGGCTTTTCTTTGTTGGGTGTTTTGATTACTGGTTCAATCTCCTTAGTAGTTATAGATTTGTTCAGACTTTTTATTTTTTCATGATTCAGTCTTGGTAGGTTGTACGTTTCTAGGAATTTGTCAGTTTCTTCTGGGTTATACAATTTTTGACATATAATTATTCATACTATCTTACACTCCTCTGTATCTGTGTGGTATCAGTTGTAATTTCCCCTCTTTCATTTCTAATTTTAGTTATTTGAGTTTTTCTCTTTTTTTTCTTTGTTATTCTAACGGTTAGTCAGAATAGGGTCAATTTTGTTGATCTTTAAAAAAAAAACTCTTGGCTTCATTTAGTTTTTCTACTGTGTTTATAGTCTGTGTTTTATCTCTGCTCTAATATTTATTGTTTCCTTCCTTCTGCTAAATTTGGATTTAGATTGTTCATCTTTTTCTACTTCCTCGAGGTATAGATTTGGATTGTTGACTTGAAATCTTTCTTCCTTTTTTTTCTTTTTGGTAAGCATTTATAACTATAAACTTCCCTCATAGTACTGCTTTTGTTGAATCCCATAAGCTTTGTTTTGTTTTGTTTTCATTTGTCTCAAGATATCTTGGGAAATGTTCCATGTGCACTTGCCAAGAATGCTCATTCTTGCTGTTGTTAGGTGGAATATTCCAAACATGTTTGTTAGATCCAATTGGTCTATGGTGTTGTTCAAATCCTCTGTTACCTTATTGATTTTTAGTATGGTTGTTCTATACATAACTAAAAGTGGGGTATGGAATTCTCCTATTATTATTGTGTTGCTGTCTATTTCTTTTGTATTTCACTGATTTTTTTGTAGTGTTAAGTTTTAATTCCCTTCTCATGTCCCTTTGTGTATATTCTAAACATATTTTCTTTTTGGTTACCATTGCAATTACATAAAACATATTAAAGTTATAACAGTATATTTTAAAGAGATAACATCTTAATTTAAACCACTATAAAAACTCCTTTAAATGTTCATACCCCTCTCCCCCAGTTTATGTTATTGGTGACACAAATTACCTGTTTTATATCACATATCCATTAACACAGATTTATAGTTACTTTTTTTGCATTTAAAAAAATTTTTCTATACTGAATTTTAAAGTGATTTATATAGCTATATAACTATACTACAGGATTCTATAGTTGTCTATATAGTTACCTTTACTGGGGAGTTTTACATTTTCATGTGGTTTTGTGCTGCTGGTTAGCCTCTTTTCATTTCAATTTGAAGGTCTCCTGTCATCAGAAAAAAAGCAAATTAAAAACACAGTTCATTATCATTACACATATATTAAGATGACTGGAATTTTAAAATCTGATAATAGTAAGTTTCAGTAAACATATACAGCAGCTGGACCTTTCAGACTTTGCTGATGTGAATGTAAAATGGTACAACAACTTTAGAAAACAGTTTAACAGTTTCGTATAAAGTTAAATATAGATTTAACAGTGATTCAGCAATCCCACTCCTAAGTATTTACTTAAGAGAATGAAAATATGTCTACCCAGAGACTTGTACTTGAATGCTCGTGGCAGCTTTATTCTTAACAGTCAAAAAATGTATAAAAACATTCTGATACTTTCAATTTGCTATTTCTATGCTATTGAACAATAAAATGTAATGAACTATTATGTACAACAAAATGAATGAAAGTTAAAAGCATCTTGTTTGATCCCATATATATGAACTTCTAGAAAAGACAAAATTACAGTTACAGAAAGTGTATCAGTAGGTACCAGAGACCACTGGTTTGAGGAAGGGATTGACTTCACATGATCACAATAGAATATGTTGGGCTGATGGAGATGGTCTATATCATGATTTTGGTGGTCATCTCATAACTAAATACATGTCAAAACTCACTGAATTGCACACATAAAACTGATGAATTGTATTGCATGTAAACTAAATCTCCATAGATTTAATTTTAAATTTAAATATAGAAGTGACTTTTTTTAAATTAATTTTTATTGGAGTATAGTTGATTTACAATGTTGTATTAGTGTCTTTTTTATTTTTTATTTTTTTTTATTGGGGTATAGTTGCTTTACAATGTTTTGTTAGTTTATACTGTACAGCAAAGTGAATCAGCTATATGTATACATATATCCCCTCTTTTTGGATTTCCTTCCCATTTAGGGCACCACAGAGCACTGAGTAGAGTTCCCTGTGCTATACAGCAGGTTCTCATTAGTTATCTATTTTGTACATATTAGTGTATATGTGAGACATATTACCAAATATATGACAAACTTTGAATTCAAAAAAATCTCAGAAAGTTATACTGAAAATTTAAAAAGGGAAGAAAGAAACATTTGCATATGTGGATGTCTGGCATACCCTAGATTCATTTACCAAATTCATGCCTTTTGGTAATAGCTAATGGAAAATAGCTTACTAGTGTCCTATGCACATTAGAAACTTTGAAAGTTAATGAAGAGTTAATTTATTTTTAATAATACAATTGGAGTGCTTAGGTTGAATTTATAAGTTTTTAGTATATGTTATGTTAATAACAAATAGAAACTCATCAATTAAGTGCAAATGTTCAATTTGGTCTTATAGACAGTTATGCTACACAGTTATCTAATAGGCAATTTAAAGTTAATATGTACCAAATACAACTCTTTAACTTCTTGATATGCAAATCCAACAATATGTATGTTCCTGGTTATTTAGGAGTAGTTCTTAATTTGGAAGTCCTCCTTAATTTCTCTTTATTCCTTACCCACTACATAGAATTCGTCAACATATTTGGCTAGGTCTACTTTAAAATTTCCTCTGAATTGTGTCACTTCTTATAAGCTGTATTACAACAACCATAGTTTCAATCCCAATTAGCTCTTGTCTGAACAATTTCAATAGCTGTCTAACTGGTCTTCCTGCATTCAATTCTTGTCCCTCTATAGCCCATTCTCTACAAAATCGCCACACTGACCTTTTAAAAACCTGAATTTTAGATTACTCCTGTTCTCTCCATATAACCCACAATGTTTAGAATAATATCCAAGAAGTTTCTCAAGATTATAATGCCCCTTATATCATACTGTAAAGTGGTTCCTTTTTTATTGCTAAAAAGAGCAAAACTCAGTGAGCTTGCTTTATTAAAAGATTTTAGACTTTAGAAATATGAACTTGGCCTTAAATTGTTATATACACACACACTCTCTCTCTTTCTTTAATTCACTTAGTATATGTACTGTACTTATAACAGTACCTGGCATGAATTATATACCAAATAAATATGAATTAAATGAAGAAATGAATTAATGAATGGGAACGTCATTACATATAAGTCTGAATTTGGTAAGTTTATCTCTTATTTAGTGAACAACAAATTACCTAACACAATTAGTTTAATTTAACTTATCCTAGTATTTATGCTATAGAATGATATAAGATGATTCTATATGTATCGTGTTGTGAACACATCATCATCATCATCATCATCATCATCATGCCAGAGTACTTCTCCATAAGGATTTTATAAAGAGAGTGAAATAAGAATAACAGTGTAGGCCAAATTACAAATTCCTGAATTGTATACACATGTTATACATAAAATCACAAATATAGTTTTTCCCATCCTACCTAGTCCTCATTAACAAGCCCCTCATATCATTCCTGATTCCAGACAGTAATCAAACAACAGCATCATGGAGCGACCTAGGGTTTAGGATAGGGAAAATTCACGAATCCATTCACGAACTAAAGCATGAAGCTGAGAATGATTCATTATCTAATCTATGCAGTCAGCAGTCTCCATGTTTACTGTGGGAAACTGAGGCCCACTGAGACCCTTTCAGGTATCTGTGAGGTGGAAACTATATTCATAGTAATATTAAGATGTTATTTGCCTTTTCACCCTCATTCTCTCATGAGTGTAGTGTGGAGCTTTCCAAAGGCTACATGAAGTGAGATGTTACAACAAATTGGACACAGAAGCAGATATGAGAACTCAGCTAGCCTATATTAAGCTGATAATTCAAAAGATTTACAAAATTGTAAAAAAAAAAAAAATTGCCATTCTTTTTACTAAATTCTTTGCGAAGGTATATGTAATTTTTCGGTTAATATGTAAAGTGCTTATTAGTATCATTTTAAATGAAGTAATGAGTATATATTTAAAATTTATGTTTTAATTTCTAATATGATGAATATTGATAGATATAACCCATATAAACAAAAGCTCTTCGGGATCCTCAATAACTTTAGGTTTATAAAGCATCCGTGAGACAACATAGATTGAAAAGTGCTATGTTAAGAGAACCCTCAAAAATTCTGGAGAACGGATACATGTGTATACATGTATATGTATGGCTGAGTCCCTTTGCTGTGCACCTGAAACTGTCACAACATTGTTAATTGGCCATACTCCATTATAAAATAAAAAGTTAAAAAAAAATTCTTTGTTTTTCTATGACTTACTCTCCTTCCATCTCTACTTCCATCAGCACAGGGAAATAATACCACATTTGGTTATTAAGTGAAAATAAGATAAAGAATGCAAAAACCTCATAGCATAGTGCTCAAGAAAAGCTAGCTATTATTATTGTTGTTGTTGTTATTGTTATTATATTATTAGTAGAATCATGGTTTAGAATAGGAAAGCATTATTTTAAAATCACAGTTAAGATATGTGCCTACATAGTTTGACTAAAAGCAGACCCAAAGTGATCTTTAGCCAAATCTACTCTTTTTCTACATAATATCAAGTGATATTTTTTGTTTTTTACTTCAAACAATTTTGGTTAAGTAGATATAGCCTTAAATTACAAATACAGCAAAAACAAACAAACAAACTTTAACATGAATCTAAAATGCTGATTTTATTTATGAATAAAAGGGCAACATCATATTCAAATTTGAGGGAAAGAGATCTCAAAATGCCTTCTTCCTATTTCAAGGTATTCTTTAACATAGTTATGCATTTTCATTTTATGGTCCATGGTGGAGAAAGGAATTGTATTTCAGGTACAAATGTAAATTTGTATGAGAACTATTGGCAAGACTTCTGATGAGTTTTGTTGGTTAAAAACCTCATGGTATGGTAGGCTGTTTAACAAATCACATCCCAAAACCAAGTTGCCTGGCAGTGGTTATTTGCAGTCATCTGTAAATATTTGACTTGATTTTAGTTTTTACACCTAGAGGGAAACCAGAGAAAAATTATGCTGAAACATGCTCCCATGAAACACTGAAAAATGAGGTAGAGAAACGAGAATGCAGATTGCTTTCTTCCCTAGGCCTTTCAACCTGTCCACCCTAGAACGAAAACTAGACTTTCTGAAAGAATGAAAAAAATCACAAGATTGCTTACATCGTATATACATGATTTAGAATTAATGGACTACCTGCTAGCACACATCACTGAGGTCAAGTTTCCCCTAGAATTATTTGATGAACTCTGACTTCATATGAAATGATAAAGATCAGCAAAGTCCCTCTGTGTTACATGAAAAAGTAAACTTGAACTGATTCAGGGAGTAGTGCAACAGATACAAATTAGCATGAAAGTACATAGATAGAAAAGTAGTTTTAACATCATCTAAAAGAAGATTGGTGTTCAAGATAAGACTAAAGTCCCCTTGATAAGAAAGTGAAGGAAAATCCATTAATGTATAATAATAGTATATTACTGTAGTAGTAATAGAAAATATATAGGAAGTAAAATTAAATGAATATTGAAACTTGAACAGAATATTTATTGCAGCATTCCAGGTAAGATAACATTCATTATATACCTAGAGAAAGAAAATATTAATAAAAGGGAGTTGGTTTGCAGTGAATGTACAGAAAAGCTGAAGTAACACAAGAAATACTGATAGAACTCATCAAAACAATATCCAGGGGAGAAATCTTGACCAGCACATTTTGAGTGGTAGAATCCCAAGGCAAAGCTATCCCTCCTAATTTCATTATATCATTGTTTTAATATGATGAAATGAAATGTTTTTAAAAGGATTTTGAAATCTTTTTTCCTTTATTCCCTGCAGACCAAGCAACCTTTTGAGAATAGGTGGTATCAAGCACAAATCCGTCTACATGGAAGCACATTGCTGGTCATGGGAATACAGTTATGCCATGGAAGTTCAATTTTTTTCCAACCCAGACCTCTGTGCTAAGGGCATTAACTATTAATTTTTTCTCATATTACTTCCAGACATCTTCTGTATCCTCATGTATCAGAGATTATTTACCAATTTAATGGCTAGTATTCTACGACATGACTCTAATTTATCATGCCTGCTCCCTTTTAATGGGCATAAATTATTTTAGGTTTTATATAGGCAAGGTTTCTAATTTTAAAATAATAAACTGTCTCACATATATTTTAATGCCCCATCTCAAAAAAATGGTTAATATATGACTGGCCCTAAAACATGTATCTATTTTCAGTATGATTACTAAGTGCTGGTGATTTTTTAAAATTGAAGAAAAATCCTGAATCAAGACAAATTTACCAAGATAGTAGCCTTGTGGAAGTTCAGGATGAATCCTACATACTAGAGAGGGGCTAAACCTGCAGATTAGGAAGTATATGAAATCTCAAGAATATTGCTGAGATTAACTGAATGATGTTAAAAATGATGGTTAATCACCTAGACTAACTCACAAATGTTAATTTCATTAATAATGTAACTGAGTTAGAGAAGCTAGTATTTATGTATGACATGACGCCAAAGGGAATGGCAGGTTTCCCATTTGGGACTCCAACTATATCTCCTTACCTATTGACAACTCTAAATAGGTTCACAGGGACTCTTCCTGTCCTAACTTGTCACACAGAATCCCAGTGGAGCAAAGACTAAAGGGACCTTATTAGAATGATGCCAAATGTGTTCATATTAATCTAACCAAACAATTTGTATTACTAAATCTATAACATGTTGCCAAATTTTCTTTTTATATTAATTCTAATCTACATGTAGTAAAAAGGTGCATTATTGGCATAGACCTATTTCAGGATGATGTCCCAAATCAGATAAATCTATGTATCTGTGGTCTTGAAAGTACAATTGCAGGCATTTCTAACAAATGCTCATATATACTGGTAAAATAGGCTGTCAGTGTTTGGTTGGTTTCAAAATCTCCTAAATTGCCTTGGTGAAATTTCCAGCTTGCACTAAACTCCATGCTTGGAGGGATAATACTGACCCTGCACCTGTCAGTGAGGCTGCAGATGGTGCACGTAACACACACGATTGCCTTCAAAACAGGAAGGAGGAGGAGATGAAGGAACAGATTGCTGCGTGAAATGAACACACACTTCCAAAAGGCTAATTATTTGTTCCCTAAAACTATTTCCAGTGTGTTGCATCCTTAAACACTGAGGCTCATTTCTGTGCATCATTAAAAAGCCAAAGAAAATTTACAACAGCAAATGCAATACATAAATATATTGTGATATCATTCACCAAAATGCATACTTGGTATTCTTTTGGAATTATTTGAAGTTGTGGTAGAGAAATGTAGATTATAGATTAAACTTTCCCACTTAAATTATGGATAGATGAAATAATAAATGTTGCATAATATATTTTTCTTCTTTTTGCAAACTGAAAATTGGTATTAGTTTCAATGTAACTCTTCCCGATGACCAAATTAAACCAGAGTATTGATTTAATTAAATCACATTTAAAAAGGAGACGGCTACCAAAAGAGCTTTGGCATTGATCTTGAAATATAAAGTTGAAAAGTATTATCACAAATGATCTAAAGTAGAACTTGTTTTTAAAGAAATGGAAAGTTAATAATGTACACATTAACAAATAAATATATTTAAGCAATAATTATATAGTAGTGATTGTATATATAATTATATAGAATATATAATAATACTTATATGTAGTAAATTATTATATAATGATATGTATTACATATATTATTTTTGTGATTTAAAAAATTTTTTTTTTATATTTTGGCCACACTGCGTGACTTGCAGGACCTTAGTTCCCTGACCAGGAATCCAACCCAGGCCCCTGGCAGTGAGAGTGCAGAGTCCTAACTACTGGACCACTAGGGAATTCCCTGTGATATATTTTTATCACGAATGGAGCTTATCGGCTGATAATTCAAAATTCAAATTATTTGATTTAAAAATAACTTAAAATATACAAAAAGTGTGATTCAGTGGTGTTAAGAAATCAAATTTTAAAATCAATACATTTATTTAAGCTGAAACAAATATAATATTTAGTAAAAACAGTTTTCTGGTTCTATAACGTCTGTGTCCACACGCATGTGCACAGATGCACTTTTTTACACATTTTAAATGTTTTAGCAAGATAAAGTAATGTGATCCCTGATCGTATTTTTCTATCCCACTGTTCATATCTCCAAACCTTCTCAGAATAGAAGTTTGGCTTTCCAAGCTGTTTTTGGAGAATTCTTTGCACTCTTTTATAAAAGCTCCTGTTTCTTTTGGGCTGATACCCTCATTACATCATCATTTGCTTCCCAGATGATCTGAGTTCTGGCTGGTAGATTTCTTCTCCAAAACAACTTTCTGGTAAAATTTAAGAACAGTTACATGCCTATGAAGACAATGCATCTAATATCTTAGTTCTGGGGCTCAGGATCCGCCACTGTTAGCATAATCCTACTCAGGCCATTCCATCTCAGGGCCACAGCACTGCTCAGCCAGAACTATTTCCCACCTGAAACGATATACAGTAATTCCTGTTATTGACCCTGTGTCCTCTCATACCCTGAACCTATCACAGTTTGCCTTTTCATTCATTTCACATGGGTGGCTAAGTGGCTTTAATAAAAACCATGTATACATGAGGATTAGTAGTACCATGACAAACCCAAAGATTCCAACTTTATCTCAGCCCCCCAGAATTTTCCCAAGAATCTATGTGCTTGTCTGTATGCAGCTCCTAATCCCATCCCTGTTCCTTCAGTGACTATTCCTAATCACCCCTCTTCTGTAGCCCTCTGTTGGGCATCTAATTCTCAGGGGATAACCTAGTTTACATTTATACCATTGAGAAGATTGCTACCATCATTTTGTTCCCAAACCTAAAAACACCTGCATCCACCTTTTCTTACTACATTGAATCACATTTGAGGATGAGATATCTCTCACTCTGATCAAGGCCACTCCTTCCATCTGTAGCTATGACACCCTCCTTCCTTGGAATCTTATTTCAGTGATGGTCACCATTCTCTGGTCTCTTCAGTCTCTTTACTTGTTCTTCATCACTGTCACCACACATGCTGAGGTGTCTAGCAACTTAAATATATTTCTTGAATTTTGACCCCATCTAGCTGCCATATAATCTCTTTCCTCATACAGACTTCCTAAGACTTGTCTAGCTTTTCTATTTCTACTTATTCTCAGAAATTTTCAACCCATCAGAATCTGGCTTCTTCCCCTTCTTTATACTCTGAAACTGGTAATGTGACCCCTAATGTCACCCAAGACATTCTCATTTACAAAACCTGTGATATTTTAAAAATATTTATTCTTGTGACTCTGCTGAATTTGACACTGTAGAGCACACCTTGTTTTGTATTTTATGCAGATAGTACATATTCATTATAAAATAGCAAATAAACAAAATACAATAAATATTTGGTATACATCTTTCAATTTTTTGTTTTGTGAATTATTATTAATATCTATATATAATGGTTAAGCAAAAATGGGTTTATGATATAGATAGTAATTTGGAACATAACAATTTTTACTTAAGATTTTATTGAGAATGTAGGTCGATGATAAGTATTATTTTAGAACATAATCATAATGTGGCCATTATATTTTTCTTAATTTATTAATCAATTCTTAGATTGATTGGTAGACTATCCAGTTTCATTACTTTTAGAAGTAATGCAACAAATGATATTTTACTTGGATCTTTTAAAATTTTAGCTAGTAATCTGTTAGGATGGATACACAACTGAATTTGGAATTTTGAGGCTAAAATGAAAACACATTTTTTAGGTTTTTGCTATATATTTTAAACAGTCCTCCAAAGGGTTATCACAATTTACAGAAATAGTAGATCCTATGAGCCCTTGCTCCTCAAAATAATGAATGTATATGTTTTATTCAATTTGATTGACAAAGGATATAACTTATTTAAATTGCTTTATCTTTGAATACTAGTGAGATACATATTCAATATTTCTTCATCTATATCATACTTTACTTATTTTCGTGATTTTTAAATTCATATCACTTGCCTTTGTTCAAATAGACTTTTTGTAGGTGAGACTTGACAAATATACACAACTTTTTAACCACTACAGAAATGTATCTCTTTGCAGTGAGTACAAGCCTACCCCCACTCCAAGAGGCATCAGCTATTCTGACCTTTATCATCATCGTTTTGCTTCACCTGTTTCTTTTTAAATTACAGCTTTATTGAGAATTAATCTACATACTATACAGCTCACCTATTTAAGGTGTACAAGTCCGTATTTTTAGTGTATTCACTGATATGTGTAGCCGTCCTATCACATGGACACAATTTTAGAACATTTTAATCACCTCAAAGTTACCCCTGTACCCTTTAGCTATCATGCCCTATCACCTTAGCTATTAAGACCTAGATTTTCCTATTTGGATGTTTCATAAACATTGAATTATATATGTGATCTTTTGTAACTGGTTTGTTTCACTTAGCATAGTGTTTTTGAGTTTCATCCATGTCATAGCATGTCTCAGATCTTCATTCCATTTTATGGTTGAATACTATTCCGTTGTATGGATATGCTACATTTTATTTATCCATTCATCATTTGATAGATATTGAGTTGCTTCCACAATTTGGCTATTATTAATAATACTGTTATAAACATCATGTACAAGTTTTTATTTGAACACTTCTTTTCAATTATTTTGGATATATACCAAAACTATACAGGAATGGAATTGCTGGATCATATGGTAATTCTATTTTTACCTTTTTGAGGAACTGCTATACTGTTTTCTACAGAAGCTGCACCATTTTGTATCCCCACCAGGAAAGCTTGAGGGTTCCAAGTTCTCCGTATACTCACCAACACTTGTTATTTTCTGTTTATTATAGCCATCTTAGTGGATGTAAAGTGGTATCTCATTGTGGTCATATGATAACTGTATGTTTAATGTCCTATCTCAATATTTGGGAATTGCCATCATAAAATTGGTATCTAAAGCAGAGATAGTGGTTGAGATCATCAGTGGGTTAACTGTAGATAGAGAATATAAGAGGGGTATGGATTGAACCCAGAGGTAATTTAAGTTAGAGAGGGAGATGGAAGGAATCAGTAAAAGAATATAGAGGAAGAGCATGTGTTATGAACTGAAATGTGTCCCCCCAAAATTCACATGTTGAAGACCTAGCCCACAGTGTGTGACTGTTTTTGGAGATAGGACCTTACAGGAGATAATTAACATATAAATGAGGTCATAAGTGTGGGGTCCAAATATAATAGGACTGATGTTCTTAAGAAGAAGAAGAGACACCAGAGATTTCTCTCTCTGCATGCGCACAAGTCAGAGAGGCCTCATCAGAAATCAACCCTGACAACCCCTTGATTGGGACTTCTTGCCTCCAGAACTGAGAAAATAAGTTTTTGTTTTTTAAGCCCCCCAATCTGTGGTATTTCGTTATGGCAGCCTCAGCAGACTAACATAACATCCAATAATTTAGTAGAGTACTGAAGCCCAGTGAACCAACCATTTCATTCAGTAACATGGATCTCATCAGTGCCTTTGAGTGGTGGTAGGTTGAAAAGCCTGATTAGAGTGGGTTTAAGAGAACATGAGAGAAATAGGAGACAGCAACTCTTTCAATGAGTCTTGTTTTAAAGGTAAGCAAAAAAAACGGTAGGACTTGTAACTAGAGGGAAATTGGATTAAAAGAATTTTATTTATTTAAGATGGTAGCTATAACAGGATGTTGGTAGGCCAATGGAAATGATAATATCAGTAGTGAGGGGAAAATAATGACACAGGAGGGGAATGGAAAATTTGTTTGAGTGAAGCCCTTAAGTGGGTAAAGATGAACAGATTCTAGTGCATAAATTGCCTTTATGTAGGAGTCTTTGAAATTTATCCTCACCAACAGGAAGGAAAGCAAAATATATAGGTACAGAAGCTGGTAGGTGGGTGATCTGGTTATGGAAGCCTATGGATCATCTCTGATTGTGTCTATAAACATGAGGCAAAAATCTGACTTTATATTTTTCTAAATATGTATAAATTATCATTTAATGAAAATCCCAACTTTTGCCCATGGAAAAGATGTCAAATGTTTAATACAAATTTCATTATTTATTCCTAGTTTTCCAATGATTCCTCTTTACTTACTTGAGTTTACTGGCCCCTCTAGTACTTGATTTGTATACTGTATGTTTATAGAATATTTTAACATATGTATCAGTGAAAGTATCCTATCAGTTTATTTTAAATATTTTATTTTCCATTCTTATGTATTTTTAATTTTACGTGAACTTTATAAAGTTCTAAAAGTCCCTTGCAGAGTTTTATTTGAATTATACTAAAAATAGAGATCATGATAAACAATTGACATTAAAATATAGCTTTTTTCCTATCCAAATATTCTAGGTACCCTTTATTTAAGAATTTTATGTTCAATAAAATGTTCTTACTTTCTTCATAGATATCATATATTTATTATAACATATATGTATAACTATTAGTAAAATGATGAGTGTTTATATAATTGAAATTGCTGATATATAGAAAAACATTAATTAAATCAATATACACACTATTGAGTAGTCTGATAATCAGATATTAGGTCATTCTCCTGTGAGGCTGTCACATCATATGAAAATTATAATGAATATACCCCTACATTTCCAGTGACCATAATTGTTCTCCCTTGTCAAATCTAACTGGATTTACTTGGACTTCTGGAAACAAAAGAGTTACTTAATAATACTAAGTGTGAGAATCATTTTTCTCCCTATATAATGAAAATTACTATAACATATCTACACTAATTAGAATCTGAGTAATAACTTGGCAATGGATAATTTTTAACATAATAAGGAAAAAGTAAGTTTGGGATATCTATGTTGGACTTCGGCAAATAAATTTTCAGCATATTTTGAGAGAAATATATTCTCTTCTTTATAATAATGTATAAAATCCTTTAATATAGTTATAATATTTGAATTATATAAATTATATAATTAATATTTTCATGAATTAAGACATTAGACATCAAAACTGTATTAAGGTAATTTTTTTACATTATTATGTTAGAAGAGAAATAAGTTTCAAAAGATGCTGAAAAATTATTTGTAATTCAAGAAATGACCTATACTTGATGGCAATGACCTTCAAAATATGCTTCTGTTTTTCATGTCTTAGTACTTTGAGAATTTCTACATTATTATTTCTAAGTGACATTGGTTCACACTTTACTATTCTGAATTATCTTTTACAGGATTTGTTATGAGGATTTTATATGCTTTGTAAAACAAAGTGGGAGGTTTCAATCATTTTAAAATTCCTGAAAAGAATTTACATAGAATAGAGTATAACTAGGTCTTTTAAACATTAAAAGCATTCTCTTGAGTTTAATATTAACTTCTCATATTTTGATAACATAGTGTTGAAAATCATGTTATTACATTTTACTTCCAGCACTTCATTATTTTCCTGAGTATTTTATTGTCTTGTTTTCTATCTTAAACTGAAAAATAACATAAGTTTATAGTACCAACTCAGAAATCCAAGAATGAGGGCTAATTTATTGATTTATTTATCTATCTCTTTAGCATTTCAATTACCCAACAAGGCTACAACAACATGGCAGGCATAATTATATAAAGAAAAAAGGACCTAGTATGGAATCTCAATAGCTGTAAGACCATGAATATGTTAGTTAATCTCTCTGAGTCTTATCTTCCTCTTTTATAGGTGAGAATGATAGTAAAACTAGCGTCACATCATTATTAAAAGCTTGTAATGATATACTGAATACAAGTCTGCTGCATAATGTCTAGAGTTCAGGAAGTACTGAAAAATGACAGTTATTATTCTTGATTATTTATAAAATTACAAATGAATAAATTGATGAATGAATGAAGTATAAAATAGATGAAACTGCACTGTGTCACATTCTTTTGCTATTCTGAAAGAGCTAGTATATTACGTTTGCAAACCTCATCAGTAAAAATAATCTTATTTTCACAAATACAGTGCCGTTCAATGATGGTGAGATTATAACTGTATTACCTCTAAAAAACATTAAATAATTTAAACCAATGTGAATTTAGTGTGCTAGATATGTACCCTGTTCTATAAGATGAGTGTAAAAGATTTGCATGCATTTTCAAATTGCCTACTGAATGATCGGTACTCCTCATTAAATTTAAATGATAGAGTTGGCATTTGCAGTGGCTAAGTCATAAAGAATATTATACTAAAACTCAGCCCAGAATGTAGGCATAAAGTCATAATTTATTGGCTTTTTTGTGTGTTCTTACTATAATAATAATCATAGGCTCAATGATATAAAAATTTTTCGGGGGTGAGGAGCAAGTGGCAAGTATCTTTGTGTATCACTTTGCCCAATTAGGCACTTACAGTGGAATTTCAATCAATTTTTTTAACCTTTCAGTAGACACAATGAGGCCTGTTAAAAAGTATGAAACTACAGGCTTCTTGAAGGCAGGACATGTGCCTGCCCTTATTTTAGTTTTTCCTTTTGAATTCCTTGTACATTGAGTTCCTTGTATATGATAAGTGCTCAATTGTTGAGATAAAGGATTAAGTATCATAAAGGACTTTTTATGTGTCTTTAGAACCTCAAGTTAGAAAGCTAGAACTGAAAATTGATGAGAAACATGACAGCTGGAACTAGACCACGTGAGTCTTGCAGAGGTTATTTTGGTACCACTGTAACTGCTGTGAACTTGTCACTACTTGCCAAGGATGAAGGAAATAGCAGCAAGGAGCCAAAGAGGCCAGATTTGAGGTGGCAGAACTCTGGCAAAGGCCATGACAGGATGGGGCCGCTGCTTCTGCTTAGATAGTTGTCTACAAGAGGCACTTGCTAATCTCAATTCCCACAGCTCCCTTGGGAATCACTGAAAGTTTGTGGCAGCAATCAGAGCCCCAAAGAGAAGGTTACCTATTACATTGACACATCAAAGTTTCTTCTTACTTCCCTCACTTTTTTCCTCATCTCTTCCTTCCTTAACTCACTTCCATATTCAGAGAAAAAAGAAAATATGCCTAACTCCCATCCTCCACTTCCACCTTAAATATGTTCTCAGTTATTCAATTATTTTTCAAATATCAGGGTCTATATAAATGATATTTATATTGCCCTATAACTAGTTAAGTATTCTTCATGAAAGATAGAGGTGGGGATGGGAGAGATGGGGATTTTATTGAGACAGTCATTACCTCCATTTACGCAACTAAGCATCAATAGCTGTCTAACATTTATGTAACAAAGAAAATGAGATTTTAGTAGATTGTTGAAAACTACAGTGATTTGAAATTCTGGTTTGAAGGTGGTGGTGTAAAACCAGGATTCCTTCTTCTTAGCTTTTGAAATTATCCATGAGCAACAAGGGGAACTAGAAATGAAAGTGCAAACTCCATTTTTCTTTCTTCTTCTTTTTTTTTTTTTTTTTTTGGCTGTACCTCATGGCATGCAGGACCCATTCCCCCTGCAGTGGAAGCATGGAGTCTTAACCATTGGACTGCCAGGGAAGTCCCATTTTTATTTTTATTTTTAGTGGATCAGTGAGACAACTAAACCCTA